>NC_134483.1:245647063-246247063 GCF_040206685.1 Ascaphus truei
ACACACACACAGGAGACATGGATCGGGACAGAAGGGGGACAGGGATCGGGCAGAAGGGGGGCAGGGATCGGGCAGAAGGGGGACATGGATCGGGCAGAAGGGGGGCAGGGATCGGGCAGAAGGGGGACAGGGATCGGGCAGAAGGGGGGCAGGAATCGGGCAGAAGGGGGGCAGGGATCGGGCAGAAGGGGGACAGACCGTCAGGGGGCGGGCCGGGAGCGGGCGCGTCACTGGCCGGGGGCGGGCCAGTGACGTCACGGAGCTGGTTCGCCCTCATTGGGCGAACCGCTCACGTGACCGGCCTGTCTCGCCGGCAAGCGGGGGAATTTTAAATTCCCCTAAGACCTGCGCTTCCGCAAGCGCGCGGAAGCGCAGGTGAGCCCCTACTAAAGCCGCTCTAATTGCGGCTGTAGGGGCTCAGTGCTGAGCGGGAGCGCGCGTCAGCACGCTTCCGCAAGCACGCAGGGAACATGTCCGGGGCCTTAGAGTCACATTGGGAGAAAAGCGCTATATGAAATAAAGTTATTATTAAGTATGGATTCTAGAGCCCTGCACACTAATGTATGTCACTCGCCAATTGCTCAATCAAGTATTTGCATGCACGGCTGAAGTAGCTACTTGGTAGACACCGTTTTACAATTACTTCCTCGCCTGTTAACATGAAAATAATGAATGTTGTTAGAAGGGAAACGGTTAAAACAGGTAGGGCACTCCTTTGCCATAAACATTTGGTTTTACAGTGAAATGTCAACTAGAAGCATAGAGGTTTATACTCCTATTCAATATGCTGCGATTCAAAATCTTCCCTCACATAGAGACTTGTCCATGGCATATTGAATAGGGGGGTCTTAGTAACCACAAGACACACTGTAGTAGTCTACAGCAAGTCGGATGACATTCATGCCGTTTCAGTCCAAACTATTGCTGACTCCTAAGAAGGGGGGAAGGGGGCTTGGGGCTGAGGGATTTTTCACTTCCAACAACCTTCTTTAATAAAACAGTTTTAGCTTTGTATATGTCTGGCAGTGGCAGACTGGATACTGTGCTCCTGTCACAGTTTAGACAGGGTAGGTCTGTGAAGTGCCATTGGAGTGGACAACTAAACTGATTAGCACTGTTGACCTTTAGTAGAGTTCAGCAATTGCATGCAAGCTAAATCAATGTAATTATACTGATCTCCACAGCATCTATCAAAGAGCCACAGAACTGAGGACAAGGCCAAAATGACCCATTAAAATTGCAGACCCACTTAGCAACAAATATCGAAGTTGTAACTGTAAAAGCTCTCAGGCATATACAGATGTTACAGAATATACAACACATACTGCATTTGTTAGGGGGTTCGTTTTGGGCTTGGACAGTACGTAAGGAAAATTATGCTGCAGCAGTTGCAGATGTACACAGCCATCAACTAAAAGAGCATCTCTGCCTAACACAGAAGTGACATGGCATGTTTAATTGCTGATTAAAACCTTATTTTAAATAATCAAACACGCATAAGTAAATTAAAATAATTCGTTAAACGTTCAACATTTCAATAGTAAACGCATTTTGTAGAGGTCTTTTTGCAATCTTTACTTAGAGCAGCAATCCCACAAAAATAAGACAACAAAACACATTAACGCACCAATCTCACTTCATCTCATTGTTTTGTTTTTAATATGTATTCTTTTTTTTTTTTTTACAGAATTGGAAACGGCGTGTTCTCTGGAGCAAAAACGCTTTGTTTTCAGATTTGTACCTGTGTAGTTACCAGTGTTCATCTAGGGCATTTAACTACTGGATAAATTCCCAATGAGGTATGAGTACGTCAGCTTTATGCGATACCTATTTATATTTGGACTAGCAATTGATATTATAAAACAAGCTTTCGAGCGCTCTCCTCTCTTCCTCAGGTCTAATTGCTTGGCCTGAGGAGGACAGTAGAGCTCTTGAAAGCTTGTTTTATAATATCAATTGATAGTCTAAATACAAAAAGGTATCACCTACTGTAATACTGACGTACTCATTTACTCTGACCTATCGCAACTGGACTAACATGGCTATTTCTATCTAATTCACAACAAAGTATGGTAATAGAATGAAACAAAGGACCAGATCCACAAAAGGGTGATGGCATGCCGTTACTCGCATTCATACAGTATGAACAGGAGATCAAGGGTGCTATATCTTAGCACCTTTATGTGGATCTGGGTTAAAGAATGTAAAGGCACAAAAGCTTGGATTTTACACACAAACAAACTTTCATTTTACAGTGTAGTAATATAATCTGTGTGTTGGGGAAAACAATTATTACAACAGTCCAGACATTTATTTTATTATCCAACATTTTAGTTCCATATTAAAATCTTTATGGATGAACCATTGCAGCAAATTAAAGTGCTTCTATTTTGATTTGACCAATTTTTACACTTTTTGGTAGTCGGTAAAGCAGCAATTTTCGTCTCATAAAATGGTTGACTTGTTAAGGCCAGCACTGAACGTTGTGTTTTTGTGTTCTATTTCTGAGTATGGAATCATAAAACCATGCAGACCATAATAAAAAAAATTTAAATAGCAAAGTATTCAGACTACTACAATAGAAATACTGTGAAAATAATGTACAGTACACCTCATGGAAACCGAATCTGATACAGTAGACGGGTAGGGTACAATTGACAGTATGTTGTTCAATCTGCATAGAACTTCACCAAAACAAAAAGGTTTGGGATTAAAAAAAATATATAAAAAGGTTATAATTTTTTTTTTTTAAGTCCTATTTCAACAAACCAAAGGCCACCAATTAATGTTCCCCAGTGCTAATGCTACACTAAGAACAAGAATGGTATTTCTGGAAACATGTGTCACAAAAAGTGTTGATCAAAATTGTAAAAAAAAAAAAGATTTCATAAGAATAAACCAAATACGAGAATTGTATCGGCCGCCTATTGTGTTTACACAACAGACAGGTTACTTCATTAATCAATGTAGAGAAGCCTGACGTAGAGGATAGATATCACTGTTGCAGGTGAAACCTACAAGTGCATTTCTTTGCACTTGCTATGCATGCGTCTTTTATATTTTCTGCTGATAGTTATGTAAATAAAAACATGCTGAATAAAAGCCTAGTTTCCATGTTACAACTGTAACTCATCAACAAGAACTAAAAGTAAAAGTTCAGCTTGTTTTTTTATGTGAATATATAAAAACGTTTTCCTTGTTTTTATGAATGTGAATATCTTAATAATAATAATAAAAAGTAAACAAAAATCAATGTAAACTACCACTGTAAATAAAAACATCTGTAATACATAAATAGCGCACAATAAAATGTGACAAGATCAACTGTATATTTGCTGTAGTGACTTAAAATCTATTTTTTTTAAAACAATTAATTCAATACCAGGGTATATAAGATATAATAAAAATAAAACAGAAACAATGCTAAGAATGATAATATTTCTGGGCAGCATTGTTATAAAAGGCTTTTAAAGTATCTAGTTAAAGGGATAATCCTGCCCAGGAACATTACCTGAACTGGGGGGTTTCTCGGGGCTGATCAGTGGTCCCCAGACATCCAGAGATCCCCCTCCCCCAGTTCAGGAGCTGCAGGCCCGTGGTCCACTGGGCAAACATATAGATTTAAAATGGTTAGGGGGGGGGGAGCAGGGCTTATTCCCGTGGCTAATACAAAAGCCACATCGGGTAGGTGGCTCCACGGTTTTCTAATAGTCACCTTATGGCCATAGTAGTAGTCGGCCGGCATATTTATAGTTATTTTTGTGCTGCACACAAAAATACACACATCTGGTTAACTGGGAGGCATCCAGATTTGTGGGGGACCACTGAGCAGTTCCGGGGGAGACTCTGGATAAGCGGGGCAGAAAAAAAACATTTCCTGGCGGGATTGCAGCTGTGAGCAATTTTATTGTGAACAGGACAGCATTATTTTGAGCTGACCAGGGCGGACTTGAAAACGAGAGGTAAGTCTCAATGTATTTTTTCCTGGTGAAATATTTTTTATAAATAAATAATAAATATGGTAAGTTACTGTATGTTACTGCAATAATAGAAAGTGTCTCTGGGCTAAATTCTCAGATATCTCAAAAAATGCTCATTTGTAAAAATGCTCATTTGTAATGATCCTCGGTCATATTGGTAAGCAACATGCAATACGCAAGAACAGTGCAATGTGTTCAAGAAAAAAAAGAACCCTTTCGTTTGTCATTACAGGCATACCCCACATTAACGTACGCAATGGGACCAGATCATGTATGTAAAGCGAAAATGTACTTAAAGTGAAGCACTACCTTTTCCCCACTTATCGATGCATGTACTGTACTGCAATTGTCATATACGTGCATAACTGATGTAAATAATGCATGTGTAACAGGCTCTATAGTCTCCCCGCTTGCGCACAGCTTCGGTACGGGTAGGGAGCCGGTATTGCTGTTCAGGATGTGCTGACAGCCGCATGCGTGAGCTGCCGTTTGCCTATTGAGCGAGATGTACTTACTCGCGAGTGTACTTAAAGTGAGTGTCCTTTAACCGGGGTATGCCTGTATATCTTCGATATTTCTCTCTCAATCCTGATGAAAATTTGCACAATTGTAGGTGTCTTATGTAGATTAACACTATATAAGAAGCACAATGTAGACAATCAACTGATGTTAACAAAATGAATGTCACTGTATTATGTCAACAATTACCAGATACACTGCGGTAGGCTAAACAAGAAATAGGCATTTTTCCTTCATAGCTAGTAGATGTATTAAACTGTTGTAATCTGATCTGAAACACTAAGGTTACTATAAAGTCTGAGTTCAATGGGTGTGTTCAAAATGTCCTCCTTCTGCTGAAACGCACGAAGACGAGAATGCCACTGTCTGATTGCATAATTGAAAATATGTTGATCCAGCTGCTCCTACTCCTGAACGATACGTTGTTTTGCTAATTATTTTTTTCAGTCCTAGCGACCGTCCTTTATCAGGAAACATTTTATGCAAGCGTTTTGGACCATAATTCTTCCTGTGTCTCTAGCACTTTATAACGTGCTTATCTTCTTGGCTAAACACCATTTTGTGATGATGCACTTGATGAGATCATCATGCCGTCCCCAATTCCAAAGAATATTGTGACCGACCTATAATTGCCCAAATTTTCATGAACAGTTTGTGATTTTTTTTCCTGCAAGATATGACAAGAAATAAAGGAGGTCCCTTTTTTCTGAACACTGTACCTCTGGCACCAATTGTCGCAGATTTTGCGCCATGTTTTCCATCTTCCAAACCCCTCTGTGTGTATTTGAGAAGCTGACACGTGCCTGTGTAGCCTGTGCAAATGAATGTTGGCATAGACTTTAGGAACTTGAGGCCCATGCATCAATTATCGCAGCCAGCAATATACCTTTGGTCTCTTAGTAGTCTTTTGCCTGCATGCTGAAAAAACGCTAACACATCTCTCTCAAGAACACCTTACAACCCTACAAACGATAACCGGGAATAAACGACTGCAGGTTTAATTTGAACATCAGCTTGATTTTTATTTCCCAGGCAGAAAATACACAACTGAGCACGGAATTAGAAATCTGGTTACAAAAGGGAAGAAGAAAAAAATTAATTAGAAATGCTTATGCATGCAAGAAAAGGCTACGCAAATTAGCAGTAATCCACAACACATTCAAAAGCAAATATGGTTTAACAAATTATCAAAATTGAGTAACATGGGAGGACCAAACTTCAATAGGGATCTCATCTCTGTGTAACGATAATGACCTCTATGTGAGAATTCATCTCCCTTTGTTTTTAATTATCATCTTGTATACTGGTATGATAACGACATTTTTCAGATTTTTGTATAAACCAAAATGTAAGCATAATAGCTAATTTCCTTGGGTAACCTGTATGATTTCTCTACATTCTATATCTTACCATTTTGTACCTCTCCACCACCTTTTTTTTTCTTTATCCCACCCACTTAACAACAAAATGAATAAAAATTCAAGTGTAAAAAAAAAGATCAAAATCAACAAAAGTATAAAAATTATATGAAATACAGTGTTTGAGACATATTATACCAACAAGTAACATGCTTTTTTTAATGTGCGAGCAAAACCAAACTATTCATTAAACTGTGATAATGCTGATCTCCCATTGACTTGAAAGAGACACCGATTGGCACCATTGCAGATTAATGAATAACCCTTACAATGATAATATAGCGTTAAACGTGCACTCGCTCTTCTAAAGGTATCATTAAAAAAAAATCTTATACATTTTTCTCACTTTATAATCCTATAATTGTCTTAAATATTAAACAATGAATCCTCTTCTTCTATGTAATGTTTTCAAATATTGGCCTGAAAACCCTTATAAAGTCTCCAAAGGTATTTTAATCATCCCTTGTCCTGCTCTCTCCACTTGGTTAGTGTTCATTCACACAGACACACAACATGACTGATGACTCATAAATAGAATTACAGTAAACAAATAGATTATAAATTGAATGGAATACAATAATAATAACCTTTAAAAATGTGTGCAAATACAATTATGCCTATACTGCCCTCATAACCTAACCTATGACATGTGAATGTGAATTGAAGGGTGAAAAATCACTTTAAATGAAAAAACTAAATTGTTTCCTTTGAACCATCAAAACATCTGATATGATATGTTAAAGATATCTTAATTTAAGGTCACAATAAAAACAATCTAGTAATTCCCAGAATTTGTATCATCGTGAATAGGAAATGAAGGCAGCACTCATTACTTTTCTTATAGTATAAAGAAGGATAGCCAATAAAGTATGAGACTACAGGGACAACCACTCTGCTGTTGCTTCTGTGTGGGGTGCCAGAGGAAGGGGGTTATTTATTAAAAGTGCAATAGTGCAGATACGGGGCACTATCTCATGGAAACTCCAATTGAAATCAATAGGAGTTTATATGCTATGGTGCCTCATTGGCACTATCACAGTTTTTAATAAATAACCCCACCCCAATGTGCTGAAACGAGAATGTGTGCAGTGATGCATTCTGCAGGAATATCTAGTCTGATTTACAGCAGTAGTATTTAACCTGTGTTCCGTGGAAAACTTTGGCTCCATGGAAGGTTATTAGGGGTTCCTGGAGCCCCAATTTAGTCATAGCTTGTTGATTCTTCCAGGCTCTTAAAAGTTATACTCCAATATTATAATCTATACCTAACATAGAAAGCTGTTTATTTAGAAAATACAAGCCATATCATATTAATAGTAGTTTTACTTGTAGGGGAAATAAGTTGATGTTCCCAATAAAATGTTACAATATTTTTTTAAGGGGTTGCCCCGAGTCACCATGCATTTATAGAGGAGTTGAAAACCACTGATACAGTATATAGATTTCATATCAACAAGGACCATGATACTTAATTAATTAAATGGGGAGGAATCAGTGATGTAATATCTTAGAAAATCATTTTATAATCATTCAATCAATATATAAATATTCCTAAGCCGTTTTAACTTTATGTGCATGGTGACAGCAGAGCTCTGCTTGGATGGTTGTTCTATGATTATTATTTTTTTTTTTTTAAATATTTCCATAAAGAATAATTACAGAAGAACCATCATCTCCTAAATACGTTGGGCCTAATTATCACATTAGATTGTGAGCTGTAAAGAGCAAGGACTTGTGTTTAAAGCAGCGGTCCAAGCTGACGTGTGTCCCCCCCCTTTAATATGTGCATCAACAAAATCCACACAATGATAAGTAATTAGCTAAGTTTTCCGATCGAACGATCTGTTCTTCTGTGATCGATCGGCGAAAATTGGGCTTGGGGGTTCACTAAATGGCTGTCAGTGCAGCAGAAGAGGACCAAAGATGCAAAGTTCTGTGGGGAAGATCATGTGGCCAGGCAGTCACTAGATACAATTGGTCCACTGCTAGAGAGGGGGCAGGGCTCAAAAAGGGGTGTGCCAGAGCCTGTTTCAGAAGAGGAAGGGGGTGTGATTTTGTAAATGGTTGCTATAGAAACAAAAAAATGCTTGTTACATTATAATACATTAAAAATGTCATTCAGAATTGTTTTAAAAAAATGCTACAAGTATTTTCTCATAGTATCAAACTGATTTATTTAAAAAAAAAAAAAACTCAAATGTAGGATATTGCTTGGTCTGCAGGTTTTTTTGTTTTAAATTGCCCTGTCAGTCCTATGTAATAAAAATCTTATTGTTGCTATTTATTTTATTTATTATGTGTCAACAAATACAATGGTGCAGTATAATGGTATATGTGTAGGTATATGGGCAACTGCACAACCCTTTTCACAAGATTAATTATTTCTAAAAACATAGATAACTAGGCCAAAGAATGGTTAAACAAAACCCCAACTGGACGGGAAAATCTTCAAATTATGAAAAATGTTTTACAGCCATCAAACTGAACTGAAATAAGTCACTAAATGGCCCACACTGCCTTCTAAAGATTACGCATTTACAAGACGTTAATATGAAATAGACATAAAAGAAAGAATAAGAAATGACATGTTATGGGATAGTGGCCATGGCAAAAATAAACAACACAAATGTGGCATTGTGCACATTGCTTAAAGTTATAAGTAACTACATCCATGTCTGGATTCGTTTATAGGGCTGAAATGTTTAAACACTTAATGATATCACAGAAGTGTATAGTCTTTTGTAAAAATGAATGGGATTGATAGGGTCAAAAGGTAAATTGATTGGGACAAAAGGTAAATTGATTGGGTATTTAAAATAAAATAACAATTTTTCCGATGTGGGGCTGTCCATTTGAAGATCATCATCTCACGCAGTCGCTTTGGCAGTGGCTTATATATGGCATTATATTTGACCTGAGAGCAGTTTTGTGTTGAAATTGCACAGGAATCATAAAGCCACTAGATTGTAAGCTCTCACGAGCAGGGCCCTCATTACCTCTTTGTATCTGTTTGTGCATGTTTGTCCTCACCTGTATGTAACTGTTTATGTTTTTGTAATTTACATAACGCTGTACCCCATTGTACTGCGCTGTGGAATATGTTGGCGCTTCACAAATAAACAATAATAACAACAATGTGGTAATTAGCCTACCAAAACCTGTTTTCATTAGTACATTATCATAAGGGAGATCATTCAGGGAGGCCTCCTTTTATATGAAACATGATGTACATTTTTATGGATATTTTATTTTATCGGGCATGGAAAAATCCCGGACGCCTAAAAGGTTACCTCTGGCGCCTAGATCAGTGCTGTATATGCCGGCTGCAATGTGGTAGAAGGAGGGAGGAGGTTGTCTCTCACAGAGCTGTCAGACAGTCTCCTCCCTCTCTTCCGGCTGCACTTCAGTCTGCATCAGAACGACAGGAAGAGAGTTAGGGAGGGAGGAGGGAAGAGTGTCTGGCAGCTTCAGGAGAGAACCGTATGCAGCAGCTGCAATAAACATACAGATCTTCCCTCTCTTGACAGGGTGCATATGTATCTCTGTAATTGTGTGTGTTAGTGTTTCTTTCATTGTGTGTGTCACTGTGTCTTGCTCCCAAGAAACTCCCTCCCCCTGTTCAACAAACCCTCTAAATATCCTTTCCACAACACCCTCCCCACCTCTATAAACAAACCACCCCAAACGCTCCCCGATCAACAAACACCCCCATGTTCAACAAATTCCTTAAAGCCCCCTCTCATTCCCCCAGCCCTGACTCAACAAACCTCCTCCTAAACCCCAAACACCCAGCCTCTGCTCAACAAACTTCTGGCTCCTAAAAATTTTGATGGGCTCCTAAGTTTTTATATATTTTTGTCCATCCCATTTTTATGTAGCCATGGCTGGTCTGGCTATACTGCTGCCCCCCTGTCACGTAAGTCCTGGTAGCTGCAGACTGTGTCAGTCCCCCATCTTGGGGTTACCCCTCCTCATGCAGCTTCCTTGAGTAGGAGGAGTGGAGGTGGGACTTGGCCTTTGATTACCCAATCCTGGGTGCAGAACAGGTGCCCTCCCCTTCTGCACTAAGGAAGAGGCAGCTCTAAATTGAAGTCAGTTTGAGTCTCTCCCTTTTGGGATTGAGACGTTACCTTCAGCCCCTCAGGGGGCTGATGAGAAACACCAGGCCTCAAGTCTGATAGCTGGCCTAGGTACCATCCAGAAGCTTGGATCTGACGCAGAAGAAATGTATTCGCTGTATTAACATCTGCAGTGGATATGAATAAAGAAGATCCTGTTTATTATACTCCCTGCTTAAGTCTACAGTCTATTGGGGGTGGGGGGGGGGGGGAGAGTATGACAGATTGGTTCCACTGCAGGGACTGTCTCCAGCTAAACTGGAGCCTGTGGTGGATGGACGCACTCGCACTAAACGAAGAATGAAGCCTGAGACATCTAAAAAGCCTGTCTTGTTATTCCCACACCATCGCTGACCCTCAGATCTCCTGCAGTCTACAGGTACCATGCACCAACTCACACCTGCTAGCCAGGAATCTCCCATAGAGGGGGAGGGGGGGAGCAGGCTACATTTAATTGCTTTGTGACTCTAAAAATAAAATATCATGGTCCCTGGGTACTCCTAGTTTTGACCAGCTTAAAATACATAAAGCTAGAGCAGTGTTTCTCATTTCTCTCCTCAAGGAACTCTAGTCAAATTTTACATTGACAGGGTTTAGGGAGCTAACATTTTCCCTTCATCAGGTCCAAGATAATAACAGCACACGTCTGTACTTGGCTTATATCTGAGTATATCATTAGTTAAGTTACCCCTAAAATATGACGTGCTTAGGTTTGCCCCAAAGAGAGTGTTGAGAAATCCTCCTAGAGAGAATGACCTAATTCCAATCTGAGTGCCAACCCCAGAAGCAGAAAGTTTTGATAGTGTTGATAAAGTGTTGTGTGTTGATAAAGAAGACTACAGTACCATGTAACTCAAGGTGGTCTATTTAATACAATTCTGCAAATAAATAATAGATCATTATCAATAAAAGGTTGGGTGGGAGCATAACGTATGCTCACCACAGATCTGTTTCAGCTCCTACTTGACCACTCAACAGGGCATTCACCCCTCATATTCCAGTATGTGGTTTAATTCCCAGTGTTAACGTTGAACTCTTTGGGTCAGTGGATAACTTATTGCAAGACAAATACAACATTTTCCACAGCCCCAGGAAAATTAAACAATGGCAGCACATCACAGGCAAAATCTGTGACAGGCAGTATTTCATTTTGTACTTACAGTGCTAACAAGTTCAACAACTTCTCTGAACGTTTTATAAGCAAAATGAGAGCTGCCATCACGTTAACAGGCAACAATACTACACGTACTGAAAAGTAATGTGCTAGCATTTGCACATACCACGTTAAAATATATATATACTCACACACACATAATATAAATATATATATATAACGTGGAGTCATCAGAATACTGTATAATGATAATAGGGGGGCCAATACTGTTGCGTATGAATGAAAAATATGTTTTGAGAAATGCCTTTCAATTTATTTCTATTTTTGCAGCATAAACATACCATTAACATTTTTAAAAAACTATGTAAAAATGTTTGTTTAAATTGCCCATGTTCTGCTTCATTCGAGAACAGCACCATTACTTTTAAAGAGCTCTATGAGCATTTTAGATATGATTCTCAGATGAAGAGTTCCTCTGCATTAAAAAAGACTTGTGATTATAAGGGTCTGTCTTCGTCACAAAATACATTTTATTCATAGGCATCCAATAAAAGATATAGGTGTCTCCGTGATCAACACATAGCTACCAGTAATTGATGTAATAATAATAATAAAAAAGAAAAATCAGATACAATCACACCAGCTCAGCAACTTTTATTAACATGCTGATACAGCTTCTACACATTGAAAATAACAGTTCTTTGCTCACCAGGGTTGTGCTACAAAAAGGATCTGGAAACTTTGCACGGCACAGCTACATACTGTACTTATTAAATAGTCCTTTTGCACACCTACACTGGCAACCACAAGAATGCAGGAGCAATACAAACAATATCCTACATGTGTGTGTGTGTGTTTTTTTTGTAAAATAAATCAGTTCTGTAGTATTAGATAATATTTACTAAAAAAATGTTATTCTACTCTTAATGTCATTTTGAATGAGTTTTATATATACTGATAATCCTTTGATTTTTATAGCAGGTTTCAGCATACTTTCTAAGCAGTGCAAGATATCTGCAACACTTTCCTGTTTGTGATAATTTGTTGCCAATATTCCCAGCAGTTTGAGCTTCAAACTGTAACAATAGATAATGTTACCTTAGTAATATAAGATACATTGTAGCTGCTGAGTTACACTGACTGGAGGAATGCTTGAAACGGAAAGGCGACCATTTAGTGAACCCTGGGAAGCAGGATCTTTGCTGTTGGTCACGGCAGAATGAATCGATTGGCAGCTTAGGTAATTAGCTTTCAATAAAGGTAATCAATGGCTGCATATATTAAAACATTTTTCTTTTTTTTAAAGTGCCGCTTGGATTGCTTCTTTAAACACCTGCCACCACATTATCCATTTTGCTGATATATAGGCCGCCTACAATCCATCGCTTGCCAAGCATTACAAATGTTACTGGCAGCAAAATGGTTAAATGTTCCATTCCTACTTAGAACCAAAATAAACCAAAGCCAGTGATAAATTTAAGGGGTAAAACTGAATGCCCCATTTTTTTTTAAATGGCACCTAACAAATACATTACAATGTATTCTCCAATCCAAAATTAAAAAGTAATACAATTTTGATTGTGTGAAATTATATTTTTACCAAGTATCATGTGGAACATCATAATACAGGTAGTCCTCGCTATCCAACGTTTCACTTTACAACGAATGGCAAATCCAACGCTTTAAAATGCAACCCTAAGGGCCGTTTTCCGACGCTGGAATGCGTTATAGAACGCTCACCGCCACTGATTAACATGGAACTCACTTTACAATGGTTTCACTATCCAACGCTACTTCCAGAACGGGTTCCGTTGGATAACCGAGGACTGTCTGTATGCTTATTTTCTCTCTAAAGACTACATTAGTTACAACAAAGCATTTAGAGCATGGCTACTCAGAGGTTCAGTTTTCAGCAACCTAAATGTATACCAACCTAATTAGACATATGACTGTCCCCCTCTGTCCAGTCCAATACTTAACTGTGGGAGAGAATTTGGGTCCAGGAAATGTGGACATGAGATCCACATGTGGTCCAAGGTGCACTATTGAAGTAGTCCTAATCTAACCATATGGCTTATCTTCCGCTACAGGGGAGCGGACATAAATTAACTGGCATCACAATTTAAATTGGGGTTTCCAACATTCATAGCCAAAACCATTCCTATCGGAGCAATCCTCTCACATTTCGAATTTGAGGTTAAAACAACAGAACATGGTGACACTTTTTAAAAAGAAAAATAGGGTTGAAGCAGGGGACCTCCAGAGTGAACCATGTTAATTTCACCACCGGAGACCCCCTGCTGCCTGACATACTTACTTCGGAAGGGGCTCCGGCTGGCCTTGGCGGGTCTTTTAAAATGGCAGATTTAAATGTCCCACGCCACGTCTGATATCATCCCTTGCAGGGGGGTGGGGGGGGGAGGGGGGGTGAAGATATATATATATATATATATATATATATATATATATATATATATATATATATATATATATATATATACTGGGCTTACCCCAAAGAGACAGGGGAAAAAATTGAATGGTTTTGAAACCAAACAAAAGTCTGTGACCAATCCTACCCGGGCTTGAAAATTGCAAAGCCAGTACAACTAACCTCAAACTGCTGAGACCCAAATGGTCGAAACAGCTGTCTGTGAGTGGGTTCACTGGCTTTGCATCTAATCCCATTATTGGTGTTGGCAAAGCAAACAAAGTGTTCCTATTTAGTACATCAACGTTTCGGTCCTAGTACTGACATTTTGATGTACTAAATAAATCATTTTGTTTTATCAAATGATCCCATAAGTGCTTAGCTAACACCACTATGATTATGACGTGTTCATTCTAATAATGCACGCAGGCCAGTTTTATTTATCACATGAGTGCTGCCTACACACACACACACACACACACACACACACACACACACACACACACACACACACACACACACACACACACACACACACACACACACACACACACTACTAGATTTGTCACTGTATAAATCAGAAACGCCAACACTATATAAAGCTTCTTTAATTATTGCACACATTATTTGGTTCTTTATTTAAATCTCTACAGTATCATATTTGGTCTTTTAAAACATTTCCTTCAGTCTGAACAACTGTGTGACCTTGAATCTGATGCACAATATGTATAATTTTGTTGTCCATATACCAGTCTAGTATTGTTCTTATAAATGTTAAGAAGAATAGAAAGAGCATAGATCTCCTATAGAGTTCAATCTTTAGTATTGCATGTATTTAACATTTGTATTGATGAAAATTACATCAAAGTGAAAGTCACATTTCGGAAGCACCGGAAAACACATAGGGGCTTATTCTGTAAGGTATGCTAGTGGAGATAATGAAATGTCCCATTGACTTTAATGTGGCTTTTCATGTGATAGCATTTCATCTGTGCTTATCACACCTTACAGAATAAGATCCATAGTATAAGATCACTTCCTTGGTGATGTTTATATGCATGCTAAATAAAAACAAAAGATTTAAAACAAGCAAAATAACTAGACTCCACATACTTTCCTCACGCCCGCCCCCCCATCCCCCCCCAAAAAAGAGTACTGATGAGATATGTGTTTGACTGTGCACCATGTGGGGAAAATGTCCTTTTGTCAAACATGTGATTGACGCTCACTTTGTTATCCCAACACTAAACATACAGAAGCTTCAATAAACAATTGAAACGTCAGCCTAATAAAAGGGGATGAGAGAGACACATAATAAGGGTGCATGATACACATTCTAGCTAAGCCAATATAAGACAGCAGCATTTCATCTTCTGTGAAACCTGTATCCCTTATAAATCAACATGCCCCATTGTATACTAATAACGAGTATCCCCATACTGCAGTCTCATCACTCCCATTCCCCAGACATCATATAAAGCGTAAGGTAGCCCTAACGCCACTATCTTTCTTGCCATATTTATCAAGTGGGAACAACCCCTAATGTCGTCTACTCAACACCACATTAATAACAAATGGGATATCCCTTTCTCGCAGTCAGGAGTGTCTCTGTTGGTGTTTTCAAAGAGCAATAGAAACGACGCTGGGGGTCAACAGATATAATACATGTTGAGCTTTATCTTTGTTCTTTGGTCTACTCTAGATCTTCTATGTAGAGGACTATCCAGACAATTACAAGTGTGAAATAATTCTAGAGCGCTTTATGTCATGTCCATTTTTAGGGGAAGTCTCATACATCAAGAGATCTTAGGACCACCTCATTGTGATGTCCGTGTCAGTTAACTTTTTGGAGACTACAGTAGCACGTCTCACCTTGGAAGTCACACAACTCTAAAACATTGAATGTGTCAACGTACAGTTCTCAATGTCAAGTGTCTTGTCATTACTACCTCCCCCAAGACCTCATTGGCTCTTACCTGCTGGAGATCTTATGTGGTGGTGGTGGTGGTGATTATTGTTGCTCGGGCTACCTCCTCTTCTTCTGGCCCCTGCTCCTGGTGGGCTGTGGGGTTGTCTCGCACCCTCTGGGGGGTTGTTATCGTTTCTGTCCATGCTTGGCCCACGCAGGGCAGAATGAATAAGGGTGAGGGGTGGTGGTGGTGTCTGGAGCTGATGGTGGTGGTGGTGATGGTGGAAGTGAGCTGCCCCAGGCATGCCATGCAGATGCTGCTGCTGTTGTTGTTGGTTCATCATAAATCCAGACCTGGATCTAGATCTAGTCCTGGGGGGCTCCAGGAAAGCAGGGAAGAGGAAGGAAGAAGCGACAGGGGGAGGGGGAGTAGTAGAGGGAGGCGAAGAAGCAGAGGGGAAAGAGTGGAAAAATGAGGAAGGGGAAGAGAAAGACGGGGCGACCTGCAGAAGAGGTGGGTGCTGTGGGGAGGAGGAAGCAGCAGCTAGCAATATGCCGCTGAGCCCTGCTCTTCTGCCGGTGGCTGCTGCAGCCTCGGCCCCAGCTTCAGCCTGGCTGGGATCGAGGCAAATCGGGAAAGGCAACAGCCCACCTCCCCCACCCCCGCCCTCTCCGACTCCCACCGGCTGCTGCTGCTGCTGCTGCTGCTGCTTGGGGTCCCGCAGCCTGTCCGGTTGGACTGGGCGAAGCCGAGTAAAGAGGCTGGAGTCTGGGGGGGAGGGCTGCACAGAGCTGGAGGCGATTGGCATCACCTCTCAAAGAGGAGAGGTTGCAGATGCACAGATAGATAGATAGATATATGTTAAATAAATCTGAGTGAGAAAATAAATGAGGTCAGGGAAAAGTAATACAGAGAAGTAGAAGTGGCAGAGTTTCACCCTATAAATGCTAGGGTGGTCTGGGTGTGTATATGTGAAGACAGGGGGGTGGTGAAGGAAAGAATTAGCCAGAGATAGTGGGATTATTGTTAGACAGGAAACTAAAGGTAGAATAAATCACATCTAATTTCACCAAAGGAAAGGAAAACAATAGGAATCAACACCTTCTCTTCTTGAAGAATGGCGCAAAGTGGAAGAGTATACACTCATCTGAAGGACTGTGGATAGGTCCTCGCACTTCTACAACAAAACATGCAAAGTGCAGGAGAAGAAAAGTGTTGAGGTCGAGTGGTAATCCAAATATTACTCCCCCCCCCAAAAAAAAGTGTGGAGGTGTAGCTTTTTTGTTGTTGTTGTTGTTGTATTAATTTTTAACAACTGTTTCCATAAATCCAGCAACGCGCCCCCTTCCGAAATCCACAAGGCAATGAGAGGAAACGAAGAGGAATGATACTATATCCAATACAATGTTCCCCCTCTCTGCTCTCCACTGGCAGGGAAAGGGAAGAAATGGGTTAGCGGGGGGAGAACCAGAATAAGGATCACAGGCAACAAATCCGCCTCTCAATTCGTTTTCGTATCCATGTAGATCCCAAATAACAATGTTACCCAACTAAAGGAAACAAGGCAGCGTCTCTTCTGTTTTCTTTCTCTCTCCGTGTCGTCTTTGCTTTGTGTGTTGTGCTTGGGGATCTTTTTTTTCTTTCTTTCCTCCAGCCTTTATTCTTGTCCTCTTCCCCTTTGTATCCAACGAAATGAAGCGATGTGCTCCTGTTTCATTCCCCCCCTGCTGAGGATTCCCTGCTCTCTGCTACTTGTTCCCTGGGAGTTCTTCTCTTTATTATGTCACAATCGCAGGAGAAATGAAACTATCTTCTACGTTCTACTGTGTTGTGTGTGTGTCTCTCCCTATCGGCCCCAGCATAAATTATACAGCAAGCAATGAGCCAGCCAGCTTTGCGTCTCTTTCCACTTCCGTACCAACCCCAATCGACTCAGATTCAGCAAGAGGAACATACATTCGGGGGTGGAGGGTGATTACCCTTGATGATCTGCCAATATTATACTAACAGGGGCTATGGAAATAAAAAAAATAATAAACGTCTGTCTTCATCATGAAATTATGATCTGAGAAGCACCTCCCTTATCCGATCTCCGTTTTATTTATTTTTATCAAACATATACATTTGCTAGAAACTTTTTCCTTACATGTCACTGTGGGAGTTCTTCTTGAACCATACAATTATTCTGGCAACGTTTTGTTTTTTTAATTGTTAACTTTATAAAATGACCATCTGATTCAGCAATGAAAGAATAGATGTCTGCTCTTTTTGGTTACATAATAAACTGGTTATTGTTTGTAACAACGGTAATATCGATTTAGCAGCATTTTTGTTTTGTTTTGTACTGATAAATAACATTGGGTGATGTGTTTGGTTGTACCATATAATGTGTGACGCAGTGCTTTCTACAGATTTTATTTTGCATTTCATATTCATCTCCTTTTCACAGCAAGCACAGGCTATAAATGTTGGCGAAAAACTAGATCATATAATTCAATTACATTAACAAAAAATCGGGACAGTGAAAGGTTGCCAAGGACAATGGTCATCAAAAGTATATATAGATTTACTATAGCATATATAGATTTGAGCATACACATATGATATCTTCAATAATAAGTAGTACAGTATATAGAGTCTGCTAAAAAGACTGATTTTCCCCATGTCCCTCTATGTGGCATTGAAAGCTCAATCTCCAAACAGCAGCATGTACTGGGATCAATCGGCTTGAAGCTATGTAGCAGACCCGATAAATGGAGCCTAGAATGATTCTCACACAACCTTGCTTTGCATGGGTATTTTATTGGTTGAATACTGAATTGTTACAACCTTCACTTGCACCTTAAACCAGTAGTTGTCACCCTGCGCCCTCAAGGGGTCAGCGTTTCTATTATAGCTTATAGGTGCTGTCTATTATATATTCAGACATTTAAGGTGTTACTGTAGTTAATTTTAGTATTTGATAACTACATTCTGCCCCTGACACAGTTAATTGGGCACATGTGCCTCTAGAACAGTGTTTTTCAACAGGCGTTCGTTCATAGGACGCCTTGGGTTCCCGTGGCATCCATAAACGGTTCTCACCAATTTTCAGGTTATTTGAAAATGGTACTAAATACATAAGAATTCTGATCTCAGACACACTCATAGAGAGGGTTGGGGTTCCTTACAATGCATCTGATCTCAGACACACTATTAGAGAGGGTTGGGGTTCCTTACAATGCATCTGATCCCAGACGCGCTATTAGAGAGGGTTGGGGTTCCTTACAATGCATCTGATCTCAGACACGCTATTAGAGAGAGTTGGGGTTCCTTAAAATACATCTGATCGCAGACACACTATTAGCGAGGGTTGGGGTTCCTTACAATGCATCTGATCTCAGACGCACTTTTAGGTTGAGCTCAGACAGAAGGCGATGCGAGGTGCGTGCGCACATCCGTCGCACATTTGGGTTGTTCGGTGGGAGTTTTCAAACTGAAAACTCCACCTGCGGCAAAGTGCAGCGTTGTCGCTGCAACATTTTGCCAGCACAAGCCAAATTGAAATTTGGGGCTTCAGTCGCGTGACGTGGCTGGTTCAGCCAATAAAGGCGAACCAGCTCCGTGACGCGCTCGTTACACGCCCCACCAATGCCGCGATCTGCCTCCTGCAGTTTGAGCACAGATCGCTGTGCTGCAGGAGCGAGTGGCGGGGGCGCAAGCTGCCGTAGCAGCCTGTCTGAGCGAGCCCTTAGAGAGGGTTGGGGATCCTTACAATACATCTGATCTCAGACACGCTATTAGAGAGGGTTGGGGTTCTGCAGAATTTAGCAATATCATTACAGGGTTCCTCAACCAAAAAAGGTTGAAACCCGCTGCTCTAGAAAGTATGTGACTGAAGCGATACCCTCTGGATCTATGTTGCCCACCACTAACCTATTCCCATGGCAATAGATTATTTGTTAAAGTTTCCTTGTTAAAGTTGCAGTTCAAGCTGCCGTTTAAAAAAAAAATATATATATTTTTTCCCCCATTTAATATGTGCATCAATACAATCTGCACACTGACAAGTGATTAGCTAAGTTGCAGATCAATCAGTTATCCTGTAATCGATCGCTTGCTCAGGGTTATTTAATTCAGTTCTTGCATAGCATTATGGGCAATGTAGTTCCTAGAATATCAGTGACTGGGCAGTTACTAGATACAATTGGTTCACTGCTAGAGAGAGGACGGGGCTCAAGAGCCAGAGCCTTTCAGAAAGGGAAGGGGGCTGTCACTTTGGAAATGCTTCCTACATTAGAAACATTGAACATTAGAAAATTTTTTAAATGCTACAAGTATTTTCTAATAGTACAGAACTGATTTATTAAAAACACCAAACATGTACGATATTGCTTGAACTGCTGCTTTAAACATACAGTAAAAAAAAGAAGTTGCTGCTCAATATAATTGAATGATAACCAATGTATTAGTGTGTTATCCACTGACTAAATTACATTTTGACATTTTATCCCAAATCTTGGGGTTTGAAACTTCCATTTTCTTTTATTTTTGGGAATGTATGCAAAAGGTGCTCTTTGTTGTCTGAAGAAATAATGATTTTTCTAGTAAGCAAGTTAAACATATTATATTATTTTTTTTATCATTGTTCTTTTTATCGATTTTCTAAAATTCCTGGTAAACATGACAGATTTCTACACATCTTTACCATTTTCCATGTTTAAATTATAATTAAAAGAAATATATATATATATATATATATATATATATATATATATATATATATATATATATATATATGTATATATATATATATATATATATATATGTAAAAAGGTATAAATCAGATGCTCAAACTTAACTCAAAAATACAAACATACATCATTTTTAAATTAAATAATTAACTTTCAGAATGTACAAAACATAACTTTCATCAGATACATATTACAGATGTTAGGTTCGGATATACTGTTATCCTGTCTTTATACCCGTTTACGAACTGGGAGAGGGGAAAAGGGACTAGGGGAGGGGATACCCTCGCTACTGCTGAGAAAGTAGTGGTAACGGGCAATGGATGGAAGGGAAGTAAACATAATTATGCCCCTTTACAAAGCATTAGTAAGACCACACCTTGAATATGGAGTACAATTTTGGGCACCAATCCTTAGAAAATACATTATGGAACTAGAGAGAGTGCAGAGAAGAGCCACCAAATTAATAAAGGGGATGGACAATCTAACTTATGAGGAGATGCTAGCTAAATTAGATTTATTTAGATTAGAAAAGAGGCGTCTAAGAGGGGATATGATAACTATATACAAATATATTCAGGGACAATACAAGGAGCTTTCAAAAGAACTATTCATTCCACGGGCAGTACTAAGGACTCGGGGCCATCCCTTAAGGTTGGAGGAAAGGAAATTTCACTAGCAACAAAGGAAAGGTTTCTTTACAGTAAGGGCAGTTAAAATGTGGAATTCATTACCCATGGAGACTGTGATGGCAGATACAATAGATTTGTTCAAAAAAAGGTTGGACATCTTTTTAGATGGGAAAGGTATACAGGGATATACCAAATAAGTATACATGGGAAGGATGTTGATCCAGGGATTAATCCGATTGCCAATTGTTGGAGTCAGGAAGGAATTAATTTATTTTTATTTGCCTTCCTCTGGATCAATAAGTATAGACAGTGTTCGACAAACCTATACATTTGCTCGCCCCGGGCGAGTGGATTTAACCCCCGGGCGAGTAAATATTGGCCCAAGCAGCACACGTTTGGTACTAGGTGGCGAGTAGATTTTTTTGTGTGGCGAGTAGATTTTTTGGTGATTTGTCAACCACTGAGTATAGATATAGGATAAAGTATCTGTTGTCTAAATTTAGCATAGGTTGATCTTGATGGACGGAAGTCTTTTTTCAACCTCATCTACTATGTAACTATGTAACTACTATGTAACTATGTAACGGTGCTGCAATCTGGGGTGATAAACAAGGGAAACACGAAAACAGAACCCCAATGGAGAGCACTCAATCACTCTGTGATCACAGTTACAAAAGTGGAGATAGGAGAGTAGATATGCGTGAGGTGAAAAGTGACAATGATTAAAATACTTTATTAGGAGTATTACTCAAATAAAATAGAATGCTAGAAGTTCCAAATGTATGAGACTCAATAATGAGCCAAAAAAGGTAGCGAAATATTAAAATCTAGCCGGATACACAATATACCATAGGTAATGCCCTCCTGGGAGAGATGGAAGTCCCAGTTGATGCTGAGTGTAGGGTACAGCTATGTATATCTCCTGCCTATAGTTGGAGGCAAGGATTGTCGGACCACTAGTGAAAACTGTATACTCAGCTAGTACTGGTGGTGGCTACCTCATATATACAGATCACTGGTGATAGGCCTGCCCATAAGAGTTTGTGGCTAAATATGTGATATAGTGGGCCAAACAATGTACCTAAGACACTCAGAGTAGGTGGCACCGTGTCTTTAGATACACATAGAGTGGTCTGGATTAAGGTTCAGTCTAAGTATGACTGATTCAAAATCTCTATTTGCCCAAAAGGCAATGTCTTGTGCATAGTTGTACAGCACATGTTGTATCTATGCTGCAGCAAAGCACACTTTGGGGAGTGGGCTGATGATCAGGCCACTTGTAAAAGCTGTAAGCTCAGCTAATGCTGGTAGTGGTTCCCTCAGGATGTATAGCTGAGTGTGCGCTATAATGGGCCAGGCAATATACGCAAGACACTAAGGCTTTGGTCCCGCTGCGTCCGGCGGCACAAGAGGCAGAGACAGGTACTTCTAGCCCCATGTCAGAGTACGAGCACCGTGACAAGTGGTGGGCACCCCTGTTCAATGGTTACCACAAAGGGATGGACCGCACCAGGTTCCTGTTGATCAGGAACAACATAGTTGATCATTGGTGGGCGGTAGGTGCCTATACTCCCCAGGAGGTGGCGGATGAGTTAGAGCACAGATACCAGGAGATAGAGCAAAAACTCCTTATGCCTAAGGGATCGAGTATATTATATGATGACATTGCTCCTGCAGAACCAGAGTTTTGGGTACTGCCAAGCAGGGAGGGTCCTAAGAAACTGCCCAAATTGAGCCGAGCCGACAGGGCCATAATGTTTAGGTTTAGGCAGTCCCATGGGTACGAATACCCTTATGTGCCTGAACCCATAATGAGGGAAATAGAGGAGAACAGAGATAGTTGGCTCAGAGAGGCCATACAAGAATACTTGAGAACAAAGTTTGGTAAGGCGGGTTACCACAATGAAGACCGTATCAGTGAGGTGGTCCGGGCCTGGTGTGTGGGGCGGTGCATATACATGCACAGCGTGATATGCCGGCCAGAGTCTGGGTCGGTACAGCCCTACTACATTACCATAACCGACCATAATGGGAGGAAGGTACAGAAGCCCGATCCAAAACATTATCATTAGTGGTCCTCCCCGTTGGGAGTGACTGTTACTGTTATGCCACCTAGTGGTTGGCTCAAGAAGTATCATACATTGCAATGTGTTTTGTTTCCCAGGTTTGTTCACCACAGGATGGTGCTGCTAAAGTTAGGTCCAAGTGGGGACCATTGGATTCCACCTGAGGGAGAGTGTAGCCCCGGTAAGAAATAGTGGGCTACATATCTTTCTCCTACCGGAGTAAGTCCTGTTAAGGGCAGGCGCCAGTAGTAATCATGGGTTTTCCCCCCACCAAGCCCTGCCTTGAGTGATAGAGGTAGGCTCCTGACTCTGTGGCAGGCCTGAGACAGAGGGGAGGTCCTGCTGACATCATGAGGGGCAGGGCTGTATCTAGGTTTTGAGTGAAGAGAGTTCTGCCCTGGGAGCTGGAGAGTGTGTGTGAGGAGTCCTGCCCTGACAGTTGTGCCAGAGTTGAACCAAGAGAGTGGAGAGTGCTGGAGCAGAGAGAGCATGGTCTGGGAGTTTCAAGGAGACAGGAGAGAAGACACTCAGCCATACTGAGTAGAGCTGATAGCACTAAGTGCGGTGGACCAATGCCCCTCACCCTGCAGATTGGGGTGAGGGGGGGAGAGCTAACCTCAACCAGAGGGCCTACCCTTGGGTGGAGGTAGGGGTATTGAGGCCCCATTACAGCCATCCTGCAGGGGTACATTCCTGGAGGAAAAGGAGAGGAGGTCAGGATCCTGTGTACTGCCATGACTTGCTGCTGTGAAATGAACTGCTGCTGTGTGCGATATTAAGGACAATAAAGACATTGCTGGGAAGATTCCAACCTATCCCCTAGTTTCACCAGAGAATGGAGGCGCTGCACCACCACAACTAAAGATGAAGGCATATACCCCAGAAGCCTGTCCCTGTTATCCCCTATACCACCTCGGGAGACTCAGGCCCTCCTGTTCCAAGCAGGTATGCACCACCATAGTACATGTAGCCAGCCCTCAGTACACCCTAGAGGTCCAATCTGCGACCGAGGGGGGGGGGGGGGGGGAGGGGGGAGAAGGGGGGGGGGGGGAACATGGGCTACATAAAAATTAAGTACATATAAGTACTCCCTACCTAGAGTCTAACAAGGGACTGACTTTTTCTTTTTTTAAAGCGCGCACACCCTGACAGCAGTCTTTAGAAAATCAGAAAATAGAAAACAACCATACCCATAAATGCAGTACTTTTATGTTTACGCCACATTTCTTTTTCATGCATAAAACTTGTTTGCAATGTGCCTACTGTTTTGAAAAATCTAAAATGTACATGTATATACTGTATCTGGAGCGCTGCATGATAAGTATATTATTATAGAGCACAGCGTAGTTATATTTGAGATTTTTCAGGATCAAGTCCTTGCCTGGTATGCTTTTCAACTTCATTTTAGGCATTTGAGAGAGATTACGTAATTTGTCCGAGGTTACAAATACAGCTAAAACTGGGATATAAATCAGTTTCACCCACTTCAAAGGCAGTAACCATATCAATAGACCACATAAAAAAATGACAGGTGTCAAGCAACTCACCGAAAATGCATACAGAAAGATTTATTGAAAAAGTTACATTAACAATAAATGTGTTGCTCAACCTAGGCAACAGGCTTTACTTCTACCAATGCTTTTTGATTACAGTGTGGGAACTGGTTTCGATTTGACTGTAGAGCAAAGAGAGAAAGAGAGAGAGAGAGACAGAGTAAGGAAGCTCATTTCATCGACCTTGCCGCCTATCGACTGCACTTGTCTGGCTGCTTCTTGGGTTTGGGCTCCATCCATCATCATGCTGGATGGCTTTTGGTGGGAGGAGATCTGCTGGACATAGCAGCAGGACGGCAGGGTGGGGGAGGGTGACTATGCAGAGGGGGCGGGGGTCTGGCTGATAAATTATTTACAAAAACACGCTGCAGCTTAATCTTCCATGAGCAGTGAGGGGAACAAAATAAAAGGGCTCAGCCTTGAGTCTTTTTTTTTTCCCTTCCCTGTTCAGACTCCTGGGATCTTATCTGTTTGAATTTTATGCATTTCACTGCTATTTTAAAGACAATTAATGCTGATCACATCAAGCACATTGGAAATGCAGTTCTGCTGCTACAGAGTCTTTTGTACTCGTGTGAGATTGTGCATCAGATAATAGAGAGAGGGGGGAGGAATTTCTTTTGCTGGACCCACTAGATGCAATGGTAGATATTGCTACTTCTGATGAGAGGTGGATTGATGGATTACAGTGTCTTCTTTTATCAATTGACTTTGCATGTAACGCTTTTTATTTTTAGATTTTTATATTGTATAACTCCCCCCACCCCACTTATGTATTTCCTATTGTATATGATGGCGATGGAATGATGTATAGAGGACATTTGTTCCAGGAAAGTGTGGTTACTTTCAGATCAATAGATCTTTTACTTATTTTGGCATCCCCTTGAGGCATACAGTAACTGAAGATCTCCTGGGGTTGAGCTCCCAATACAAACCTACAGAATGTAGATTAACTTTTATTTGATGTCCCAGATACGTAATTGGTGAAACGACCCCCTACCCTTTTTTGTGAAGATCAATCAGGATTTTGTTTTTTAATTAACCTCAAAAACTGGGGTGAGGGAACGTAACTGCTTCTTGACTTCATAACATTTCTTTATATTTGTAGCTCGATCATGTTAAGATAACATTGTATGTAACAAGCACATTACACAGAGCAGGGGAGAACTGAAATCATCCAACTGAAATATACTGGATTTCAGTAACTGAAATATGTATTCTTTTGCTAGAGTTCAAAGCAGTGTTCAAAGTAAAACAGTATACTTTAGCATTGTTGTGCTCTTTTTGCTAAAAGTGATCAGTTCCCTATCTCTTATAAATTGGTTTGCAGCTGTTACTTTAGCCCAGTGTAGCAGCTTAGCTTATGCAAAATTAAAATTACACTTTTACTAAAGGTATGTTTCCCAAATTAAATGTTAAGATATATTGTTTTACCTTTACAGCCTTTTTTATTTAGTTTTTATGCTTTTGTCATAATGAATATGCTAGTAAATCTGTAGGTTTCCCCCCCCCCACTACTTTTAAAATGACTAAATCAGGGGTGGCCAACCTTTTTTCAGGTGTGCCAATAAATGGGCACATTTTTTTTTTTGGCTGGCTACTGTCCTACTGCCCCTCCCCCTTTTCTGTCAATTCTACACTCCTCCTCCTATAAGTCAAATATAGGATAAGTATCTGTCGTCTAAATTGATACATTTAGCATAAATTGAACTTGATGGACATTTGGTCTTTTTTCAACTCCTCTACTATGTAACTATGTAACTCCCTCCCCCTTCCTCCCTTCAGTCAATCAATCCCCCTGCTCCTCTGTCAATTCCCCCCTTCTCCTTTCATTCAATCGCCCATTCCTCCTCTCTCAATCAATTCATTTCCCCTCCTCACCCAATGCCCTGTCCATTTCTCTCACTCAATCCCCCCCGTCTCACTTAATTCCCTCCTCTCACTCAATTCCCTCCTCACTCACTCCCCCCTCTGCCTCTCTCACTCAATCCCCCCTCTCTCACTCAATTCCCCATTCCTCTCACTCAATCCCCCTCCTGCTCTCACTCAATCCCCCTCCTCCTCCTACTCAACCCCCCCACCCTCACTCAATGACCCCCCTGGACTACATTTTCCTGTCATAGAAATATGATACTGAAGTATCTAAAATCAGTTCAGCAGCCCCATGTCCTATGGCCTTATATTTTTTGAGTTGTAAACATGAGCACCATAAATAAAAATGAAGCTGCTGTTCCCGTTATTCATCTGCTTTTTGCATGATTGTACCATGACATTAAAGAATAATTTTTCCAGAACCAGTGGTATCCCACTTCGAAGTGGATTTATAGGAAACATGATAGCGATCTGCCTCCAGTGGAAGTATGTGAATCTAACTAACACATTTCAAATTTGGTCAATTTGAGTGCCCCATGGTGACCATGTCATGGGATCTGGCACTCTGAGATTTATATTTTGCCATGGTGAGGGTGCTTTTGGGGTCTTCTGCTATAAGCTTTACGAACAGTTTCTATATTCTCTGAGCTGTCTCACTATGCTTTAGAGTAGGAGGATCCAATGCGCACTCACATCCAGATAATATGAAATAAAAGAGAGAGAACACAATAGTGTAATTCTGTGTGTGATCGGTATAGGTAAAGGTGGTAATGCACTCACATTTAGGGCCTCATGCAGAGAGCAGCGCTATTTGAAATCTCGCCATTTTCCGCAGAAAATTGCGCTAAAAACAGCTGAAAATGGCGAGCTAGGGAAAACGCGCCATTTTTTTTTCTATTTCAAAATCTCGCCGCGCGGCTGGCAAGAAACTACATCTCGCCAGTCTGAAAAGTATCCGAATTCAGAAAGGCGCGCTCGCCATCTAGCGGCTGTTTTTGGCGCGATTTTCGTCAATTTTCTCCGCCAACTAAAGTTGGCAAGAAGCAGGAGCTCGCCGGCTATAGGAAAAAAAAAAAATGCGCGATTTTTTCCCCCCCTTTCAGCTGCGCGCATCTCCTCATTTACAATTCTCCACATGCAGTAATGCTAAAAATAGCGGATTTCGCCCATTTCTGTATATGGAGAATAAAACTCCATTAAACCTCCTTTTTTTCCCCTCTCCAATTTTAAAAAGCGCTGCTCTCTGCATAGGCCCCTTAGTCAGATAAAGCAGGCATCTTGGTTAATCAGTTTAACCAGACTGTTGTTGAAGAACGTCTGATGTCAGGATACTTCTTCTGGTATATATAGTCTCTGACGACAGAGTACTCCCGATATCTCACAGGCAACAGGATATTATGGGGCTATAGAGAGATAGACACACATAGTGTAATACTGTGTGTGTGTGTGTGTATGTGTATATATATATATATATATATATATAGACAGCAACCAGCGAGGTGTAATCCAAAATAATCTGTATTGAAATGAACAGATACACGAAAGCCAACGTTTCGGTCTCTCAGGGAGTGGCTAACGAAATGCTTTTATTTGTGCGAGCTTTCGAGATACACTGATCTCTTCTTCCGGCGATGTTACAATGAATGAAGCAAGGATAACTTGAAAACAGTGTCTCTTGGAATGTTATCTGTGCTTGTCCTTCCCCCGGTGTGGATGTGTTTTATGGCTAGAGGTGTCAAAGGGTAACTGAAAGCAAGTGAAGAATGAGTGTGTATGTGTATCAGTGTGAATAAAAATGAATGGAGAGCCCACAGTATAAACAGTGCTCTACACAAGGTGTGTGTGGAGTGAGAGGGATATAAATGGTGTGGGTGGGTGTGGAAATGTGAGAGTTTGTAGCACAACTAAAAGTGTGTGTGGATACTATGTGGTCCCTATTGGTGTATATGGATGGAGAAATAAGGAGTATTAGTATGTGTGAGAGACAGCTGTGTGTGCATACATATAGCACAGTATGTACAGACATGGCCTTTAGCGCTCATGGGAAGAGAGTTCGCTAGTGTCAGTAATGACTCATAAAATTTCGATCTCTGTTTAGGCCACTGCTAAGTGTCCCGAACAGTTGCATAAATTTGTATTCATGCAACCGTCTCTCTTTCGGGGTTTTAAGATTACCTTTGAGTATGGCAACCCTCAGATCGTTCATCTTATGGCCAGAGTCAGAGAAATGTTCGCCAACAGGACTGTCTCTTGTTCCGCGTGTGATGCTGTGGCGATGCAGGTTCATTCTCTTGTTTAGCCCCTGTCCTGTCTCACCTATGTAGTAGCAGCCCCCTGGGCATTTCATGCACATGATGAGGTACACGACATTGCTGGAGTAACAGGTGAACCCTCCTCTGATTTTGTATTCCCGATTCTTGTGCGGTATTTGTATTGTGTCCGCTGTGTAGAGCATTGCGCAGGTTTTGCATCTTGGGTCCTGGCATGGTTTTGTCCCGCATTCAGTTGTACTGCTGAATACTTTACTCCTCACCATAATATTCTTGAGATTATGGGGTTGTCTGTATGATAATAAGGGTGCTTCAGGGAAGACCTGTTGCAGTCTTGTATCTTCCTGGAGGATGGGTTGTAGTTTCCTGGCGATCTTGCGTAGGGCTCCTAGGTGTGCTCTCTGATTGGTTAAAATTCCGGGCATTATTCATTCACTAATGCCCGGAATTTTTGCAGCTTGCAATGTGTATTTCCAATGTTTTTATTTCCAGCCAATCAGCTTTCAGAACAGCTCTGAGACAGGGCAGGGGATTGGTCAGGAGGCAGGAACGGCTCTGAGACAGGGCAGGGGATTGGTCCGTAGGCGGCAGCAGCAGGCAGACTCCTCCCCCTCCCTCCGTTAACAGAGCTGACAGATTCAGTTTAATTTGGGAGGGAGGGAAAGAGTGTTGATGGATGTAGCAGCAGCAGTGTTTGTATGTGTGTGTAGCAGCAGTATGTGTCTGTAGAGCTGCTGTGTTGTGTGTGTGGAGCCTCGGGCCTTCAACTCTTCCAGCCAGGGCATTATTGGCCAGTAATGCCCTGTTCTTCGGGGATTATTACTTAATTACATACCATGGGCAAAAGTTTTAATATATCAAGTCACACTGCATGCTTTTTACACACATCAGAACGTTTATGAGAATATTTGAAAACAAGTATTTGAAAACCCCTGGGAATGTTGTGATGACCACTTAGGTTTTTTGACAGCCCATTTAGGCCCATATTCACTAAAGAGTGCTAAGCGATAGCACTTCACCTCCTATTCATTTGAATGTGACTTAGACCCTGCAAAAGCGTAACACCCATTTGTGAATATGGGCGTCAAACAGGAGATCTGCTGGTATCCATGAGCTATAGGTCTTCACAAGTGCACTTTAGGTCATGGCAGTCCTCAGCAGCTCTGCGTGCGGTCACCCTAAACGGCAACTCTTCAGCTTAATTGTTAAGTGCTGATGTTTTTTTTTTATCAATCGTAATAAAGAACATGTGCTCCCTTTCGTGTGCGCTTCCCTGCATATGGTTTATATCATGTTCCGCTTTTAAGTAGCCTGAAAAACATTGCTACTTAGGCCAAGGCATTTGTTTTGTTGTGTATGCCAATTTCTGTTATTACTTGATGTAAATTTGATAAATGATTAAATGATAGAACTTAATAAAGACATCACTTCAGTTTTTACACAATACGTTTACATACACTAAAAACGTTATATTGTCCCCTTTAAAAATTGGTTCAAGGTCATTCCTTGAAGTCACTTCAAGGTTTGTTTACGTCTGACACTGCAGAGTTGACGTGAAGCAATGTGTCACATTGCATTGCACTAGGCTGATCAGACCAATGTATATGTGATAAGGTGCTCTCATCTTGTATGCAGAGCCAAACAGTAATGCTGAGAACCAGGAACAAGGAGATTTCTCAGTGAAGTGATGCGTGCAAATCTTTATTTGAAAAATTGTTTTTTTTACAGTAAGAAAAAAAGAAAACAAAAAATGAATAATTAAATACATAGTTGTTTGTGGGAAACATAATATTAGTAGTAATTTTACGTCGTTTTTTTTTTTACCCTTGGAGTGTGTTCTATTTTGGAAGGATAATGAATTAATCAGTACTAGTGATATAATCTTTAGTGGGAAAAACCCAGTTGGAGACCCATGAAACTCATTCCTGATGGGCTGAACGGATTATTATAGGGTTAAAACTCCCTATACCTAACCTGGCAAGCCAATCTCTGCGTGCGTGGGAAGAAATTATCCCACTTATCCTGGAGTTTGCCAGTCCTGTGTAGACTGGCACTGGGAGCTTCAGCATAGCAACTGGGCATGTGTGACAAATGCCATATTTTCCCCACTTGTCACTTAGCATATAGGAGGGACCCTGCCCCTCTTGCCTGGTGACAGTTTTGGTGCTTTGGGCTGGACATCTGGACATCTGCTAAAATGGAGGATTTTGCATCTACCCCTCCCCACTTAACACTTTACTTGGCTAACTCTTTTCAACTAAGGGCTTTTTCCAGACACAGTGGAACCGAATCAGTGGGATGGCTTCGAAGTCCAAGTTATATATGCATTGCACACCTCACAGAAATATCCTGCTATACACGTCTAAGCACAGTACTTACAACTTAAGTGTTATCTCCTTTTCCGGACGCTTGAATGAAAATCCCATTATGTCTATAATGTTAAAACAGTTAAACTAGGGGAACTTTAATTCATCAATTTTTATAAGGCTTTATAAAAATTGCGTGATAACCTTTTTAATGATTTAGCTCCAGCAGCACGCACAGTGAAATTCAGCGTTCTAGGACCTTCCAAGCCGAAGTTAGCTAAACGCTATGTGCTGTGCCGTAAGCTGCTGCTTTCTAAAACCCTTTTTTCCTTTGTGCGGTTTACAGGGAAACACTGTTCCAATAACCCATACATTTAAAACATGATATGATTCGCGCCAGCTTATCCCTGGTGGGAGACACACAGACGGTTTTTAATACAATTACAGTATCTCTGCCATCACTGGGTCGCAGAACTGACACTCTACACTTTAACTTAAAACACCTGTAACTCTCTTCACCTTATACTTGGTGAGAGATGTACTGAACCCCACACTGGGTTCTGGTGTTTGGGCATATACCGGGACCTGTAATGTAATTCCGTTCCCTGCCCGTTCTTCCTGTCCTTGCCTGTGCTGAAGCAGGGAGATTTGGCGGTGAGCTGCAAACTGCTTTCTAGGGAGGATTTTATCCGGTGGTCTGTGTTCCTCATCCTCAGGAATCTGGGGGGATCCTGAGTACATGTTTCGGGGTAACCCACAACACTGGCCCCCTTCTACCAAAACACACCCTGACAACATTTTACCGTAAAATCACCCCTGAAACTCACACCCTGCACATCTCCGCTGGTTGGCACTCCTGGAACAGTAAAAATACACATACACCTTTATTCCAAATGCAGTTACATGCCATGATTGGGTTGAAGAGCTGACAATCACAATTCCCCCATATGACTCAGGGGCACCCAGCCGGGCCAAATGCCTTTATATCACAGAAACATAAAACTCAAACATACAACACTAACTAACAAACATAAGACTTACACCACAATCAATACTCAACTTGTAAACAAAAACAAACAAGACTGTATAATAACAGTTATACTCATTTAATAAAATTAAATATAAAATGGACACTAAGGTTCCATAAAAAAGAGATAGCCCGATGAGGATGAACTGGTGCTTAAAACCAGAACCCTACATACATGCAAGCAAGCATTTGCCAAAACAACCATTGCTTATTACAGTATGTATGTATAGACCTAAAGGGCCATACATAAATACATTTGCATTGAATGTGTGAAAAAAATGCAATCACAATAAAAATTCAATAAAAAAAAAACCTGTAAATGAAAAAGAACATACATTCAATTTTTTTCCTTACCTTTAGATATCTTCAAAGAAGAAAAGGACTTCACCAAAGTAGGAGAATTTTGTCTGAAGCTAAATGTGTCGGCCCTGAAGCTAAACGGTGTGAGGGGGGAGAGGTGGGGGTTGAGCACAGCTCCCCCATCTCCCCTCCTCCCCCCCACCCCAACTTTCTTTTCTTTCTTCCTCTCTCCCTGTCCTTTTTATAGGACACTAACTGGACAATGCTAGTTGGTCCTTGTCACCACCTGGTAGGAAATCAACACACCTATCCTAATGTGTTAAGATATAGCAAAATTCTTCAAAAGTTCAGGGGAGCGCCAGCGTTCACGTCACCGACATGAAAGAAAATAATGTTTTCAGATATAGCCATGATTTTAATTTTGGTATTATTATAAACTACCCACTGGTTTCTCTATTTCTCTATTACCACTGAAAATATAGCTGTATGTTGTTTTTACCAGTGTCTTTGAAAGTTGTATACTTTCTGTTAATCCAACAAAAATATTTGAAACAAAAAAAATATAGTATTAATACGTTTTTTTTTTTAAATCAAGGGCTGCATCGGTAACATGTATGTAAGAGTGATTGCTCCAAAAAGGTTTAAAGGGAGACTAGCCCAATATTTTAACACTATAAATATCTTTTTACTAACTGAGGTAGATAAATATGTTGGAATATTTCATTTATCCCAATATGTGTAATAACATTAAATGTTTTCTTAAAGGACAGTGTATCATGATAAGGCTTATTCATTGTTGAAAGAGTAGGTTAAAAAGTAGTAGAAGCTCTGAGAGCTTTTTGGGAATCTGTGTATACAGTAGTAGTGTGTCAGGCAGGCATACATATTTAGACTTAGTACATTGTAGAATTCTACTGTCAATAAGGGATAATTATAGATTTAGTCTTGGTTTCTGTATTGATAGTTCAGGTAAGTTGAGGGATTCCTGAAATATATACATTAAAACTTCAATAAGCATAGGCTGATTGATGGACATACAGTATGCCTTTCTTCAACCTCATCTACTATATAACTATGTAACAATGTTAGTCTCTACTTCTGGTGCCTGAAGAATCTCTAACAACTGGGGTCAAAGTTTGTTATTTTGTTTGTTGCTGTCAAGTTATTTTATAATTGAAAATGTAGCAAAGGAAACCCTAAAGAATGGTAGAAACTCTTCAAATAGTGCAAAAAAGGCACCCTGGAAAATTCAAAATGTATACAAATGTATTAACACTGATACATATGTAACATAACCTCCCGGCAGTTACTTCTGTTTCTGGACCTTTCCTCTGTCAGTCCTGTTAGTGCTGGCAGTGGAAAGGTTAATTCCTTCAGTAGGCCTACACTACCGACACACTTTATTGCTCATCGGCCAGATCCGCAAGCCGGGAGATTTCCCGGCTTGCTAGTGGCCGCCCCTCGGCGTGCCGCGCGTCACCGACGCGCGGTCACGCATCATCGGGAGCCTGCGCCCCCTGCACGCGCGTCCAGGGCTCCCCGAGGGAGCCCTGGTGTCCCGCGATGTGGGGGACGGCGGCAGGGGGTTCCGGGGGACCCGGCGGACCCGGCAGCGGGAGGGAGAGCGCCCCGATCGGAGGGCGCTCTTCCGCTGCTTCGGCGCGCGCCCGTCACCCTCCGGCGCGCGCCAGGCTACTGCTGCGGCCGAGAACGGGCAAATGCTCGAATAAACTCGGCCGCAGCAGTATATGTGTATTTCAGCCTTGAATGTTGTAGCAATATTCGAGGGCGGGCCTTGCAACTCTGAGGTTGTCAATCAAAGGGGTGTATATTGGTTGGAACGCCCCTGCTGTGTGTGGGCCAATCTGTATCCGGCTTTGGCTTGTAATGAGTCAGAGTTAGAGACACTCCCCTGAGATGTTCAAATTGGGACATACCTCCTAAATTAGTGGGTCAATTGATCAGTTGGTGTTCCAGGATCTCTCTCCCTCCACCCATGCCTTTGTTGGAGGTAGGGGGGCAAAGAATATCATGCTACTAGTCAGGGCTCTGAGCTAGTTTGAGAAAGGACTGATCATGAAAGACTGTTTCTCTGTGCTGGAGCTATCTGCAATAAAGCCACCAAGAAAATACATTGCTGTGTGGATTCATGTCTCTTGGTATGAGGAGTGTCAGTGAGGGTCTATTCCCTGAAGACCCCAGAGGATCCTTACTGTCTGGAGGCACTGCACCATCTGGAGAAACAAAGGTAATCTGTCCCCTGTTCTGGTTCTCCCCACACCACCGCGGAGCCCTCAGCCCCCCTGTTACCATCAGGTTGCAGCACCATTACACCTGAAGTAACCAGAGAAGGAGAGTACCCCCCATCTCACTTAGGGGGGATGGGATAAAGGGTTACACATATGATCACGGCAGAATAGGAGCTAAAACTTAAAAACAATAAAGCACCAGGAGTGCATCTATTCACATAATGCTAATAGCAATAAATCAGGTAGATGTAAAAGGAAAATCATACTGTAAATTCCGAGGGGCAATCACAAAGGTCACCTCTGAAATATATACACTGATATCTGGATATCAAATAAAACACAGAAAAAACCCAAACATATAGTTGTCAGAGACGTCCATGATAGATTACCAGTCAAAGAAAGTTCAGTCCGCGCTCTTGCTTCCTAATGTTGCAGAAATTAATTCTTCTCCCTCCTCTTGCTGCTCCTATGGCTTGAAAGTGTTTCCCCTCACTCCAAGAAACGGACTCCGGTGGAAGACCCCGCCGGTGAACCAAACGACCAAGAAAAGAAGCACAGGAGCGCACCAAGGTAAGGAAAATTGTAAAATGTATTAAACAACAAAGCAATAAAATAACTTACATGTAAGTAAGGATAAGTGCATGTCTGAATCTACGAAATGTTCAACAGATCGGCATCATCATCAGTCAAACAGGGGGGCAGTTGCAGTTCCGTTCATGTGGAGGTCCCGCGCGCTGGGACTCACTCTGTAGCACTTGCTGCAGGAATCGCCTCCGCATGTATGCAGGTAATGGCGTGGTATCCAGAGCTTGTGCGCATGTGTGGAAGGAAAGCCCCCTGTAGACGTCTGTGGATGCCAGTTACGGTGGAGAATCAAATCAATTTTCCTTACCTTGGTGCGCTCCTGTGCTTCTTTTTTTGGACGTCCATGATAGAAGTTGAACTCCTGCTCCTATCCGCAGTTCTTCCTCGCTGCCATTCGGACTGCTGATCCTGGCTGCCTGACTGCAGACCGCTCACGACAGATTATAATCATATAATCACCTACACCTGTCCCATCCCCAAGCCAGGCTTACATAAACCTCCCCTTCCTTTTCCTGCTTGCTTGTTTATACTGGTTCATTCTTCATAGATTAGCTCACTGCCTCTCTGTGCGTTTGCTGTTACTGTTGCCATTACCAGACTACCGCAGCCTGCCTTTTTCCAGTCCTGACCTCTGGCTTGTTGTTTGACCTCTGCTTCTGCCTTTTGCCTGGCCCAGACTTTTGCCTGTGACCCTGACTACGCCTCTTGCTGCTTGCCCTGGACTTTGCCTGTGACCTCGACTACGCCTCTAGTTGCCACCCGGATTTCTGCCGTTGACCTCAAACACCACCACTCTGCCTGTCCTGCCATTTCTAGCCACTGGGATTCACTCCACAGTTGCCGAACCACCTGACAGAATAAACAAGTCCTACCATGGATCCCACTGGATCTGGACCTTCACTGGCTCAGAAATTAACTCTAGCCATTTCCGAAATTCAGGGACAAGTTACACGTAGTAACCTTCAATGTCAATTCAACAATTTACAGGATCAGATGCGTGAATTGCAGTTTAATCCTGTTTTGCAACACGAAGTACGGGATATACGTTGCCGGATTGCAGATACGAAATATGCGCCGCAAAACCTGCGTAAATTTCTGCCAGTTACACCCCCAACCAGCCTGGCCTGTCCAACTCACCTGCCGCCTACCTCTTCAGGAGAAGTTTGGTGGTGACCGACACCAGTACCAGGGGTTTTTCAACCAGTGCAGTCTCCAGTTTATGATACAACCTACTCTCTATCCTGCGGACGCTCTCAAGGTTGGGATGATCATCTCTCTTCTCAAAGATGAGGCCCTTGCTTGGGTCATCCCGATGCTGGATTAGGATAGTCCAATACTAAGGGACCTGCAGGAATTCGAAGAGACCATGAGACTGATATTTGACAACCCAAATTGTTGTGCGACCGCTGAAGTCGTCTTGGTTAACCTTCGTAACGGAAGATGCCGGCAGCAGAATACGCTGCAGAATTCCGTAGATGTATTGCTGACACTAATTGGAATGAAGCAGAGCGATTTCATTTTTGCACGGGTCTCTCTGGGAAAATCAAAGATGAACTCGCACGGGTTATGGTCCCAGAGAGCTTTGAGGACTAGTGTGTATAGGTATATATAGCTTGTTACTCCAATGAGTCTGAAACTGAGGTTCCAATGTTGTAGGTAAGCTGTTTTGCAAATGGAATAATTTGTGGATAAGCGCTTTATCCTAATAAAGGATCTGGAAAAGGGGTTTGGAAAAGGATTTGGAAAAGGCTTCCTCAGGAGAAGACATACCCCTGTGAAAGCCTATGACAGGTGAAATGCATAGGGTGAGGATCCTGAACCTTGTGAGCTCCAATAGCAATACCTGTCTCCTATGTTGTATACATTTGGCCACGCTCAGTAGCATTCCTTTTTGACACAAATATATATTCTGTATATATGATGTGGTGAGTGTGATGGTAGGGGTAGCCAGTCTTCATAAAAAAGGTAAAGCCCGACAAGTTACCTCTGAAAACTCTGGGTCTCCAGTAGCTTAGAAGCACCAGAGAATTCTATTCTATTCTATTCTCACTTATCGAGGCTTTTGAGAGGTCATCTGCCCAAAAAGCTGTTGCTATTCAGAAAGCCTCAATAAGTGCACGGTGAAAGCATTTTATTGCCATTTTTGGCTCTCATCCCAAACATGCCGCATGGTGTGCAGCGATAAGCCCCCAATCGCAAGTTTTGGAAAATCGTTCAATTCTACTAGCCTCGATTCTACTAGAATCGAGGCATTAGAATGGCGATTGTATTCAAAATTCTTCTCGCCAGGAAAAGTTGGCGAGAGCTGGTGAGAAGACTGCAAGAGAGGAACTTAGAAAATAATGTGAATTTTTCCTGCATTGGAGTGATGCCAGGGGTATCTGGAGCTGATACACATGAATACCAGCACCGGAAACCCCCAGCATCAATCCGGTACATTTACAGGCAACTTCATTACCTTAGCGGCAATGCAAGGGTTTACTACCAGTGCCCTGCTTATTGTGGGTAGTTGGGGTGGGTGAAGGTGGTATTTATACCTACCAGGTGGGTAGCGGGAGGGTTAACCCCTTCATTACCTTATCGATATTAACCTTCTGCCTGCCCCGGACTTTTGCCTGTGACCCCGACTACGCCTCTAGCTGCCGCCTGGATTTCTGTCATTAACCTCAAACACCACCACTCTGCCTGTCCTGCCATTTCCAGCCACTGGGATTCCCTCCACCATTGCCGAACAGCCTGACAATAATATAGGGACAGCGCAGTTTGAGCCGATCTTACTCAATAGCAATAAATATGATAAAGCACAATATTGGGTAGCCGATTAAAAAACTGCGCCCATTATGGTAGCGAGGTAAGTTTCTCTCATCCAGAAAAAGTAATACTCTGAGGGTATGCAAGTCCCGAGAAGGCGATATCAGGAGTACGGATATTAAAGTGGCATCGTAGCCAGTCAGACACCAGAACAAGCGGAAGATGCAGCCTCCACAGACTCTCCAAGTAGCAAGGATGAGTTCTGATGTGTGGGAAGAAGTAATATTGCTGAAATCAGTATACTCTTGAAATGAATATATTACTGAAATGGAGTGGGGGTGTCTCTGGAGCAGGATTGAAGGTGATGTTCTGTTTCCATTTTGTCTGTTATGTTTTCAGTCTCCATTTTATATGTAAGAGTGAGTGTGTGGTTTGAATGGGTTTTGCTCACAGTAAATTTACGACTGTTTCTGAAGTATCGCCCACATTCCTGGTAACAAGAAGTGTCTGGTTCCTATAGAGCACTGTTTTAATCTAATTTTAACCAGGTTTTAATTATCTGTAAAATGATTGGTTTAAGAATTAAGGAGTGGTTAGTATAATCTGCCTGGTAACCTATTTTGAACAAAGGAATAAAAAATGTATATTATTTATTTATTTATAAAATATTTTACCAGGAAGTAAGACATTGAGAGTTACCTCTCGTTTTCAAGTATGTCCTGGGCACAGAGTTAAGACAAATAGAACATAGTTACAAATACAGTTACATAAATGAACAGGGTATACTTTATATACAAGTCATTGCATGCACAGTTAAAGAAAATATATATTATGGGCGTATGAAACAGTTACAGACCAGATTAAAATGTGAGACAGCCTTAGATTTGAAAGAACTTAAACTGGTGGTGGATGTGAGAGTCTCCGGTAGGTTTTTCCAGTTTTGGGGTGCACGGTAAGAGAAGGAGGAACGGCCGGATACTTTGTTGAGCCTCGGGACCATGAACAGTCTTTTGGAGTCTGATCTCAGATGATAAGTGCTGCATGTGGTAGGGGTGAGGAGCTTGTGCAGATAGCTGGGTAGCTTGCCCATAAAGAATTTAAAGGCAAGACAGGAAAGGTGAACTTTGCGCCTAGACTCGAGTGATGACCAATCTAGTTCTTTGAGCATTTCATAGTGATGTGTGTTGTAGTTGCATTGGAGAATAAAACGACAAATTGAATTGTAGAGGGTGTCAAGTTTGCTAAGGTGGGTTTGAGGTGTTGAGCCATATACTATGTCTCCATAGTCAATAATTAGCATCTGCTGTGTGATACGCTTTCTGACCAGGAGACTTAGAGAGGATTTGTTCTTGTAAAGTCTATATAAAGCCTGCATGGACACTCTTTTGGCAGAGAGTCTCATTGACTTTTGAAGGAGTATGATCATACTTTGTGCTATATTTTACAATAAACTACTCATTATCAACGACCCATGTTTGTGAGTTTGCAAACAACGACAAGTGTCACACGATGTGCGTTTTGCTTGTGGCTACTTTTTCATACTCTACTTTGCTCTCCCGAGGTGCACCACTATTGCACATTTTTCGGCTTGGGATTTTTGCTCCACATATTATGTCTTTTTGTTTGTAGTGCTGATCATTCACATTTTTTATTTTATAATTGCTTTATTGCCATATTGGTAAAATATTGCCTTATAATTTAAAACAGGTCTTAACTACAGTACATAATCATGAAAATATATATATATATTTTTTTTTGCTGCCTGGAATAGCTTTGTTCACTCTAGTGGGTGATTCCTTGAATGTCACAAAACTTTCAGAAACGGCCTTATTAAAGACAAGATATTTATTTTTTCCTAATTGCAGTGTACAATTATCTTTCCTTATAACTGCTTTAACAGCTAAACAGCTTCTTGTAGCTTTCAAGTGTGACAAACTGCTTCTAAAGTGTAGTTTAGAAGCGGATTGGAATGCTTTGCTATTCTGTTAGCCCTTCTCGCATGTCCAATCGTGTCTAAAATACTTTTCTTTACAAGCGGTTTCACTCTGGCTCTGCCAATCTGATCGGTTTGTCAAAAAAGCTTCCAAATCGCATTTTTTTTTACAAAAACTGCCAATTTTGTAGTTCCATCATGCGAACCACTTATAAAAACTCATATCTTTTTCACCACAAGGGTGGTGAGATTGGTATTGTGAGTTATATCCAGAGCCTGAAATATGTGTTTGGCTGAGAGAACAAAACAGAAGTTCCTTCTGCTTCTACAGTAAAGCAAGTACAATCCAGGTGTTTTGGCTGTTAAACCTTGAGGTTTGTCACTTTTTATTGAAGCGGGTTAGAAGATGCGAGTTGCAATAAAGAATCCTTTTTTCCTTCACATTTCATTCCGCTACTTCTGAACATTCCAAACGGCAATGACAACTTCAGAGCTACTAGAATAGGCCTCTAAGTCCTTTAACAAAGATGTTATCATTTTTATTTCCAATACATTTAAATAGCAATCTCCAGTTCTTCACCAAAATAAGTTTGGTTGAATTGAACTGTTAACCAAATCGGTGAGTGATTAGACATGAAAATGTTTGGCACCTGAAATCTTTTTAAAGATTGAAGTTTGAATTAGGAAATAGTCCAACCTGTATGTGTTTTTTTTGTGGACTTGTGACAGATGTAAAAATTTTCTGCATGGGGAAAAGGTGCTTCATAGGTTTATGAGGTTTGTTCACATTTATTAAATTGAATATCAAACGGTTGCTCGGAACTGTTTTTAGAATTTGGTGAGGAATGTTTTATCCAATAAGTTGTTCTCTATTTAATAAAATCACCACCCAAAATCTAGAGCAGTTCCCGTGAGGTAAGATTATTAATTTGTACCTTCATGGTCTGTCTGTTGTTTACTCAAGAAAACAGGTATACCTTTTTAAATAGGAGCTAAAATGGCACTCTTGCAGTGTGGACGATTGTAGGTGTTCTTATTCTATTAAGTGAGTCTTTTGTAAGAAAATATCATCTGTTTTCAATCTTTTAAACTGGGTTAAAATGTTCCTTCTCTTTGCCGGTAAATGTATTCCTCCCACGTTCCAAGAGAAAAATGTATTATTTGCAGTCATTTATACTTAAAAACTGTTGAACAAACATTAGCTGATATTTAAGATAGGCTTTAAATTCCCCAATTAACCTCCTCCCTCCAAAGCTAACCCAAATCCCACAGTGGAAATGTAAAAATGTTTGTGTAGCACATCACGTAAAAACCAGTGTGCTCAGATCTATACAAAATAGTTGTAAATGTTTACGTCTTATAAGAGAAACTGTTAAATGTAACATTAAAAGAAAAACATCTTACCTTACTGATCATGTGTGAAGAATGAGAAAATAGAAGGTATAGTTCAGTAGATTCAGGATGGCATCATATCACCTAGCAATGTGATTTAGCTGAATGGCAGGTAACAGGCAGTAGCAGTTATCGAATCTCTGCCTATGACTGTTTTGCTGGTGTGTCCAGAAAAAAACCTCTTGGGTTTGTTTATCAGTGTTGAAAGACATACTGTTTGAGCCTTACTTTAAAAAAAATCATAGCTATAGCCGGATATAGAAAAGTAAATGTCATCGGTCTCTTGTATGAAGCAGAACAAGTTAAGTGGAATTTTTTCTTTTTTTGCAAAGTTCAGTGTGAACGGCTTCAACATTATAATTTTTTTCAATGGTCAGTGCTAACATTTGCATACAAGCTCTTATAACGGATACTTTGTTTAGCAACCCATGAATTGTTTTGGGCATAGGTCTTCTGGTTCCGTACAATGGTCTGCCTAATGGAATGCCTAATATCCAAATGTTATTTGTTCTAGATCTTTTTTCCAGGTCATCAAGTTTTGCTTTAAGTTACATATCTTTTTCTATCTCCTCCAATTTGAGACCCTAACGAGTTGATCTTATGAGAAATTGCTCTAATTCAGTTATTCCTGTCTGGTTTCCATCAAATTTGTTTGGAGGTCAATACATTTTTTATATGGAATTGCAGTTAGATCATTTAATGCTTATTTTATGATTTCTTGGGCCATTGTTATGGGTCTAGGTTGAGTTTGTCTTTCGTTTTAACCAGGTGCGCCTCACCTCCCCTACCCGCCCACCCCTTGAGAAAACCTCTCCTTTCCTCTATCTTTTTATGCTGCTGCTCTTTAATGGCACAGTAGCATTAGCAGTAGGTACTAGATATAAACGTTCAATACAAAAGAAGTAGAAAAGAGGACTTACAGTATACTGCTTTAGTTTCTTCTTGATAGTACCAGATCCTGTGTGGTTGATCAAATAAGCTGAAATATCTTATTAAGTGCAGTTTTTCGGCATTTTTGCAGTCATTCCTAATATAGTAAAAATTCTATTTTCAAGAAAACATCATTAGGCCACCTACTGAAAAAACTTTGAGCTTTAAGTCAAATAGAATGGCATCTCTGTAATCCCTCCTAATATTTGGCCTCACTCTCTAAATGCCATATGTCTAATGGATGCTTTAGAGTGATGAAAGGACTTCCAATGTTAAACTAATAAAAACAAATCTTCCTTTTGTTTATGCATGACTGCTATATTCAGTACGACTGGTTTAAAGATCTTGTGAAGTCTTAACATCATACACAAAACCAATTTAGTGTTTCAACATGTTGATTATGTATATACAGTAACAAATGTAATATTCTGGATGGTGTGTGAAAGAGTGCTGGTGTTAAGAAAATAACATGCAGAACAGTTAATCTATATAAAGCACCCCAGTTTTGGTTGAGAAAACAAATGTTATGGGGAGAACTTTGTATGATTACAATCTCCAACCACAATGTAAAAATATTTTAACCTTCTTATTAGTAGACATGGAGTGATCATGGGGATCTGTCATGATATAGTCCTGAAACTGTTAAACTTGGTGTGGTTACAAAGGCGGTAACATTTTTGCTAAGTGTGCATTGAGAGGCACAGAACATGAGGTGGATCAGAGATACCAGCTAGAGATTACTAGACTCCATAGAGGAATCCCAACACCGAACAGCAGATATAGGCAGGGCCGCCAACAGAAATCGTGTGGCCCAGGACAAACATTTTAAGCAGCCCACCCCACTCCCTGTCGGTGGTATTGCGAGCCGCCCCCCTCCCCATTTGACACCTCACGAGCCCCCTCTCTTCCCATGTATTTCTCTCCCTCCCGTCTCACCCCCTCTCACTTTCCCGCCTCGCATGTATTTCTCTCCCCTGCGTCTCACTCTTACTCCCTCTTTTCCTCACTCACCCCCGCTCTCCTCTCCCTCCGTCAAGTCAATTACCCGATGCTCCCTAATTCCCTCCCCCCTCACACAATTCCCCCCACAAGATATATACCAAAAAACTTCCCACCCCCAATGCAAAAAACTTCCAACCCCCAAATACATACAAAAAAATCCCCACCCCCCAAATATAAACAACCTCCCCCACCAAATGCATACAAATAACTCACCTACCCAATACATATAAAAATACCCCCAAGCTACCCCATACATATAAAAATACTCCCAAGCTCCCCCATACATATAAAAATACTCCCAAGCCCCCCAATACATAGAAAAATACCCCAAGCCCCCCCAATACATAGAAAAATACCCCAAGCCCCCCAATACATAGAAAAATATCCCCAAGCCCCCAATACATAGAAAAATACCCCAAGCCCCCCAAATACATAGAAAAATACCCCAAGCCCCCCAATACATAGAAAAATACCCCCAAGCCCCAATACATAGAAAAATACCCCCAAGCCCCCCAATACATATAATAGCCCCAAGCCCCCAATACATATAAAAATAGCTCCAAGCCCCCCATACATACAAAATACCCCCAAGCCATGCCAATAGATATAATAGCCCCAAGCCCCTCAATACATAGAAAAATACCCCCAAGCCCCTCCAATACATAGACAAATACCCCCAAGCCCCCCTAAACATAGAAAAATACCCCCAAACACCCCAATACATAGAAAAATACCCTCAAGCCCCCAATACATAGAAAAATAGCCCCAAGCCCTTAATGCATAGAAAAATAGCCCCAAGCCCCTCCCAATACCTATCAGAATAGCCCCGAGCCCCCGATACATATAAAAATTCCCCCAATACATATACAAATTCCCCCAATACATAGAAAAATACACACTTACCTTGAGTCTGGGCGGGGGGTCCGCTGGCTGGGGGGGGGGTCTGCTGACTGGGGGGGGGGGTGCTGACTGGGGTAGGGGTCTGCTGGCTGGGGGGGTCCACTGGCTGGGGGGGTCTGCTGACTGGGAGGGTCCACTGGCTGTTGGGGTCCGCTGGCTGGGGGGGCTCTGCTTGCTGTGGGGGGGTCCGCTGGCAGGGGGGGTTCCAGCCGGCGCTTAACATTTCCCCCGACCTGTGGGCAGGCCCTGCTGCCGGTCTCAGCCGGGCCTCAGCTGCCTGCATGACCTCTGTCCCATGGCGCCAAGCTTCCACTGCTTCCAACATTAGCCCTATCTTTTTCTTTCCATACTTCTCCAAACTCCTCAAGCACATCATTCACAACTAACTCCCCAACTTCATCCACACCCATTCCCTCCTTCCCATTGTCCAGTCTGGCTTGTATCTCTCACACTCTACTGAAATTGCCCTCCTCACCATCTACAACTTTCTTTCCCAACTCACCACTCCAATCCATCCTCCATCCTCATCCTCCTTGACCTCTCTTCAGTCTTTGACACCGTCGATCACCTTAATTTCATCTTCTCCCTCACCAACCTTGTATCACTGACACGGCCCTCTCATCATACCTCTCCCACTGCTCCTACTCTATCACCTTCAACATGTCCTCCTCTCCACCCACCAGCTTCCAGGTGGGTGTGCCCCATGGCTTCGTTCTTGGTCCTTTCCTCTTTTCCCTCTACACTGCCCCCTTCTTTGACCTCATCTCCTCCCATGGATTCAATTTCCAATTTTTTCACAGACTACATCCAAATCTACTTCTCCTTCCCACTATTCTAACCAAAGCTTTCCACAAGTATCTCTGCTTGCCTTTCTGCCATTTCCATCTTCCACTTCCTACAAATGAACCCAGCTAATACTGAAGTCCTCTACTTTCCTGCTTCCTCCTCTTTCCCATCCTCCCCAATCCCCACCGTCTGCAGCCCGTACATTTATAAATCTCCCAAACTCTGCCCACGCTATACATCTCCTCTCCCAACTCCACTGGCTACCCATCCAACAATGTTACCTCTCCAAATTCCTCACCCTGGTTTACAAATCTCTCCATGGTCTTTCCGTCTTCTTACCTTGCAACACTCATCTCTCGCTACACACCTTCCGATCATCTTTGCTCACTAACTGCTACAACCCTCACCCCCCCAACCCCTGTGCCTCCTCTCGATTCCTATAATTTGCCTTACTAACCCCTTTTCATTGGAACAAGCTCCCCAACCATATCCAATCTGCCCCTCCCTAACTATATTCAGAAGCCAACTCCAAACTCATCTCTTCTCCATCGCATTCCATAATCCTTGTTAAACTCCTTCTATCCCTTCTCCTCCCTCACCCCACCCTCCCCAATGCCCATGATTTCCCCTACCTTCACCTCTTCCTAAAGTCTCTCCAACACCCTCCGAAATCAACCTCCTCATGATCCAATCGCCTTCACTGTCCCCATTGTCAGACCCATCTACATGCCTCTGACAGGACTAAATCCAGAGACCTGATCCCAACCCCTTCCCACTAACCAAGCAAGCTCTCAATGCACCTAACCCTGACCATAATGTTCCCACCCCTGTCCACCACAAAATACCTTAACAATGATTCTATACCCATCACATTAAATGTTCCATATTGGAAGGAATCTACACCTCAGTTTACTGCTTACCTTGCCTTGCAGATCTGTGCAGTCCTGGAACACTCCCCCTGGTATCTACAGCAGCTGTGCAAGCTATGACTGCAGCCCCAGCCTGGGCTCAGTCATTAGAGCAATGCTATCACATGCCCCTTCTACTATTGGTTCGCTGACCTTTAAATACTGCATTCCCCACAATGCTTCTCTGCCGAGCATAATCCTTCTTGGATGTTACCTGTGTTTTGCCACAAGCCTCCTGGCTTGTTATCTCTCGTTACTTATCTCTGTTGTTATTGTTCTAGTTCGTTGTACTCGTTCCAGTTTCCTCCAGGCCTGCTGCTGCTATGCTGTGGCCTGAGTTCCTGGTTCCCAGATTCCTGCTGTTCTTCTCTTCACAGAGGCCTGTGTTTTGCCTGCCTGGATTCTACTACCTGCTGCATTCACCCCCAGCAGAGGTATTGTTTGGATGCCATGGCCTGCTGCTCTCTCTCCCTTTGCAGAGGCCTTCTTGAACTTTTGCGCTAAAGCACGAGGTTACCAGTGCTGTCTGGCGGTGTGCTCACTCCGGTCAGTCTTCCCTCTCTTAGATCGGCGCCATGGGCCGTGGATGCCACTTGCGCAAACCCCGTTCCCAACCTGCAGTGAATACGCTGAAGCAGAAGGACCAGCTTGATTTCCTGTTGCCGACTCCCTGCTTGGACTACGACTATCCGGATATCTCCTACCCCTCTGGCTCGTCCAACGACTATGCTGTTCTCTCCAGTTCTGAACCTAGCCTGTTTAACTATGAACTTTGCACTCTGGACCAGTCTGCGCGGTCTAAGGTCGGTGATTTCAAAACCCAGCCTCAGCCACGCGGTCCGCCCCGGTTTGTGGCGAGCACAACCGTAACAGTATGCTTGGCCCCACTAAACAGGACCGCGCCGTGGCGGGGATTGGTAAATGTGTAACTGAACATATGTCCCAGGCTGCGGACCAGTTCCTGTTTGAAGAACAGTATCTGTTTGAAAAACTGCCTCCGCCTAATCTTGCTTGTATGTATGAAGGGTTAACCCCTGCAGAAAGACTGACTTGTAAATAAATACTTACTAAATCTCAGGAGTGTAGAGAGGTAAAGAATATGTTACAAGCCCAGTACTCCCAACTACTGCTTATGTCTACTCCGGGTCTGGAAACTGTGGGTTTTGGGCTACCGGTTCAGGCCATAGACACCACCCTTAAATTATTCCTGTAATTTGTCAGGAACATAAGTTAGCGTGAACCTTTCCTTGCCGCCTACGCACGGACTATTCACAAATCCTTTTCTGTCAGTCCTGTTGCTAAATCTGTGGGGGTACCTCCCTCTCCTAAAAATGTCCAAACCACCCCACTATCACTGCCCCCTAAAGTAGAAGCTGCCACGATTTCTAGTCCTGATTGCTTAGACCCCAAGGATATGTCTGCGTTAACCCCTGCCAGTCAGGTCTGTGAGGTTCCCGTGGAGTATACTTGTATTTCCAAAGCTATGGCCCTAGTGTCTGAGAATGAACCCCTTCTACCCTCACTTTCTAACTCAGAATCCCTAACTCCTGCCCTTGAGGTTTTTTCTGCTTTAAACCCTGCTAGGCAGCTCTGCGTGCTCCCCACATCAGAGAAGGAACCCCTTCTGCGTCGACTTTCTAAGTTAGAATCCCTATGCTCTGTTCCCGAGCTCATTCCTGTATTAACCCCTGTGGGTCAGCCCTATGAGCCTCCTTTGGTAATTTCCTGTTGTTCGCCAGCTAAGGCCACATCCTTGGCTCCAGAGGAGGAACTCCTTGTGTCCTCAATTTCAGAGGCAAATCTCCCTCTTTTTGACTCTCAGGTACTATCTGCATTGACCCCTGTAAATCCTTGCTGCCCCCAGGCTAATGTATCATTTCTAGCATCAGAGAATAATCCCCAAGTCTGACAGCAGAGGTTGCACTGAATTACTCCCCTAAGGTTGCGGAGTCCTTGGATATTCTTTGCTATAATCCCCCTGCTTCAGCTCAAGTTTCCGCTGCCGTGTCCCCTGAAACTTCTGCTAAAATACTGGTTCCAGTTAAAGGTATTCAGGAACCGGGGTTTTCCCTAAGCCTGTTCACGGAATCCCCACTCCCAGGTATGTTGCTGACCAAGTCTGTCACTCAGAGAGCTGAGATCCCTGCTTCAGTGCATAGTCCCCTTGTCATGGAATCTGTAGTCGTTTCTGATTTCCCAGACACTCCTTCCCAAGCAACCCCCACAGAGATCAGCATATCTGTCGTAACCCCCTTAGTACAGTCAGAGACCATCCTGCCTACATTACAAATTCAGGTGTTTAAATCTGAGCTATGTTGTCTTCCTTCCCTTGCTAAACCTCAGTCCTTTAGCACTGCATCTAAATGTGCTCCAGCAACCGTTGGGTTATTCAGGTCTAAGATTAAAACCCCTGTGTTAAAGGGTACCTTCTCACACATATCCTGCAAACCTAGAACTTCCGTGATTGATTCTAAGTCACTTTCCACTGTATCTGATTTTCTTATTAGTGAAACCCAGACACCCACATCACTGACTAGCAGTTCCGTTATCAGAATTTTCGCACTAGTAAACATACCTATTTCTGATTTTGTCTTGACAAGTACCCCGGTTGTTAGGGCCCTTGCAGTTTTGGATAAAACTCTTTTTTCTTCTAAGGTTTCTGCTATTAAGAGTTTCCTCGGTTCCAACTTACCGCTTATTGACTCTCTAACTCCTACCAGCGTCCTTGCAGTGCCAGATGTCCTTGTTACAGATATTAAAGCTCCAGAGCCTATTCCTACTCCCACTCCTATGACAAGTACGATGCCCTTGGAATTCCTTGCAGCACGTAGTCCGCCCCATGCGGTTATTCTAATATCTGCAAGGACCTGTATACCTTTCCCGGACTCTGGTGCCATATCTGAAGTAACCCTTGCCGCGCTCCAAATCCCCGGTGTGGGAGGGCAGTTTCTTTTCACGGACCGTTCTGTGGCCCCTGAAGTACCCCAGAATGACTTTAAGTATGGGGTTTCTCTCCCTATTGTCTCTAGAACTTTACACGCTGCCGTGGACTCTGATCTCCACTTCTCAGACAATACTGTCTCTCACTGAGGTTTCTACAGTATTTGGGAGCTCCACTACTGATTGCTTTTCTGCCTCTGCGAACCTATGGTTATCCCTCTTGGAATCTTCTGTTGCGCCTTTTATTTCCTCTGTGTTGGAAATGCTTAGTACGTACCCTAAGATTTCGGTCCCTAAGCCTGGTTTACTGCTTGCCTTGTCATCTACTATACCAATACCTGGCAATGCACCCACCCACCCTATACCCTTGCTGACTACTACCTGGAAAACCTCTGGAGGAGAAGACCCCCTCAAATTCCTACGTGCAGATGTCAGCAAAGACTTTGTCTGTCCGGAGGGTCGCCCTGGTATACTCGATCAACTATTGGTGCCTCTTGTCCTGAACTCTGGTTCCATTACAAGGGACTGGACACCCAGCGGGGTGCCATTTCTGCTCCAGAGATACCTGTTTTTTCACAGCCATGGATTTCCAGGCCATTTTGCGTGGCGAGCCACGTACCAATAATTTCTCTACCACCACTCTCATATCCTAAGTTTGTACTCACCAATTAACTGCTGGTTTATGGATCCCTTTCTCGCCTAAAACAGTTTAGGAATAACTCCATGTCTCCGAGACCTGTGAGTGGCCCTGTCTGGGCGCAGTTCTCACCGGGGGTGAGGGGGGGGGGTACGCAAATGAATGCCCACAAGTCTCTGGACCACAACTCTACTCTCCATCCTAGACAATTCCGGAACAATTCCAGGTCCCCCAACTCTAGGAGTGGTTATGTTTGCCCAGAGGTCTTACCGGAAGGGGGAGGGTGGGGGGGTACTGTAAGGAATCCATACCTCAGTTTACTGCATACCTTGCCTTGCAGACCTGTGCAGTCGTGGAACACTCCCCCTGGTATGTACAGCAGCTGTGCAAGCTATGACTGCAGCCCCAGCCTGGGCTCAGTCATTAGAGCAATGCTTTCACACGCCCCTTCTGCTATTGGTTCGCTGACCTTTAAATACTGCATTCCCCACAATGCTTCTCTGCCGAGCATTATCCTTCTTGGATGTTCAGAAATGTGTAGCTGTCATGCGCTCTTTAGGCTGGCGCTGAGTGAGGAAAGCACACTAGAAAGTGTGCAGGGCTAGAGAGAAAGTACAGAGAATGTGTGAAGACCACTATAAAGGTTGGGGCTCAGGAGTAAAACGGCAATCTTACCCCTGTCAGCTCATCCGTCCTGGGTCCAACGATTCTTCAATGGTTAATACCACAGTGTGCATCCGGCAATATGGTCATATGAAGAGAAAGGGGTGGATCCGGAGTGACAACACACAGCCCAATGATGTCAGGTTCCAAGTTTCAACATCAAAGCTTTATTGGCAACACACAGATGGAACAGAAGGCTGCAACACAGCCTCCTCCTCTACGCATTTCACGCTCTACTAGCGCTTCGTCTAGGAGTAAGGAGGGTGCCTGCAAGCCCTATATTTAAAGCACAAACCCGCGAACAGGGACTTTATTAAAATCGTAACAGCTGTGGCCCTCAAGTGAAAAACATATCTGTCTCTATGGTTGCATAATAACATATAGCAACCATAGAAATTTAAACATAGCAGATAGTGTTCTAATTTTCTTATTGTGTATTAAAGAACAATTTCAAACAATTTCTTTATGGTACTCATTAGCTGAAAACATTAATAAAATGAAAATAAAAACATAGAAAGTTAATAAATGTTGCAAAAATAGTGGGTCTGTTGAGACATGATCATTCAATTTTGTACTTTATAATTGTATGGTACTAGTAGAATAGGATCTTAAATGCATCACAAAATCCAAACAAAAGGGATAAAGAGGGGGGAAAAGGGGGGAGGAGGGGCAAAAGGAGCAGAAGTGTTCATAACATAGTAAACGACAACATATTGTAAAAGTACATTGTCTAGATAAACTTTTTTGAAAAAATGCAATCATAAAAAATATCTTAAATCCCAATCTACATTCAGTCCATTGGGCTGCAACGTGTTAAGAGTAAAGATCCACTGTGCTTCTCTTTGGTGAAGGATTTTAATCCTATCACCACCACGTGAGGGTAAGGCAATCTGTTCTATTGCCACAAAATAGTGGAAGTTCGGCGCGACTGCGCATGTCTGAAAAAGGCTCCCGGATGTCTCTTCAATAAACTTTATTATGCACACACCAGGGCTACACCAGCGTCTCCCCCTCAACGCGTTTCACCCTTACACAGAGGGCTTCGTCGAGACGAAGCCCTCTGTGTAAGGGTGAAACGCGTTGAGGGGGAGACGCTGGTGTAGCCCTGGTGTGTGCATAATATAGTTTATTGAAGAGACATCCGGGAGCCTTTTTTCAGACATGCACAGTCGCGCCGAACTTCCACCATTTTCCTGATTCACTTTGACGGTGGCACGCAGGAGCAGGCGAGGAGAGTGGGTCCCAAACCGGAGGAGCAGGTGATGTAGCAATGTTATCCCCCTGCACCGGTTGATTCTGTGACCCTGAATAGCTCCCTCGTACCACGCCAGTGTCTGATACCTCCAGACCTGTGTAATTACACTGAATTGCACGACAGACTCCCTGGCACTTGTTCTATTGCCACACACTGGAATGATCCTGCACAGCCCAATGGACATGAATTAAGATGTCTGGACAAAGGATGTAACATGTCATGACTACGGATCAATCTGAGATGCTCTAGGATCCTAACCTTAAGCATACGATTTGTTAGGCCGACGTACTGTTTAGTACAGCGGCAAGTCAGCAGATAGATCACATAGTCAGAACGGCATGAGATAAAAGAATGTATCTTAAATCTGCGTGCCCCATCTGAATTGGAGAAATTAGTAGCTTGCAACATGTTTGGACAGACTTTGCATCTCCCACATTTATATGAACCAATTAGTTTGGGAAAGAACGAACTAGCGGACTGAATGGGTTTAAGCACACTAGGCGACAGTTTATTGCCCAATGTAGGAGCCTTACGGAACACAATTCGTGGACCTGTACTAACAATTTTAGAAAGAAGGGGGTCTAATGTCAAGGTAACCCAATGTTTATTGATGATACACTTAATGGCAGGGGCTTGGTCACTGTAACCTGTGATAAAGAAAGGAACATCTGAGCTGTCAACTTGTCTAGATTTAGTAGGGGTCATGGAAATTAAGGAATCTTTATGGAAGGGTTATGGACCGGAGGAAAATTCATGGATCAGGTCCATTGATGTCCATGCCTCCAACCTGGTCCGGGCGTTTCATCAGAAATGTCCTGCCAAACCATCTTAGATTGCCCAGAGGTCTCACCTCAAGAGGGGGGTATTGTAAGGATTCTGCTTGATCGTGCCAGGTTTTCACTACGTTCCAGGTTTTCTGTCTCTCCTGCCCTTTTTGCTCTCGGAGAGACTCGTACCTCCCAGTTGCATGGGTTCAGAAGTATCCATTGAAGGAAATTCCATCATGCTCACCAGGACCGGAGTGATTCTGGATGAGAATGATCTGCGGTGTACTCTCTCTGCTTTCTTTTCCTCAAGACGGTGGTCCACTCTGATGCAGATGGCGATAAGGTCCTCCAGATCTGTGGGACGGTCGAAAGTCGCCAATTCGTCCTGTAGGGTTTCAGAGAGGCCCCGCCAGAATGGAGCAGACAAAGATTCATTATTCCAATCCGTCTCTGCGGCAACGGTTCTAAACTCAAGTGCATATTTTGCCACAGGACGATTACCTTGGGATATATAGAAAAGGGTAGAAGCAGCAGATACCTTGCGGCCAGGTGTGTCGAACACCATACGAAACTCCCCGGTAAAGGCTCCGATGTCCTGAGTGAGATCAGACCTTCGTTCCCAGATAGGAAAAGCCCAGGCAAGTGCGTCATCTGTGAGGAGAGAAATAATGTACGCCACCTTGACGCGTGGAGAGGTGAAGCGGGAGGAGTTTATCTAAAATTGAAAGAAGCATTGATTCAAGAACCTAACATTCTTGGTGGTCCCATCCATAACGGTTGGGCGTAGGTAACCGGGGTTTGTGGAAGGAATGAGGAACGGACATAACTTCCCCAGGAGTGGCAGAACTAGGAACAGGCCGGGATTCATGTACAGTACAGAGAGAATGAGAGTTTTCAAATTCTCCTGGATAGTTTGCATATGATGGTCATAAGATGCAAGTCTTTCCTCAATGCTATACAAAGCGTTGGCGTGCGTCCTCAGGACTCTTCCTACCTCAGCGGGGTCGAAGTTTGTAGGGCTGAGCATACTGTAACGCGTAGCTCACCACAAACGAAGTGCGACCGCGGTGCTGAGGTAGGCAATTGAGAAACGCCAACCCACAGCCACGCGGGCACGCCTCGGATGTAGATTGGTCGTGAAAGCCAGATCAGGGTTATAGAGTGCAGAGTAGTCGTATATACTTGCCAGGTCAGGATTGTGCGGATCGTTGGGGTACTTTGCCAAGGTCAGGATTGTAGAAGAGCGGTTCGTCGGAGTACTTTGCCAAGGTCAGGAGCGGAGAGAAGCGGAGTCCAAGTAACTAGCAGGGTTCAGGCAACAAAGGGTTAATCAGGCAGACAAGGCAAAACAAGGTATCAGGAACAGAATGCAGCAAGGCACGGCTTCACACTGACTATGTTCAGCAAAGGTAAGCTGAAAGTGCAGGGTATATAAGGAAGGAGGCCCAATAGCAAGCAGGGGTGGAACCAGGAAGTGAATCGTCATAGGCTGCTGGTACACACAGGTTTGTCCAATGATGCAGCCGATCAGGTAGGAGGTTACTTGCAGCCCGCACATGTCACAGGGTTCAGAGGGCGGGACTTGGAGTGTGTGATACTCCCACGCCGGTTCCTTGAGACATCAGAGCGGAAGTGGAGCCTGGAACGCGTGTCACTGCCATGCTGGTGTTGTTTAACAACAGAGCGGGGACGGAGCCTACCATGCGCATCAGCGGGGATACTAGACGAGCGCCCACAACGTACAGCCAGGTGAGGGGATGGTCCCTCAACGCCAGAACGGCGAATCCTCACACTGATGCGTCACACGGCAGACCCACGCGCTCGCGCACTGCCAAGCCGGTACGCACACGCTCTAAAGTGAGCCATCGGCACACGTCCGGGTGACCTCAGCGCTCCGCGCCGCGCATTGCGCATGTGCGCGGGTTGCCCGGCATCCAAAGTAATCACCAGGGAAGCCTGACCTGCAGGCTGTTTCAGATTAGTACCTTCCTGATGCAATTGGAGGACCGGATCACACCCTTGCAAGGTAATTAGATCCTTCCTACTTATATACCTGCTCCTGTCTGTCATTCCTTGCTGAGCATAAACTCCTGTTTATGCATTCTGCTCACCGCTGCTGTTTAGTTGTGTCTTGATCCCTGCTTGGCCTTACCTGTCTGTTCTCTCGTGTCCTGATCCTGGCTGTTCTTCGGATTCCTACACTCTCCTACGCTTTGACCCCGGATTCTTCCCTTGACCATTCTACTTTCTAATACCCTGGACCTTGGCTACGGAAATCTACCATCCTCCAGTCTCCAACACAGAATTACAGCAAGTTCCCTGACTACCCTGACCTCTCCAACCCTTACGACGCTGTACGACTTGGACTACGCATTCCGGACAGGACTACGTGGTTGTGGGTCAGTGTCTTTCCATCCCCACCTCAGACCCGTGGACTTCAGTCCTGTTTGTGGTGAGCGCAGCGCGACAATATGCTCAGCCCAACAAACATGGACCCCGCTGAGGTGGCCCGACGTTTAGACACCCATGAGGAATGCTTCCGGCAACTTACCGGATCATTCACACTTAAGGAACAACTAGTCTCCCAACTTAAACGAGACGTTGATACCCTTACCAAGCATGTTAGACGCCTGACCTTATCTACAGCTAACACCATCCCACTCGCAACCGCTCCCGTTCCCACTATGCCTACCTCGGAGCCATGACTACCTATGCCCAACCGGTATGCAGGGGATCCCACCGGTTGTTGGGGGTTTCTGAACCAGTGCTCCATACAGTTTGAGCTGCTTCCCTCTCACTTCCCTTCCTCGCGATCAAAGGTTGCGTACATACTCTCCTTGTTGACGCCGCCGCTCTAGCCTGGGCCTCTCCCATCTGGGAGCAACGCCCCGATCTGATGTCAGATCTCGCCCTCTTCATCGCCGAGTTCAGAAGGGTGTTTGACACCCCAGGGCGTAAGGTTACCGCCGCATCTACTCTGCTTAATATTTCCCAGGGAGACCGTACTGTGGCTCGCTATGCCATGGATTTTCGGACGGTGGCTACGGAGACCGGCTGGAACGATGAGGCCCTATCCGCAGTCTTCTGGCAGGGTCTGTCCGAACGTCTGAAGGACGAACTAGCATCTCTCGATCGCCCCACTGGATTTGAAGATCTGATAACCCTGTGCATCCGCATGGATCAGCGTCTCCAAGAGAGGAAGATGGAGAGAAACAAACACCCTCAAGGTATAAAATCGCCCTCCTTTTCCACCATAGGTCCTGTACTCTCCTCAACTCCCGTTCTAGACGAACCCATGCAGCTGGGATGGACTAGTCTTTCGCCTACCGAGAGGCAATGGAGAAGACGAGCGGGGCTGTGCCTCTACTGCGGCAACAACGGACACCTGGTGATCAACTGTCTGCTAAAACTGGCTAACGCCAAAGCCCAGTGAGTATTAGGAGGATCACGCTGGGTACTGCAACCTTTCCCCCTCCTCAACCCTCTACTAGGATTTACCTACCCATCTCCATATTCGGTGAGACCTTCACAGTTCAGACACGGGCCTTTCTGGATTCAGGGTCAGGGGGAAACTTTGTTGACCAAGAGTTTGCGATCAAGAATCGGATACCCTTTGTACCCAAAGATCGACCGGTTGGCCTTGAAGCCATCAACGGACGACCCTTGCAGCCCGCGTTCATTTCCCTGCAAACTGCGTCCATAAAGATCTCGACCGGTGACTTCCACTCCGAGACCATAACACTGGATGTTATCCACACTCCCTCCACGGACATTATTCTGGGACTTCCGTGGCTCCGGATCCACAATCCGGTTGTTGACTGGACAGAGTCCACGCCTCTACGTTGGAGTTCCTATTGCTTGGAACATTGCATGTCTGCTCCTAAGGCAGTGGCAGGTCTGGAGGTCACGGATCCTGACAGGATACAGCTGCTGGTGATATATGAAGACTTTCGCGACGTGTTCGATAAACGCCAGGCAGAGGAACTTCCGCCACATCGTGCGTACGATTGTCTGATCGATCTTCTACCCGGCGCCATTCCCCCGAGAGGAGGATCATACCCATTATCTATACCTGAGACCCAGACTATGATACAATATATCCAGGAGAGTCTCCAGAGGGGGTTCATTCAAAAATCATCATCACCTGCTGGGGCAGGCTTTTTCTTCGTCAAGAAGAAGGACGGAACCCTCAGACCCTGCATAGACTATCGCGGTCTCAACAAACTCACCATAAAAAACGCTACCCCCTTCCGTTGATAGCAGAATTATTTGACAAACTCCAAGGAGCAAGAATCTTCACCAAACTGGATCTCAGAGGCGCCTATAATCTGGTCAGAATCAGACAAGGAGACGAATGGAAGACCGCATTCAATACTCGCGACGGGCACTACGAGTACTGGGTCATGCCGTTTGGGCTATGTAACGCCCCTGCTGTTTTCCAAGACTTTGTCAATGACATCTTTAGAGACCTTTTGGACCGTCATGTGATAGTATACCTGGACGATATACTAATTTTTTCCAGACCCCTGCTTGAACATACGGTTCACATCAAGCAAATCTTATGACGTTTAAGAGAGAACCACTTGTTTGCTAAGCTCGAGAAATGCCATTTCCACCAAAAATCTACCTCCTTTCTTGGTTACATCATATCTGCCACCGGTCTCGCTATGGACCCTACCAAGGTCAAAGCTGTACTCGAATGGCCCTGTCCTCTCTCCCTCAAGGCTACCCAAAGGTTCCTCGGCTTCGCCAACTATTACGGGAGATTCATTCAGGGATTCTCATCGGTAATAGCACCCATCACGGCGCTCACCCAAAAGGGAGCTGACCCTAAGAATTGGTCTAACGAAGCCCTCCAGGCCTTCGAGAGGATAAAGACGACATTCGCCTCAGCACCCATCTTGATAAACCAGACCCTACATTACCTTTTTCTTTAGAGGTTGACGCCTCCGATGTAGGAGCATGTGCTATACTCTCCCAGAGAAAGAATCCCCAAGCTCCACTTCACCCCTGTGCGTATTTCTCAAATTTTTTTTCCGACTATGCAGAACTTGGGCAGAATTCTCCCATAATAATCTTCGGAATGAATCATCCCAACAGTCACCGTTCATGGTTAACTATGGCTTCCACCCTTCTGCACTCCCTTCCCTTATCTCGAAGTCTGGAGTCCCGAACGCAGAGGACAGGATCCTCCGCTTACAAGACTTATGGCAGAGATCCATCTTAACCTACAGCACGCTGGTAAACTACAGAAGAGACAAGCGGACCGTCACCGTAGAGAGTACCAGGGTACTCTGTAGGACAAAGGGTCTGGTTATCCACTAAATACATTCGTTTAAAGGTAACCTCACCCAAACTGGCACCGCGCTTTATCGGACCTTTCCGCATCACTAAAAGGATCAACCAGGTAGCCTACCGGCTAGAACTGCCTAAGAATATGAGGATTCCCTCCGTCTTTCACTCCTCCCTTCTGAAACCCTGTCTACAAGACTCATCCTCCAAAGGACAACCTACACCTCCACAAACCATACTGGTAGAGGGTCAACAAGAGTACGAGGTACAGACCATACTCAACTCCAGAATGTCCAGAGGAGGATTGCAATATCTCGTACACGGCGTAGAAGGGCTATGGCCCAGAGGAGAGAGAGTGGATTCTCATCATCAGGTACATACTAACCATCTCATTCATGCCTTCCACCGTAGGCACCCTGATAAACCATCCATTGGTCGCCCGGAGGACTCCCCTCAAGTGGGGGATACTGTAACATCCGCCGCAACTCCTGCCGGAAACCGCCCGGCTGACGCGTAACACGGCAGACCCATGCGCCCGCGCACTGCCAAGCCGGTACACGCACGCTCTGAAAGGAGCCATCGGTGCCTCCCACAGGGAGGAATCTCGGCCGCACGTCTGCGTGACGTCGGCGCACCGCGCATCGCGCACACGCGCGGGTTGCCCGGCAACCACAGTAATCACCAGGGAAGCCTGACCTGCAGGCTGTTTCAGATTAGTACATTCCTGACACCATTGGAGGACCGGATTACACCCCTGCAAGGTAATTGGATCCTTCCTACTTATATACCTGCTCCTGTCTGTCATTCCTTGCTGAGCATAAACCCCTGTTTATGCATTGTGCTCACCGCTGCTGTTTAGTTGTCTTTATCCCTGCTTGGCCTTACCTGTCTGTTCTCTCCTGTTCTCTCCTGTCCTGATCTGGCTGTTCTTCGGATTCCTACACTCTCCTACGCTTTGACCCCGGCTTCGTCCCTTGACCATTCTACCGTCTAATACCATGGACCTTGGCTATGGAAATCTACCATCCTCCACCCTCCAACCCAGAATTACGGCAAGTACCCTGACTACCCTGACATCTCCAACCCTACTACGCTGTACGACTTGGACTACGCATTCCAGACAGGACTGCGTGGTTGTGGGTCGGTGTCTTTCCATCCCCACCTCAGCCCCGTGGTCTTCAGTCCTGTTTGTGGTGAGCGCAGCGCGACAAGGAGATACCGGCACCCCAAAACGGGGCCTGTATCTCGGGAAGTAGGGCGTCCCCAAGGCTTAAATCAACTTTGTTCAGCTCAGAAGACCACATGCTCCCGCACACTAGTATCAAACACCCCCCTCCCCAAGAAAAAATCATTACCTTAGTGGATAGCTGCTAAGGTAATGAAGCTGCTTACATTTTATTTTTCTTCATAGTGTGAGTGAGTGTGACGGTTCAGGGGATTCCTTCCCCTTCTTATGCTCCTGATGTCACCCTCTCTGTCCCTTCCCCTGCCAACCTTCCTTTGCTTACCCACTCCTGTTCCGCTCCGGCAGCCTCTGACTCCATTCCCTTGCCACGGCGCACGCCCCGCAAGCCTCGCGCTCCCACGCGGGCCCTGAGCCCCTGCGACGACACTCCCCGCTCCCAGGTTCCCTCAGTGTCCGCTTCCATTCCCTCACCTCCGGTGGCTGTCCCCTCCGTTCCTCCGTTCCCCTCCACAGGTGTGCCCGCGGCGCGGCACTCCGCGCATCTCGTGTCGCAGCCTGTGTGCGCGCACTCTCAGTTTACAGAGGGCGCATGCACACGCTCCTTTTCTAAGATCTGTCAGTCTCTTAACTCCTCCTCCCATGCCCTGCAAGCAATCTTTCTGTCTGATTCCCCTGTCTCCTCCTTTTCTCCTCCTGACCTATCCCTGCTGTCTCCCACGTCTCACTCTGCTCCTCCTCTCTCTCCTATTGGTGTTCCCTCCTTTATAATCCCTGTCTGCCCTCTCTATCATTGCTCTGCATAGTTCCTGTTATCCCTGTGTGCAGTCCTATGCTTTGCTCTCTCTGTGTTCCAGCCTGTTCCTGGTCCTGCGTATCTTTGGATTTTCCCTGGTTTTGACCCCTGCTCGTCCTGGACTACCCTGCTCTCTGTTACCCCTGAAACCTTGCTTACGAACTCTACTTTGCTGACCTCTGGAACCCTTGGACTTGGCTTACGAACTTGACTACTCTGCTCTCTGGATCCCTGGACTTTGGCGCACGGACACGACCATTCTTACGTTATACCACCAAGACATGCAAGTATACTAACTATCTTCCAACAGGCCCAGCAACGCCATACCACACTCCGAGCTTGCCCCCACTGCTGTGGGTGTGTGGTAATACCGTTCCCACCTCAGTATTGGGGTCTTGCCAGGTCTGCGGGCATACAGGTGTGACATTATGCAGAGCCCAACAAACGCAGACCCCCCTGAGGTGGGTAATGGTCTTTCTATAGAGGCCTTACAATTTGTGAGCAACCAGCTGTCCACAGTCTCCCAGCAATTGGCTAAACTCTCCCTTCAGGGGACCCCCATGGCTCCAGCACCTCTGGTTGTCACAACCTATGCCAGCTCTGGACCCCGTATTCCTTTACCTAATCGCACGATGGGGACCCCCTCGCCTGCCGCGGTTTCCTAAACCAATGTGAGGTGCAATTCGAGATGTCCCCCTCCCTGTTTCCCACTGGTCGTTCTAAGGTGGCGTACATCTATGCCTTGCTCACCGGAGGCGCCTTCGCCTGGGCCTTCCCCCTCTGGGAACGTAAAAGTGAACTAACTCAGGATTCTCCTCGGTTCAGATGCGAATTTCAGCAAGTGTTTGATACTCCTGCATGGCGCCAGACAGCCGCATTCTCTCTCTTCCATATTTCACAGGCCCAAGATCTTCTGCAAAAATACGCAATCGAGTTCCGTACTCTTGCCGCAGAGACCCAATGGAATGATGAGGCACTCGCCGCCGCATACTGGCACGGACTCTCAGATACCTTGAAAGACGATCTTGCTACTCATGCCCGGCATTCGTCCCTGGAGGAGTTGATTACCTTGAGCGTATGCATGGATCAGCGTATTAGGGAGCGACGGCACGAGAGCCACTGTTCTCGCTCTCTTTCTTCCTCTGTTGTCTCTCACAGGTCGCCTACAACTCCTCTCCTGGCACTAGAGGCTCCGGAGCCGATGCAAGTCGGCAGTCAGCACCTTCGGGTCACGGAAAGAACGCGACGCCGTCTGAATAGACTCTGCTTCTACTGTGCTTCTCTGGAACATCGCCTCCAGATTTGTCCCCTGAAGCCGGGAAACGGGCACACCCAGTAAAGGTAGAGGGTCTTCTACTGGGTACTGTCTCTCCTTGCCCCTCTCTCCCCGAAACTCTCCCAAAGAAGTTTTTGCTTCCTGCCACTCTGGAGGGTCCTAACCTTTTCCTGCAGGTAAAAGCTTTCATTGATTCTGGATCTGGAGGTTTCTTCCTGGACCAGAACTTCGCTTCGGAGAATCAAATTCCTATGGTCAGAAGGAAAACTCCCATTGATCTCGAAGCCATCGATGGCCGACCACTCCAGCCAGCGTTTATCATTTGGGAGTCTATCCCTCTCACCCTGACCTTGGCCGATGGTCATAAGGAGGTAATAATCTTTGATATTTTTCAATCTCCCACTGTCCAACTTATTTTAGGATTGCCTTGGCTTCAACTCCACAATCCACGCATTGATTGGACCGGTACCCTGCCCATCCAGTGGCCTTCGTCCGCGGATTCTGCTCCTGCTGTGTCTCCTGTTGCGGTGCTTGCCGGTCTGGATTCCAATCCTTCTAATCTATCAATCCTGCCAACCGTGTATCATGAGTACTTGGATGTGTTCAACAAGGTACAAGCTGAGGTTCTGCCTCCCCATCGCCCGTACGATTGTCCTATCGATTTGATTCCTTGGACCATCCTGCCTAAGTCTAAGTCTTATCCGCTGTCCATTCCGGAAACTGAGGCCATGACGTCCTACATTCAAGAAAATTTGGAAAAAGGATTAATCCGCAACTCTACCTCCCCTGCCGGGGCTGGCTTCTTCTTTGTGAAGAAGAAGGATGGATCACTTAGGCCATGCATTGACTTTCGCAGACTCAATAAGATCAAGGTAAAGAATCGGTATCCTCTTCCTTTAATCTCTGAACTGTTCGACCGTCTCCAGGGGGCCTCTATCTTCTCCAAGCTCGATTTAAGAGGTGCCTATAATCTCATTCGCATAAGGAAGGGGGACGAGTGGAAAACAGCATTTAATACACGATCAGGACACTATGAGTATCTGGTTATGCCCTTTGGTTTATGTAATTCTCCTGCCGTCTTTCAAGAGTTCATGAACGACATCTTCCGTGATGTGTTGGGAACATTTGTCATAGTATATCTGGATGACATTCTCATTTTTTCTAAAAACCTGGAGGAACACATTCAACATATCAAACTAGTGCTGTCTAGGCTCCGTTCTAACCGCCTATATGCCAAGATGGAGAAATGTTTGTACTGCCTTCCTAGGCTACATCATCTCCAGCCAAGGCTTCTCTATGGATCCAGAAAAACTAAAAGCCGTTCTCGATTGGCCGCTGCCTAATTCACTCAAGGCTGTGCATCGTTTTCTCGGCTTTGCCAACTATTACAGGAAATTCATCAAAAATGTTTCTTCTATTGCTCTTCCCATCACTGCATTGACCAAGAAGGGTGCCGATACCACCGCCTGGTCCCCAGAGGCCATTCTTGCTTTTGAGGTGCTCAAGAAAGCTTTTGTGTCCGCACCCATCCTACGCCATCCAGACACCTCCCTCCCCTTCACGTTGGAGGTCGACGCCTCAGACGTGGGAGCTGGTGCAGTTCTTTCCCAGAGGTCTTCTACCCAAGAAAAACTCCATCCCTGTGGTTTTTTTTCACGGAAATTTTCTTCTGCCGAAAGGAATTATGATGTTGGTAATCGTGAACTTTTGGCCATTAAACTGTCTCTCCAAGAATGGAGGCATCTTTTGGAAGGTACTGAGGATCCGGTTGCTATCCTCACGACCACAAAAAGTTGCTGGATATCGAGGGGCCCAACGTCTGGGATCCCGCCAAGCTCGGTGGTCTCTTTTCTTTTCCCGCTTTAACTATACCATTTCATACATTCCTGGTACCAAAAATGTCAAAGCTGACGCTCTCTCTCTCCAGTTCGCCACAGAAACCGAAGCTAATGAAACCACGGAACCTATCCTTCCTGCCAAATGTATAATCTCCGCTAACAACTTTGATGTGTTGGACGAGATCAACAAAGCTCAAGCTCACATTCCCAGCAGGTTCAGGATACCAGAAGGGCGCTTATACACAGCTCCACGCTTTCGCCATAAGATTTTACTTTGGGGTCACTCTTCTAGAGCTGCCTGTCATCCAGGCTTCAAAAGGACAGCAGATCTTATTAAACGGGCATTTTGGTGGCAGAAGATGAATATAGACATTTTCAACTTTTCTAGTGCCTGTCCTGTATGTGCCCAGAGTAAAACGCTTCACCACAAACCTTCTGGACTCCTCTTGCCTCTTCCCATTCCGGAACAACCCTGGAAACATATCTCGATGGATTTCATTGTCAAATTGCCCAATTCCAAAGGAATGAACACCATTCTGGTCGTAGTAGACAGATTCTCTAAACATTGACACTTTATTCCCAAGGGCCTTCCTAATTCTGCTACTCTGGCCGATGTGTTTTCCAAGGAGATTTTCAGATTACATGGCGTTCCCATTTCTATTGTCTCTGACCGTGGATTTAATTAATCTCTAAGTTCTGGCGGGCATTTCCCAGAGACTCAGAATTTCTCTCCTGTTCTCCTCTGGATACCATTGTCACGATAGCTTATGACAGGTTGTAAGTTACACCAAATAACTGGGTTTGAACAGAACGTGGCTTAGATATAATAAAGTATATTTATTCCTTTGGATAGGTGAATACACAATATAGTACAGTAACAGGCAAGAAGTACACTTACTTTGAGGATGGGGGATGAGAAGTATGTTGCATAGCAATTCTCCAGCAATCAGGTACAATCAAGATGGTATGAGAAGAAAAGGGATATAGTGTGACCCTATCCTTAACATTAAGTACAGGTGATTGGGCCACAATTATCTGTAGCCAATCTTTAATGTGGGAATACATTTTAATCCATGCCCCTAGGACATGCGCACTAGGACCCTGGGGTCTCATTTCTGTAGCCCCATATTTACATTAGGAATGCCAGCCAGTCTACCAAATAGGATTTCTGGCAGGATACTCTTTGTTGTAAGGTGTTAAATGGGACACTTACAGATTGCTCTGGTTTGAGTCGTCTCCACCCTCAGGTAAACAGTGAGGGTGACAAAATCCTTTGAACAACACTTAAGTCCTAGACATTGGGTCGCCTCTCTGACCATATGCTACCCTGGTATGCAAAGAAATTTCCTCTGGGTTTTATCCCTGCCTTGGGATACAGTGTTACAAGTTAAACACAAACATATTAAAAGGTCCGGTTTTGTTGGGCTCAGCGGGTCCAAAGTTCCCAGTTCTCAATGCCGGAACTGGGACACCATATGGTCCAATTTGTGACCCACTGGGACCTTCGGAACCGGAGTTACACAAATACACCTTAAACCGTTTCCTATTTTAATACATAAAACTCCGCTCTAAATTAAATCACGGTTTTTCACTAAATCCCCATTGAAAACAACGGGCTCCGCCGCCATAGACTTTCAAGGGCAAACTGCCGCCACTGGCGGCTATGGGAATCCGCCGCCATAGACTTTCAACGGGGCATCGCCGCCGTTGAAGTCAATGAGGTTTCTCCGCCATAGCCGGTCAACGGAGGTTGGCCGCCAATGGAGTCTATGGGAAAAGTCCCGAACCTTCAAGGGGGTCCATACTCCTTCGGGTTGGTCAGAGAGGGTCAAGGATGGTCCTGCAGTCATGCCGGAGCAGTGACTACAGGTACCCCAAACCCTGGCCCTCTGGACCCTCCGGAACCGGAGATATGGATTCATGGTTTTCAGCTTTTCATACTTAGTCATTTTCCTGAGCGGTTTCTGCCGCCGCCATTGGAACCTATGGCGCGACCCGCTCTCTCGGCACGACCCTTCTCGGGGGTCCAGGATTCGTGGACCCGGTGGTGGTCGAGTGGGGGGAGGTCTAGGAACTAGTGGTGCCCTAGAACTATAGATTCCCACGCCACTTAACGTTGAACTTGACTAACAATGATCAAAGCTCTCTTATAGAAAAAGTATCCGCTTTGCGGTTTTGCGGTTTGGACGGCAGCCAACTCGTTCCTGGAAAGCGCCGTCGAGGAATCTCCATTGAAGTCAATGAGCCCATTGACTTACAATGGGAAACCGCCGCTCCTCCTCTTGGTCGCCATCTGCTGGTCTTCACGGGAAACAGGTCCAAAACAGCAAGATCCGCCATTGAAATGCATGGAGCTCTAATGGCGGCCTATGGGACCCTGCAAAATGGTGCCTGAAAAGGCGAGAAAATTACACAAAGGCCTATAATCATTAAAGAACTATTAACCCTTGTACTCCCGGATGGATCCCAGTGTATGTGTGATGCAGACACCGATATAACCAGACATTACAATAAAACATGGGAACAGGGGAATATTCATCTACATGTCATAACAAGGGTTAAATCACATTGCTGGACCTCAGCCCAGTTAACCGCCTGTCTCCCTGGTGAGGTCAGGGGATGGCCAAATGGGGTGCAACCCCTTTAATACCGGGCCACCCCCTTTCTCCCTCTACACCTCCCCTTCTTAATGGGTGACCTGTGGCCCACTGGCCCTAATGGGGAGTGGGGGACTGCTGGCACCATTAATGAATTCAGTCTCAGAGGGATAGTCCTGGCGTGAAAGTCCATCAGCATTGCTGTTTTCATTGCTCTTTTTGTGCTGAATGGTGAACTCAAATTCTTGTAAAGCTAAGCTCCATCTCAGCAATTTGGCATTTTCTCCTGACACCCTCTGTAGCCAACTCAGAGGGTTGTGGTCCGTGATGACCGTGAAAGCCCTCCCATATACATAGGGATGGAGCTTTTTGAGTGCCCACACAATGGCCAAGCACTCCTTCTCAATGGTGGCATATGCCACCTCACTGGGGAAGAGTTTGCGACTAAGATACACCACAGGGTGCTCTCTGCCGTCGTCCCCCACCTGGCTCAGTACAGCTCCAATACCAAACTCTGAGGCATCAGTCTGAATGAGAAAATGCTTGGTATAGTCTGGGGCAGCCAGTATGGGGGCTCCAGCAAGCGCAATTTTCAGGGCCTGGAAAGCAGTTTCACAGGCAGGAGTCCAGGTAATAAGCACAGGCAGTTGCCTCTTAGTCAGATCAATCAGGGGTTTGGCTCGGCGCTGTACTGTGGGACAAATTTCCTATAGTACCCTGCGATGCCCAAAAATGCCATGACCTGTTTCTTGGTTTTTGGAACAGGCCACTGAACTATGGCTTCTACCTTGGCTGGCTCTGCTTTGAGATGCCCTCCACCCACCCTGTGCCCTAAGTACAGGACTTCTGCCATCCCTACCATACACTTAGTGGGTTTCAAGTTAATCCCAGCCTCCCTGATCCAATCCAGCACCGCAGCTACATGTCCTATGTGGGATTCCCAGGAATTACTAAAGACAGCAATGTCATCTAAGTAAGCCCTGGCATAGCTCTGCATCCCTTCCAGTAACCTATTGACCAGGCTTTGAAAGGTAGCCGGGGCATTCTTCATCCCAAATAGCATCACCAAAAACTCATAGAGGCCACTTGGAGTGATGAATGTTGACTTCTCCCTAGCTTCCAGGGTCAGTGGGATTTGCCAATAGCCTTTGCGCAAATCCATGGTGGTCAGATACTTTGCCCCCGCGAGTTCATCCAGTAACTCATCCATGCGGGGCATGGGGTAAGCATCTGACACCGTCCCAGCGTTGAGCATGCGGTAGTCCACACAAAACCGGGTGGTCTTGTCCTTTTTGGGGACTAGAACTACCGGACTTTCCCAAGGGCTCTGGGACGGAGTAATTACCCCTAGGGTCAGCATCTCCTCTATCTCTCTCTCCATACTTGTCTTGACCTCTGCTGACACTCTATAAGCATGCTTATGCAGAGGCTGCAGGTCCCTGATGACACTCTATAAGCATGCTTATGCAGAGGCTGCAGGTCCCCTGTGTGCACTGGGTGTTTTGTGAGATGTGTGGTCCCTGGCATGTCAGTGAAGAGGGCGCTAAACTGAGCTAGCATGTCCCTGGCTTCTCCCTTCTGCCTAGCACTCAACTGTGCCCCTATCTCCACCTGCTCCATAGTGTTTCCCTGCCTAGCCTCCCCTAGGAGATCAGGCAGAGCATTGCTCGTCAGATCCTCTAGCAGTGGGCTACAAATGGTCAGCACTCCTCCCATACTCGGTGCTCTGTATTCCTTCAACATGTTAATGTGATATGTCTTGTGCCTCTCAGGCGCTACCTGTACAACATAGTTGCACTCATTCATCTTTCGGATGACCGGGTACGGTCCCAACCAGGCAGCCATCAGCTTGTTCTCCCGAATGGGTTTGAGAACAAGCACCTGCTGTCCTGGGATGAATTCTCTGCTACGGGCATGCTGGTAATACCATTGCTTTTGCTTGGTCTGAGCAGCCCTGAGGTGGTCCTGGGCCACCCCCATGAGCATCTCTAACAGGTCTCGGAGATCTACTACATACTGGATCACTGAAGCATCAGTAGCAGTAGTCTCCCCTTCCCATCCCTCACGGAATAGGTCCAGAGGTCCACGTACCCTGCGGCCATATAGTAGCTCAAAGGGGGAGAAGCCTGTAGATTCTTGCGGTACCTCTCGGTATGCAAACAGCAAGTGCTGCAGGTGAATCTCCCAGTCTTTCCCCTCCGCCTCTATAAAGGTCCGAAGCATCTGCTTCAGGGTACCGTTAAACCTCTCACATAATCCATTTGTCTGGGGATGGTAAGGGGTAGTGCGCCGGTGCTGTACACCGCAGGCATCCCAGAGACAATGTAACAGTTCACTCATGAACTGCGACCCCTGATCGGTTAGGATCTCACTAGGGAAACCTACCCTAGCAAAAATGTTCAGCAAAGCTGCTGCCACTGTCTTGGCACTTATGGTGCCAAGCGCTACCACCTCACGGTACCGGGTGGCGAAGTCCACCACGTGAGGCTGTAGCGCTTCCCTGACCAGCTAGGAATCATAAGGGGTCCTATAAGGTCCATCGCTACCTTCTGGAAGGGTTCCCCTATTATCGGTAGGGGTCTCAGGGGTGCCTTCACACGGTCGCCCGCCTTACCTACTCGCTGGCAAGCATCACAAGAGCGGCAGAAATTGCTCGCATCTCGAGATGCCCCCGGCCAGTAGTAACGCTTTAATAACTGGGCTCGCGTCCTGGTGACCCCCTGATGTCCCGCTAACGGAAAATAGTGAGCTACCCGTAACAATTGCTGTCGGTACCCCTGGGGCACTACTAGCTGTCGCTTACCGGTCACCCCCTCCTCTATCCCCGGGTTCCCTTCCTCTCTATACAGGAGTCCCTTATGCCAGAGGCAGTGCTCACTGTCTTCCCCTGCCTGAGATTCGGACGCCCGAAGTCTCACGCCGGCCAGGGTAGGGTCTGTCTTCACTGCCTCCCTAAACTGGGCTCCTAAGTCTGGCCACCCCCCAGTCATGTCATTGTCCGGAGAATGGGGAAGGGTGAAGGGGAACTGTAAGTCAGTCTGTGGTTGCAACTGATCCTGGCTTACCTCCCCGGGCTCCTCTGCGCCCTCCGCTAACGTTGATCCCAAAGGCTGGGGGACTGGCGCCGCCGCCATTGCCGCTGTCTGGCTCCGGGTAACCGCCGCCACTGCAGCGGGCTTGGACACCCGGTCATAGGTGCAGGTCATTGGTCCCAGATCGTTGCCCAAAAGAACATCGGCATCCAAACCGGATAAACCCCCACCTCCCGCACACACTTGCCCCCCCAATCCAAAAAGATTCTGGCCACTTGCAGGAAACGTGGCTCTCCGTCGGCCACAGTGATCTGCATCCCAGGGCCTGGGAGCAATTCCTCTGGCCGGACCATATCAGGTCGGACCAGGGTCACTGCAGCTCCTGAATCCAGCAAACCGATTGTTTGCCGGTCACCGACTGTGACCGGGGTGAGATGTCTGCTCCGGCCGTCCGTCTGCTGCAGGTCCGCGCTGAGATGTCCTCCGTTCCTGGTTGTGGGCACCGATGAAACCGGGATAGGGGTGACATGGGATGTCTCGCTGGGAGTTAGTTCCATGACCGGTCCTGGTTCTTTGGTGGAAGCCACACGCACGCAGGCTACCGGCTTCGCAGCTGGGGTGCGTTGCCCCTGATGGGGTCTGCTGGAACGCAGGGGTTCCGGGCAATCTGGTCTGAGGTGACCAGTGCTGTTACAGTTGTAGCACCGGCGCTTGTGCCGGAGCTCCCCTGCCTTCTGAGAACTGCTGCCCGCAGGCGGCTTCTGTGTCCATTGGGGGGTACTAGCAGATTTCTTGGCCAGCACCGGTGCTGCCGCCGCCACTTTGGCTGGTGCCTTGGTGGGCATCAGGGATCGGCTGGCCACATAGTCATCTGCTAGCCTCGCCGCCTCCGTGTAAGTCTTGGGTTTTTTGTCATACACCCAAGCCCTCACCGCCGGCGGGCTCTGCTGCATGAGCTGCTCCTGAAAGATGAGGTCCAGCAGGCGTTGGTAAGTCCTGGCCTCATAGCCCTCCACCCAGCGGATCCCGTATAAAGCCATGCGGGTCACATAGGTGACGTAGGACTCCTGAGGGTGCCTCTCCTCCAGCCGGAATTTACCCCGGTAAGCTTCAGGGGTAAAACCGTGCTGAAATAGCAATAGTTCTTTCAGGTGGTTATAATCATCAGCATACTCCTCTGGAAGAGCCATCATCATCTGCTTAGCCAAGCCGGAGAGTAACGGATCCAAGCGTGCAACCCTATGCTGGGGAAGCACCTTGTACCGCCGGCACTGCGTTTCAAAGTTCTTTAAAAAACTGTCGATCTGATCAGTGCCTTCCACGTACTTGGTGAGACTGTGCTTGTCCAGTTGGAGTTCATCTTTGCGGGGTTGGACCGGGGGGCAATAAGCGGGTCTGTTCACTGCCATAGAGATAAACTGTAGCCGCTCCTCCACTGTCCCTCGGTCTCCCCACGTTGTAATCAGTGCCAACATTTCAGGGGTAAATGGACTGGTAGCCACAGCCACCCGTGCTCCTCCTATGTCACTGGTCCCAGGAGGTGCACTTGTCCCCTCCCCGGGATCCTGCCACCCCGGCACTGGGTTCATTGCCCTTGTACAAGGGCAAGCTGAGCCGTATCCTGAGGCTCTGCAAGCTGGGCTTCATGGTCCATGATTGCTGCTATCATGTCTGCGACCGCCTGGTTCTCATATTCCAGTCCATATGCACGGCACTTGTCCTTCAGCTGAGTTCTAGTCCGCAGGAGGTATGAGCCTTCCTCTTCACTCATGGTTCTGGGTCGCAGCAGTGAGGTGGTGTGACAACTTGTGTTACTTGTTGCACTACCGTGTGTTCAATATCTTTAGACCCAGGAACTCGCAATTACCATCGAGTTCCCACTATATTACAGTATCCCTCAGTACACTGTAATACAGGTCCAGTTCAATCCCTCCGCTGCCACCAGTTAATTACAGGCCTATCACGATAGCTTATGACAGGTTGTAAGTTACACCAAATAACTGGGTTTGAACTGAACGAGGCTTAGATATAATAAAGTATATTTATTCCTTTGGATAGGTGAACACACAATATAGTACAGTAACAGGCAAGAAGTACACTTACTTTGGGGATGGGGGATGAGAAGTTTGTTGCATAGCAATTCTCCAGCAATCAGGTACAATCAAGATGGTATCAGAAGACAAAGGATATAGGGCTGACCACAGTTTATAAATCTTTTGTGACCCTATCCTTAACATTAAGTACAGGTGATTGGGCCACAATTATCTGTAGCCAATCTTTAACGTGGGAATACATTTTAATCCATGCCCCCTGCTAGTTAGGAAATGCGCACTAGGACCCTGGGGTCTCATTTCTGTAGCCCCATATTTACATTAGGAATGCCAGCCAGTCTACCAAATGGGATTTCTGGCAGGATACTCTTTGTTGTAAGGTGTTAAATGGGACACTTACAGACTGCTCTGGTTTGAGTCGTCTCCGCCCTCAGGTAAACAGTGAGGGTGACAAAATCCTTTGAACAACACTTAAGTCCTAGACATTTGGTCGCCTCTCTGACCATATGCTACCCTGGTATGCAAAGGAATTTCCTCTGGGTTTTATCCCTGCCTTGGGATACAGTGTTACAAGTTAAACACAAACATATTAAAAGGCCCGGTTCTGTTGGCCTCAGCGGGTCCAAACTTCCCAGTTCTCAATGCCGGAACTGGGACACCATATGGTCCAATTTGTGACCCGCTGGGACCTTCGGAACTGGAGTTACACAAATACACCTTAAACCGTTACCTATTTTAATACAAAAAACTCCGCTGTAAATTAAATCTCGGTTTTTCAATAAATCCCCATTGAAAACAACGAGCTCCGCCGCCATAGACTTTCAATGGCAAACCGCCGCTGGCGGCTATGGGAATCCGCAGCCATAGACTTTCAATGGGGAATCGCCGCCGTTGAAGTCAATGGGGTTTCTTCGCCATAGCCGGTCAACGGAGGTTGGCCGCCATTGGAGTCTATGGGAAAAGTCCCGAACCTTCAAGGGGGTCCATACTCCGTCGGGTTGGTCCGAGAGGGTCAAGGATGGTTCTGCAGTCATGTCGGAGCAGTGACTACAGGTACCCCAAACCCTAGCCCTCTGGACCCTCCGGAACCGGAGATATGAATTCATGGTTTTCAGCTTTTCATACTTAGTCATTTTCCTGAGCGGTTTCTGTCACCGCCATTGGAACCTATGGCGCGACCCGCTCTCTCGGCACGACCCTTCTCGGGGGACCCGGGGATTGGGGGGACCCGGATTCGGGGACCCGGTGGTGGTCGAGAGGGGGGAGGTCTAGGAACTAGGGGCAAAAAGAATTTTATTCCTGGGTGCCCTAGAACTGTAGATTCCAATGCCACTTAACGTTGAACTTGACTAACAGTGATCAAAGCTCTCTTTTAGAAAAAGTATCCGCTTTGCAGTTTTGCGGTTTGGATGGCAGCCAACTCGTTCCTGGAAAGCGCCGTAGAGGAATCTCCATTGAAGTCAATGAGCCCATTGACTCATAATGGGAAACCGCCGCTCCTCCTCTCGGTCGCCATCTGCTGGTCTTCACAGGAAACAGGTCAAAAACAGCAAGATCCGCCATTGAAATGCATGGAGCTCTAATGGCGGCCTATGGGACCCTGCAAAATGGTGCCTGAAAAGGCGGGAAAATTACACAAAGGGCTATTATCATTAAAGAACTATTAACCCTTGTACTCCCGGATGGATCCCAGTGTATGTGTGATGCAGACAACGATATAACCAGACATTACAATTAAACATGGGAACAGGGGAAAATACATCTACATGTCATAACAAGGGTTAAATCACATTGCTGGACTGCAGCCCAGTTAACCCCTTGTCTCCCTGGTGAGGTCAGGGGATGGCCAAATGGGGTGCAACCCCTTTAATACCGGGCCACCCCCTTTCTCCCTCTACAACCATCCTCAAACCAATGGTCAGACCGAAAGGATGAATCAAACCCTAGAGCAATATCTAAGATGCTTCGTATCTGACTCACAGGACAACTGGGTGGATCTTTTGCCATGGGCCAAATTTGCAATCAACTCTCTCAAAAATGAGTCTTCCCAGGAGTCTCCCTTTTTCATTCATTTCGGCTTCCACCCCAGTAGTCTTCTTCTCTCTTCTTCCCCTTCTGGCGTTCCTGCGGCCGACTCTCATGTTACGACCCTACAGGAATCTTGGAAAAGGATCCTCAAAACCGTACAATCTGCGGTTGCCAAACAAAAGACCCAGGCAGATCGTCATCATCAACCTGGGCCTTCTTTCAAGCCTGGTGACAGGGTGTGGTTGTCCTCAAGGAATATCAGGCTCAACACTCCATCGCCTAAACTATCTCCAAGATTTCTGGGTTCATTCAAAATCTTAGAGAAAATCAATCCAGTCGCTTATCGTCTTGACCTACCCCCCACCATGAGGATTCCTTCCGTGTTTTAGTCTCCCTCCTTAAGACTTTTGTACCCAGTTCACATTTTCCGGATCCCTCTCATAAACCTAGTCCTGTCTCCACCCTACGACAACAAGAGTACGAGGTCCAATCCCTCGTTGATTCTCGCTGGTCTAAAAACAAAATCAAGTTCCTTGTCCACAGGAAGGGCTATGACCCGGAGGAACGTTCGTGGGTACCAGCACATCATATCCACACCCCAAGATTACTCCAACAATTCCATCAAAAATTTCCGTAAAAACCATGGCTTGATCGCTCGGAGATCGATCCTCAAGGGGGGGATTCTGTGACGGTTCAGGGGATTCCTTCCCCTTCTTATGCTCCTGACGTCACCCTCTCTGTCCCTTCCCCTGCCAACCTTCCTTCACTTACCCACTCCTGTTCTGCTCCAGCAGCCTCTGACGCCGTTCCCTTTCCACAGCGCACGCCCCGCAAGCCTCGCGCACCCGTGCGGCCCCCGAGCCCCTGCAACGACACTCCCCGCTCCCAGGTCCCCTCAGTGTCCGCTTCCATTCCCTCACCTCCGGTGGCTGTCCCCTCCGTTCCTCCGTTCCCCTCCACAGGTGTGCCTGCGTGTCTCGTGACGCAGCCTGTGCGCGCACTCTCAGTTTACAGAGGGCGCACACACACGCTCCTTTTCTAAGGCCTGTCAGTCTCTTAACTCCTCCTCCCATGCCCTGCAAGCAATCTTTCTGTCTGATTCCCCTGTCTCCTCCTTTTCTCCTCCTGACCTATCCCTGCTGTTTCCCACTTCTCCCTCTGCTCCTCCTCTCTCTCCTATTGGTGTTCCTTCCTTTATAATCCCTGTCTGTCCTCTCTATCATTGCTCTGCATAGTTCCTGTTATCCCTGTGTGTGCAGTCCTATGATTTGCTCTCTCTGTGTTCCAGCCTGTTCCTGCTCCTGCATATCTTTGGATTTCCCTGGTTTTGACCCCTGCTCGTCCTGGACTACCCTGCTCTCGGTTACTCCTGAAACCTTGCTTACGAACTCTACTTTGCTGACCTCTGGAACCCTTGGACTTGGCTTACGAACTTGACTACTCTGCTCTCTGGATCCCTGGACTTTGGCGCACGGACACAACCATTCTTACGTTATACCACCAAAACGTTGCAAGTATAATAACTATCTTCCAACAGGCCCAGCAACGCCATACCACACTCCGGGCTTGCCCCGACTGCTGTGGGTGTGTGGTAATACCGTTCCCACCTCAGTATTGGGGTCTTGCCAGGTCTGTTGGCATACAGGAGTGACAGCGAGCAGGGGATCTCCTGAGCTCAACATAGTTGATTTCAGCCTCGTAAACCCCCTGCTTCCTGAGAAACCCCGGTATGGGGTATCGGTATCCCCGCAAGGTCACATGACACGGATCCCTGAGGAAGTAGCCTTGTGCTATGAAATGCATAGGATAAAGACTTTACGATTCATTACCAATGAAGCAAGGGTACCTCTAAGGTACCTCTAAGCATGTAGAGCAGGCCTGCACAACATATGGCCCGCGGGCCGCATGCGGCATGCCTGGCCTCTCTGTGCAGCCCGCGATGAATCCGGCCGGCCGGTTTAAAAAAATGGAGCCGATTCCCTGCGGTCCCGACGCGCATGCGCAGGGCCCGCTTCCCTTCCCCCCCCACCGCAACGTGGGATGGAGGGGAATCCTCTGCAGCCGCTCCCTCCCCCTGCTCCCAATGTGGGGCGGAGGGGGAAGCAACACGCAGCTCCTCTGCGGGCCTGCTCCCCCCCTGCTCCCAACGTGGGGCAGAGGGGGAAGTAATAATTAATAAGTATTTCAGCTCCTCCTGCGGCCTGCTTCTCACCGCTTCCCTCCGCGGCCAGCTTCCCGCGTCCCCCATGAGCTCACCTCCCGTGCCCTCCTCCCCCCAGCCCGTGCCCCCAAGCCCACCTCCCATCCCGGGCAGCTGCCGCTGGGGGCAGGAGGGGAAAGCGTCCGGCGGTCAAGGTAAGTCACTGTCACCCAGTCACTGTCACCCTGTCACCCAGTCACTATCTCCCAACCAGTCACTGCCACCCACCTAGTCACCGTCACCCACCCACCCAGTCACTGTCACCCACCCACCCAGTCACTGTCTCCCACCTAGTCACTGTCACCCAGTCACTGTCACCCACCCAGTCACTGTCTCCCACCCACCCAGTCACTGTCTCCCACCCAGTCACTGTCACCCACCCACCCAGTCACTGTCTCCCACCCACCCAGTCACTGTCACCCACCCAGTCACTGTCTCCCACCCACCCAGTCACTGTCTCCCACCCACCCAGTCACTGTCTCCCACCCACCCAGTTACTGTCTTCCATCCACCCAGTCACTGTCTCCCATCCACCCAGTCACTGTCTCCCATCCACCCAGTCACTGTCTCCCACCCACCCAGTCACTGTCTCCCACCCACCCAGTCACTGTCTCCCACCCACCCAGTCACTGTCTCCCACCCACCCAGTCACTGTCTCCCACCCAGTCACTGTCACCCAAAACCGTCATTCACCTAAGGGGGAGAGTGATGTGAGGTGCAAGGGGGGAGAGTGATGTGAGGTGCAAGGGGGGAGAGTGATGTGAGGTGCAAGGGGGGCGAGTGATGTGAGGTGCAAGGGGGAGAGTGATGTGAGGTGCGGGGGGGAGAGTGATGTGAGGTGCAGGGGGGGAGAGTGATGTGAGGTGCAAGGGGGAGAGTGATGTGAGGTGCAAGGGGGAGAGTGATGTGAGGTGCAAGGGGGGAGAGTGATGTGAGGTGCAAGGGTGGAGAGTGATGTGAGCTGCAAGGGGGAGAGGGATGTGAGCTGCAAGGGGGAGAGGGATGTGAGCTGCAAGGGGGGGTATGTGAGCTGCAAGGGGGAGAGGGATGTGAGGTGCAAGGGAGGAGAGGGATGTGAGCTGCAAGGGGGAGAGGGATGTGAAGTGCAGGGGGGTGGGATGTGTGTGGTGTGCAGGGGGGGTATTGTGTGTTTGATGTGGAGGGGGTATTATGTGTGTGGGTGAGGGGGAGAGATGGGGGTATGAGAGATAGATGGGGAGTATCGCAAAGGTTGATAGTGTTGGGTACTGGGGGAGATATGAGGATGATGATGAAGGGTGCTGGGGGAGATATGAGGAGGATGAGGGGTGCTGGGGGAGATATGATTATGATGATGATAGGTGCTGGAGGAGAGATGATGATGATGATGATGATGATGATGATGATTTTACCGGTGTGGCCCAATTTTTTTTCCCTTGGAGCAGTTCGGCCCTTCACACTTTACGAGTTGTGCAGGCCTGATGTAGAGTAATCCCTCGAGCTACAGCGCGTCCTGTTCATCAATATGAGCGGCGTTGATCCAGCTGACGGTCGTCATTGCCTGGTGGCTTGCCGGTGATCACACAGAGCAGCTGTCTGCAAGCGTGACTGTGGACTATTACCTTCTCCACACCGAAGCTTTCTACCTCTGAAGCAAGTCACCAGACGATACCACAGCGGTACGGAGGGAGGATTTATAGCGACACTTTGGGAGTGGTTACCTACCTGCAGAGAACACATTCCAGAGGCTCCAGCTTGATACCATCTGAGGGTGCCGAGTGAGAGACTGCTCCTGCTGCCTTCGGCATTCTGGCGTCTGGTAACACGTCAGAGTACATGAAATGCCTATTTGATTTAACCTGATGTACGCAGATTTATTACCTTACCTAATATATCACCTTTATTGAACTTACTTCCCCATATGCGTTGTGCGCTGTTTTTTCTTGTTTTTTACTATTTTTGTGGAGAGGTCTGTGATCCCTTGTGTGGACCGGGTGATCGGTTAGATGGCTCCTGTCTGGCTTATCCGTGAACAGGACCCGGTACTCTTCTAGCATAGCTCTCGCTTGCTCCCACTGGTGAGCTTCGATCTTTGAGTTGGGGATCTACCCTTACCTGCTCTACTGTGCCCCCTTGTCCGGCTTCTCTCAGGAGATCGGGCAGAGCTTGGCTTGCTGGATCCCCCAATGGAGGGCTACATATAGCCAGCACCGCCAGCTTACTCGTGTGATATGTTTTTAATATATTTATGTGATAAGTCCTGTGCCATCTGTCTTTGGATCTAAGTTCACATAATTACATTCATTCATCCGTTGGTGTACCATATATGGCCAGCCCTGGCAGCTAGCAATTTGTTCTGCCAAGAGGGCTTCAGAGCAAGCACTTGCTACCCTGGGATGAATTCTCTGCTATGGGCACTTCTATCATACCAACGCTTCCGCTTGGTCTGAGCTGCCTGGAGGTTTACCTGTGCTAACCCCATGTCTCTCTAACAGGTTTCTGAGCTCTACCACATACTGTAGCACAGAAGAATCAGTATTGGTAATGTCCCCTTCCCATCCCTCATGAAACAGGTTAAGCGAATCCCGGATACGGCACACATACAGGATGTAGCTCTTCCCTGATCGACTAGGTATCAGAAGCGGGTCCACTATATCTACTGCTACCATCTGAAAGGGCTCACTGATGATTGGTAGGGGACCTTCACATGGTCATCTGACTTGCCTACTCGCTGGCAAGCATCGTAGGCATGGCAGAACACGGATACCCCCTGGGATGCCCCCGGCCAGTAGAAATTCTGCAGTAGCCGGGCTCTGGTTTGGGTGACCCCCTGCTGCCCCACTAGCGGGATGGAATACCTGCAGTAACTGCTGCCTGTACACCCTGGGTACCACTAGCTGTCTCCTACCAGTCCACACTCTATTTGAGGGCTTTGCAACCCTCTGCCCAACCGGTGACTCCGGTGGGCTAGCCGTGAGACAAACTCCACATGATTGTCCAGGGCTGTCTTGCCTTTGGTCTGGAACTGTTCCCTGTATGCCTCAGGGTTGACCATATACCGGTTCAGCCTTGACATGCTCATAGTTTTGGCCATCCTCTCAGGCAATCTCTTGAAATGCCCACTCCGACTCTGGTAATGAGTGCCTCACGCACGGGTTCTCAAAGCGTCTTAGGAACCCATCATCGGTGCCGTCCACAAACTTGCCGAAGCTGTGGTAGGACACCCAGGCTGGATAGGCTTGACAACTGCCGAAGCAGGACATTGAGGTATCTGGAGTGGGGTTATAGGCACAGAGGGCTAGCTGGGCAAACTGGACCACTGCTCCTCTGTGGAGTCCGGACCCAACGTAGCAAATAAAGCTGCAAACTCACCGGTGAGGTAGCTGCAGGCACTGGGGCAGCCACGGGTGGTTTACTGGGTTCCCCATGCTCCTCCCCCTCAGTGTCAGGGTCTGCCTCTTCCTGGGCAACCCCTTCCACTACCGCCTCGATAGTGTGGGCTAGGTTAGTCTCATATTTCTCCAGGTCCTCTGCGAGGAGCACATTTCTTGACTGACTGTTGGCAGTCCATAACCATCACACCAGGTTACAATTGCAGCTAGGTCCCAGGTCCTGTACCGTCCTGCTCAAAGGGACATCTTCAGAGTCATTCAAACTAACTACAGTGACATGAACAGTGTGATTCCCTGCTTTGTGTAACGTATGTCTGACATCACTTGTCCTGAGATCTTGAAACTTCAAGACCGTCTTTGAGCTATGATTCACCGCAAGAAATCCTAGCTCAAAGCCTAGTGATTCCAACGCGTCCACCAGAAAAAAGTCTGTCATGGTAGACCAGTACTTTTATCACTTACCTTCCGGAATAAATTCACAAGGCAGAACAACGTAGTGGAATAAAATTAGATTTATTCTGGTGAGACCAGCAAACATACAAATAATACACAAAATACAAGAAATACACACTTAATCGGGGGTGAGTCCCTGCTTCTGAAAGCTTACCCTGTCTGCTCCACATCCAGATACTCCATGGTACCCTTTTTGGGAAAGGTAACAGGCTATACCCGATAACCAAGAACAAGGCAAAAGCTGGAACTTGGCCGCAGTCTGAGAACTTGTCCTCAGCTAAACTAGGCTTCTCCGGCAACTCTGTGCCGAGTGCTTTGCTATTCGGAGCAAAGCCCTTTCGAAAAGCCCGCTAACGCTTCACCTGTTCAAGCTCAAGTTCGACTCATTCTCTGATTGGCCAGTCCCCTTACATAGACCTCGGTGTTCTATGTTCAACATGGAGAAGAGGCTGGTGACCAATCAGAGCACGGATCGTAGCTGTACCAGACAATCAGAGTTGGGGGCTCATCTGGCTGTACACGTCAGAGGAGGGGGGGTGTCGAGGAGACTCAGAATGCCAGCAAGTGGGAAATTCAAACTGGCTCACCCACAACGGATTCCCAATGCCAGCTATATACCGCCCGCTGGGTAGGCTTTACTGAGTCTGGGCGAACAAATTATCTCCCCCACGGGAAGCCCTTGTTCCCAGACCCGGTACTCTGTCCTTCCCCGCTCACCAAATGTTCTGACACCTCTCGACTTCCCTTCTCCTCTTTAATCCCACATTTTTATGCAGACACCCTCTCAGATTACCAGTACTTTCTGCATAGAGATGAATACACAATTTAAAACGTAACTTTTTTACTTTAACCTTGGCTCGGGACTGCAACTCTCATGGACTGAAAAAATGCAAAAGCGTACATGCAGACCTGATGTGGTCTGCGGGTAGAATGGGGGGACAACCGGTAACTTTGCCACGCAACCGTGTACATATGTTTTAAACACATTTCCACCCAAATATCCACCTTTAAACTCCCACTCCCGAAATCCCAGGTTTATTGTACAACAGGAAAAGGTATAACACACAGTGTCCCCGGCTTATGGTGCGTCTAAGCTACCGGGGACCCACGGCTTTCAGGGGTAACCAGTCGGGCTTCACCTTTATTATGAAGACTGGCTACAGCTACCATCACAGTATAGTATATTTTTAATCAATTCCCTGTGTATTAAAATCCTACTGTTTTCCTATAATCATATATTATTTATTAACAGAAAACGACAATGTTATTTGGCATAGTAGCGAAAAAGAATTAGATAAGTGTTTTTGTAAATAATAGTTAATACTATGGTCCGGATACATTTATCTGTGTGTTATTTTTATAGTGCAATACATCAACGTTGCACTGTCAAAAACAACGCACTCAAAATATCGGATTCGATTCAAAATAGGTAGGCCACTCAGGGGAAGGGGGTAGCGGTTAACCCATGATTACCTTAGAGGCTAGGAAAGCATTGCTTAGCAATGCTTTACTAGCCACTAAGTTACCCAGCGAGGTTAGGTAGTGTATTTTATTATTTGTTAGGTAGTGTTGTTTTACTTTAGTTTAGTTTTATTCAATGGACAGAAGCTTGATTAGCCATATTTAGCCAATCAGGCTATTGCCCATTAGTATAGTCAGTGAGTATAGAAGTTATGTCGGGGTGTGTGAAGGTAGGTGTGTGTGTTGATGGGGGTAGTTGCCCCAGAGGGGGCAGCTGGGTGGTGTTTAGGCCTCCCAGGGTGGTGGCGTTAGGGATGAACCCCTTGGTTACCTTAGCGATTAGTAAGGCCTTGCTTGGCAATAGTTTTTTCTATTGTATTAACCCCTTTGGTGCATGTGGTATACATTTTTAACCACAGGCATCAAAAGGGGTTATTGTTATTTCTATATTATATATAAAATAATATTAATAGACTAATAGAGAAATTTGATATTTGTATAATAGATACTACAGAAGTCTATGATAGCAATATTATTAATGTAATATCGACGTGGTAATCAACGCATTATAAAGAGTCACGTTAATTCCTGCACCACAACTTTAATTATAATATCGTGCCTGGTTAATTATGACTGCAATGATGATGTTCACCATCTTAAAATTGTGGTAATAAGACACTTTTTTTTTATTGGTTGTGATATTAACTTCATTTTACTGGAGCTTGATGTATCCAAGCTTATGTATTGGTCCTGCCTGAAATTTGATCGTTCTTTAGAGAAGATATTCAAGAATGTCAAGTAAGCACCTAGGTGCCCTTTAAAGTAAAAAATGGTGTATGCCCCAAGAGAAAAACAGACAGAAATAAGTATTGGCTGAATAGAGTTTATCCTTGTTCATCCTACAGTCGCTGATGAATAAAACATTTACTGCTACAACAATGTAAATTCCATAATTCAATGTTAGTGTTCATTTTATGTGCTAGATTAAGAATAATGAAAATGAACAGTGTTTCAGACACCGTGACAAATATGACATTTAAAACTGCCATAATATTAAAATGTGTAAGTTTTATATCAATTGCATCATTCTCGTAGAAAGTATTTTAATATTATAGTGCTATTAATCGTATTTTTTTTTTTTTTAAATATCTAAGGGTACCATTGTGGGTGGGAGAAAAGGAAAACTTTCTGCAGAACTTAACATGTTCAAAACTGATTGAAGGAAAATTATTTTTAGAAGTGATTGAATTATGTTCCATATAATATTGTCACGTTTTCATGTTCTCAAGTAAATAAAAAAATGGTATTAAAATAAATTGATTGTCATGTTGAAAAGAGGTTTAAACCTTGATAATAATTTTGCAAGAGTGTGCTCTACAAAGCAGTGAAAACTTCTCCTACTGTTTTTTTGTGTTTTACAATCAGGATCGTTAATCAAATAGTTTTAAACAAGGGCAAACTTTAAAATGATTTGAAAAAAGTATAGGAGGACTCTTATAACTGCTGTAGAACCAATGTTCTCTGTCTCTGTATAAGATGCTACTAGAGTCTCTCTATATGTTAATATTTATCACCTGGAAGTTGTACAAAAAAACTGATTTATCAATGCCTTGCCTTCGGTCTTCATTATGACAGAATGAGGGTGTACATTGAGGTAATACCTTAGCTACCCCTATTGGTAACTCATATTCAGAATCAGAGGACCCACTAGAGAACCCTTCCAATATGTCATCCTCCTCAGAGCTTACCTGAAAATCAACATCCCTATTCCTGGACATAGAGTTCTGATTTCAGACGATTTCGGGCCCATCTCTCAGCACTCTTAGAAAGCACAGTTGGGGTGGTACTAATTGTACAACCTGGGGCAGTAAAGTCTTTGAAGTCTCGGTCAGAGTCCTTGATCTGAGTCCCACCCTGCCTGGATACCAGCACTATGCTCACAATATGAGGCTCCGTAACGGACTTTGGCTTGTGGCCCATTACATGGTCCTGATATTTGGCCATTTGTTCGGGGGTAAGTGCTCACCAGAGTCGCAGCCTTTTTACGTTCCAGGTGTGCCCCTACATGGTTCATAAAGTGACTCACACATGTGCTAGCTGTAGCGGTACTCACCAGAGCGGAAATCGGCCATTCCTTGTCCGCCCCGGCAGTCGCCTTCAGGTTCCAGTCTCACAGGATCCTGTGAGAGGTCGATGTCCCGCACCGGAAGTACATTGAAATCCGGTCTCTGTGTGGGTGTGTCGTGGTCCTCCGTGTAGGGATCACTGTCACCCTGTATCATCTCGTCAGAAGTCTCCATCGGTTCCTGCTCGGAGTAAGGAGGTGGACTCTCACTGCTCCGCTGACTCGCTGGAACCCTGGGACTCACCGATAGGGACACTGGTTGGCCGACCAGGTTGCTGGGAACTGTCACCCAACCGCTGTCGTCAGGACCGGACTGCCCCGTCGCTCGATGTCACAGGTACTGTTGTCATCTTTGGCGGGATATGCAGAGGTACACACCGGCTGGCGAAGTACCACCGACGCACGGCCGCTGCTCTGACTTGATGTGTAGGGACATCTCTGTGGAGGATAGGCACTGGAGCATTGCACCGTCGTCTACGGCAATCAACAGGCAGCGGATTAGCTCCTGCTCCGCGACTGACTGTGGCTCCTCCTCACCCCAGGCATTCACCTTACCCGGTTGCTCGTCTTTCGTCGATTCTAGCTCACGGACCGTCTCTGTCACCATCTCTGGGACTGGGTCTGGAACTATCTCGGGAATCATCTCGGTCATCGGGGTCCAAGGACACCTGGAGCATCCGCTGGGGCACACGGTCCCTCGGGAACCTCCATTGCTGAGGTAGTTGTTGTATCATCATCGACCGCCCTCGTGAACCTACATTTCTGGGTTAGTTGTTGTATCACCATCGACCGCCCAGGTATTGGTTCTATCTTTGGTAGAAAAGACCGTAGGCTTCAACAGCGTTGGCTTTAAGTAGTGTGCTCCGCACCGTGGACACGTAGTAGCCCAAACAAGGTCTCCGCCTGGGAAGTTACACTTGTGGCAAAGACACTAAGTATCATGTCCCTTCTACCTTCACTACCAGGAGGCCTCCTGTCAGATGGTAGTGGGAGAAATCACAGCTTGCCATCTCTTGCTTTGGCTGATTGCATTGAGGTAGGAGAACGGATAAGGTAGCTCCTCTCTCTCTGTAGGCTCCGAAGAACTGAGAGTGTGGTCGGCAACATGCGGCTCCTCCCTTAGTTGAGACAGTCTTTCGGCATTGGCTATCACAGTGCAGCCTCCCTCTGGTGGAGATTGAGTAGGGGCACACTGAGACAGGGAGTGACTCTGGTTCCTCTCTGAGCCAGTCACATTACTTGGGTGCGGTTCTGACTTTCGCGCCAGACCATTGCAGAACATTGCAAGTATTTGTCATGCAACCTTTTTACAGGCAGCACGTGGGAGATGCCACCTTGACTGACAAACTTCATGTGGTGTGTTCTCGAGCAAAAGAACCACCACTTTAAGTTCCCTGTTACACAGGACCACGTGTCCCACATGATTCCGAAAGGAATCCGTTCTCTGTAGTTCCTTATAGCACATGGTTTTACCATCTACCAAGCGTAGGTGTACCCCAGGCTAGCAAAGCTCCTTCTGATTGCACTCAGTCACAATCCATTATGAGCACTCTGTGGTTTACTGTGTGTCACTAGCTAATGATAATGTGGTGGTTCTTCAAGCAGAAAAGGCTAGACACCTGAATACGGCAGGCACCCTCCTAAGACACCTCCTCTCTTTATAGCACTTATTCTGGAAGCGTATCTATAAACTTCCAGCTTTGTGTCATTGAAATCCTGTCCTGTTGCTGCAGATCTCAGCAGAGCCTCCAAATGTAACGGTGTTTCCTCCACCCTATGGGAGATTCCCCTGTTACCAGGTGTATGGTGCATGCTACCTGTTGGCTCACAAGAGGCTGAGGTATCCGTTGATGTTTGTGGGGACTGCAGAACAGACTTCTGGGGTACACATCTGACATTTACTCCATGGTACTCAGCGCCTCCATCTGCTGTAGGCTCCAGATGTATGAAGGTAATCTCCCACAGTAGAACAGACTCCTCTCCCTCTGAAAAGATTACACACCAGGCAGGAGATATATATAACAGGAACCAGTTTATTCTTCTGCCCAGCACAGTCTCTAGGCAGTTCTGCCCAATGCATTCACAGCTCTGGTCTCTCTGACTTCAGATGGTCCCTGGACCTTCACTACGGGTTAAGGGCCCCTTCAGGAGTCCTAGCTCTTCCCTGATCCTCTAGCAGAACCAGGGGAATAGGTAATCACCCACTCCCTAAGGGGAGAAGACCTGGGCCTGCCAGTGCACAGCAGCCCGGTGTAATACCTTGTCTCTATTATGGTAGAGACCAAACTAACAATTTAGAGATGCAACCCCCTTGAGTACAGTAGGGGGAAGGTACCAGGTCTGAACCTCGATTGGGTAGAACACAGACCTGATCCCACCTCCTCCCCTGTCACTCCAGGTTACTGCCTGAGTGGAGAAAACCCATAATTGGCCCTAACATTGCCAGCTGTTACCAGGACTAACATGCCAGGATAGGGCAGAATAGTAGCCACAGATGGCATGGCTACATGTATATTTGAGATCATTTTTACCAGTAGCACTCCGGTTGCCGCAATTAAATATATAATACTGTTGGACTGGGGTTTGAGCTTGCTAAGATTGTATATATTATGTATATGTACACAAAATGAAGATACTGCTCTGAAGTATCACAATATACAAGTACCTATAGCCAGTCAGACGAAGCGTCAAAACTACTGTAACACCCGGGGAGTCACGCTGCCATCGGCATGCTCCCCACTCACCGGCACCACCGCGGGTCCTCCCGCACCGCGCACGTCAGTCTCCCTCCATGCCAAGCGATCACCGTCGCACTAGCACGCGCGCGCGCAAACAGGCAACCCCTAAATAGTGCCGGTCCTGGGCATGCACCCGGCCACTCACACGGAGGCGCGGCCACACATACGGGAGCACGCTCCAGCCCCTTAAAGGCACAACATCCCGGATAGCACAGTGCAATCAGGTGCATGGACACTACTCTGCCCTCCCTAGCTCCACCCATGGGAGCTCACCTGGACCTGTCTCCTATCACAACCTGACTCATTCACACACCTTCACCTTGCTGTTCTGCCATTGGACCCTCTCACCTACATATGCTCAGCTGTGCCACTGGCACTTCGGCTGAGCATAGAACCTGTTGCTGTTCTCATCACTCTCTGCCTCCCTAGCCCTGTCTTGTTTTGCAGTCCCGTCCTTGTGTACCAAACCGGCTTCCTCCACGACTACTCCGAACCTCTGGCATCTGACCTTGGATAACGACAATACGACTACTCCGCTCTCTCTGTACCCGACCTTGGCTTACGGTAATACGACTACGTCCCTCTCTTTAACCCCGGACTTGGCTAACAGTACCTTCGACTATCTGTACTTCTCCTGCCCCGGCCCGGACATCCAGACAATTCTACACTCAAGACGAACCCTCGTGGCTGTGGGTGGCGTTATATCCTTTCCCACCTCAGCACCGTGGTCCAGCCTCGTTTACCAATCTCTTTGCCAGGCTTAAACTTATTTGGAGCAAAACGATAGGTGGATGATCTGCTTCAGCAGAGTCTTCACTTCCTTACTGTCCAATCCCGGGCTTCCATGCCAGAACCCTCGCCAACAGCCTCTGCTCTTTCGGCGTCAGTCTTCACATCCCCTATGTTTACAGTGGAACCCTGAATTCCGACCCCCAACCGCTACGCTGGGGACCCCTTTGGATGTAGGGGCTTGCTTAACCAATGCTTTATTCAATTTGAGCTCTCATTGTCTCGTTTTGTCTCCTCAAGGTCCAGGGTCGCTTATATCGTTGCTCTCCTCACTGATGAGGCGCTGGCCTGGGCCTCCCCCATTTGGGAACAACAGTCCCCCATCATACACCATCACCATACACCCTGGATTACTCAAACGCCTTGCACTATCTACTAAATGTTGGTGGAGAACCCTGAAAACCAGCACACCAACCATCGCACACTCAAATGGCAAACATCATAAAGTAACAACTTGCAAACAACTACTCAAATTTCTACTCATACTATTACTCTCTTTAGCAGGTGATATTGAATCTAACCCAGGCCCTCCCACTTCAACTTTGTCCCACACCCCTGAGAATACCCCCTTCAAATTCCAAAAAGGGCTATCTGTCGCCCATATAAATATCCGGAGTCTACTGCCCAAACTGGATGAACTAAGAGCATGGTGCCTTGTGCATAAACCAAAAGCCATCATTCTTACAGAAACATGGCTAACCCCTAAAACCCCTGATGCACATATTGCCATTCAGGGATACTCTATTTTTAGGAGAGATAGGTCAAAGAGAGGAGGAGGGGTGTTATTTTATATTGCAGACACATTACAATTTACACTGTTAAATTGCCCCCCAAGCCCAACCTCTTTTGAAATCCTAGTTGGCAGAATCTGCCTCCCCTTTTCTAAGCCCATCTTGCTAGCTGGCATCTATTGCCCCCCTAAAGCCCCTCTACAATCTCTGACTGATATCACCCAGTTTCTTGGCTCCATTTCCTCTCTGAATGAGAAGAGTGAGCTGCTAGTTCTTGGGGATTTCAACTTCAATTGGCTTGACCCTAAAAACCACAAAATCCGCACACAAATTAAATTGCTTAACCTATCGCAACTCATTTCCCAACCCACACGGACAAACCTGAAATCGCACAACCATTTCTTGCTTGACTGGATACTCTCCTCAAATCCCAGCAGAATCCAATCCTCTGGCATCCTTCCTGACATTTTCAGTGACCATGCAATAGTGTACTGTGTAAGGAAAATTAAACTGCCCCAATCAAGCTACTAACTTATTAGCTAAAAGAAGCCCAAACCACAAACCTGAATCTCATCCTGGGAGTACCACCATAGCCCCACCACCCCCCAACACTGCCCACAAATTTCAATTTTTGGCCCAGTATCCGAAGAGGAGATTACACAAGCGCTTCTCAAATTAAAACAAAGCATCCAATGTGGACCCGACTTACTACAATCTAGGTTCCTAAGACTTGGTGCCCCAGCAATTGCCAAACCAATTGCTTCCATAGTCAACTCTATCCTGTCTGCAGGCCATATCCCTAAGACCTGGAAAACTGCCAGAGTTGTCCCAATCTTCAAAAGTGGGGACAAAAACACTGTCTCAAACTACAGGCCAATCTCCCTTCTCCCAATCCTATCCAAAGTCATGGAAAAATGTGTCCACTCCCAATTAAGCGATTACTATAACAAGACAAATTTCCCTAGCCAATTCTAATCTGGCTTTCGCCCCAAACACTCTACCGTAACTACCCTGCTAAAAGTTTGCAATGAAATCCAGTGTGGAATGGAACGGGGACAACTCACTGGTGCAGTATTCCTAGATTTTGCAAAGGCTTTTGATACTGTTGATCATGCTATCCTGCTTAACAAACTCCAGAGCTCTGGAATAGGGAAGCATGCTTTAAACTGGTTTCAGTCCTACCTATCAGGTAGATCCCAATATGTGTCCATCTCTGGCTCTAACTCTAACCCCCTGGATATCACCTGTAGCGTTCCGCAAGGCTCAGTTCTGGGGCCCCTACTCTTCTCAGTGTTCATCAATGATCTTCCCACAGCTTGTCAGGAAGCCTGAATACACATGTATGCAGATGACACAATCCTATATGCACACAGCCATAGCCTCTCTGACCTTCAACACATACTTCAGTCTGAATTTTTGAGACTCGAAAACTGGATTTCCCAAAACAAACTGTTTTTAAACACTGACAAGACTGTAACAATGGTATTTGGGACCAAGACTAAATTTTTAAAGCTTCCAGCGACTGAGCTCCACATTAGAACCAACACTAACACCACCCTAACTCGTGTTACTAGTTTTAAATACCTGGACATATGGCTTGACTCCCACTTAACATTCTGGATGCACATTGATACCCTGACAACCAAGACCTATGGCAAACTAGGGGTACTTTACAGGAACAAATCCTCTCTAAGTCTCCTGGTCAGAAAACATATCGCACAGCAGATGCTAATGCCAATTATTGACTATGGAGACATAGTATATGGCTCGGCAACTCAATCCCACCTTAGCAAACTTGACACCCTCTAAAATTCAATTTGTCGTTTTGTTCTCCAATGCAACTATAACACACATCACTGCGAAATGCTCAAAGAACTAGAATAGTCATCACTCGAGTCTAGGCGCAAAGTTCACCTTTCTTGTCTTGCCTTCAAATACTTTCTGGGCAAGCTACCCATCTATCTGAACAAGCTCCTCACCCCTACCACATGCAGCACTTATCATCTGAGATCTGACTCCAAAAGACTGTTCATGGTCCCAAGGCTCCACAAAGTATCCGGCCGCTCCTCCTTCTCTTACCGTGCACCCCAAAACTGGAACAACCTACCGGAGACTCTCACATCCACCACCAGTTGAAGTTCTTTCAAAACTAAGGCTGTCTCACATTTTAATCTGGTCTGTAACTGTTACATAAGCCTATAATATAATCTTCTCTAACTGTGCATGCAATGTATTGTATATAATGTATACCCTGTTCATTTATGTAACTGTATTTGTAACCATGTATTATTTGTCATATTAACTATGCCCAGGACATACTTGAAAACGAGAGGTAACTCTCAATGTATTACTTCCTGGTAAAACATTTTTATAAAAAATACAGGATATCGATCTCTTCGCTCGGGTGTTCCGGAGGGTCTTTGATACGCCTGGATGGCAGATGACGGCAGCCTCCTCTCTCACCCAGGGAGCTCGTCCAGTCACCAGGTATGCTGTGGAGTTCCGCACCATTGCGGCTGAGACAGGGTGGAATAACGAGGCTTGATCTTCGCCATTTTGGTAGGGCCTGTCTGAGTCCCTAAAGGATGAGTTTGTGGCGCAGGAACGTCCTACTGACTTAGAGGAACTAATTTCCCTGTGTGTCCGGGTGGACCAGTGTCTACAGGAGCGGAAGACAGAGCTTTCTTGCCATCAGGTCTCCCATTTCTCCTTTCGTTCCCCCGTCATCCTCTTCCTTGGACGTGTCTGAACCCATGCAATTAGGAGGGAATAAGCTGTCCTCTGCAGAGAAACAACACCGGCGCAGTGCTGGTCTCTGTATGTATTGCGGCAATTCTGGTAACTTGGTGCTCCAGTGTCCCCACAAGCCGGGAAACGCCAAATCCCAATGAGATCCCGGGGAGTCTCGTTGGGAACACTGTCCCTCTCCCCCATCATCAAGGATGCCCTTCCCACCAGGATCCTGCTGCCAGTGACGCTGTCTGGAGATGGGTTTCACACCAAAGCACTGGCATTTGTGGACTCCGGTTCCGGAGGTAACTTTATCGACCAGGCCTTCGCGGAACTGAGCAACATCTCACTTACCCACAAGAGGATTCCGATCGGTCTGGAGGCCATTGATGGTAGACCATTGCAACCGGCCTTTATTTTGCTGCAGACTATTCCACTCCAACTGCAAGTCAGTGGGGATGATAAGGAGAAGATTAGTCTCAACGTGATTCACACCCCCTCTCTGGAACTGATCTTGGGCCTCCCTTGGCTCCAACTTTATAATCCCCATTTCGATTGGACCAACCGGGAGCCTGTCCTGTGGAGCACCCAATGTGCCAGGACCTGTATCTTGCCATCCCAGAGCATGGGAAGTTTGCATGCTACGCCCGAGCAGACAGACTCCCTGCCCTCAGCATATCAGGATTATCACGATGTCTTCGACAAGGTACGTTCCGAGGCTCTACACCCGCATCGTCCTTTCGATTGTCCCATCGACCTCCTGCCCGGGGCAATTCTTCCCAGGGGACGATCTTATCCACTTTCACTTCTAGAGATGAAGGCCATGAACGACTACCTTCTGGAGAATTTGGAGAGGGGCTTCATCCGAAAATCGTCCTCCCAGTCGGCGCTGGCTTCTTCTTTGTAAATAAAAGGACGGGTCACTTCGCCCTTGCATTGACTATCGAGGTCTGAAAAAGATCACTCGGAAGAATTGATACCCCTTACCTTTGATTACCGAGCTCTTCGACTGCCTTCAAGGCGCAACCATTTTTTCTAAATTAGACTTGTGTAGCTCCCATCACGGCATTAACCAAGAAAGGTGCAGATCCTTCATCATGGTCCGGGACCGCCACCCAAGCTTTTGACATCCTCAAGAAAGCCTTTGTGTCCGCTCCTATCCTTGTCCACCCAGATCCCAAGCTTCCATTTACCCTGGAGGTTGTCTTCTTCATCCCCTGCCAAGCCCAGATCGGCCCTGGAATCATTTGTCGATGGATTTTATAGTAAATCTCCCAACCTCCAGGGGAATGAATACCATCCTCATCATTGTTGACTGCTTTTCCAAGCAGACTAATTTTGTCCCTATGAGGGGTCTTTTCCAAATTCTTCCAGGCTTGCAGATGTCTTCGTTCAAGAAATATTCTGTCTCCACGGGGTACCACTAACCATCGTCTCCGACAGTGGCTCGCAATTTATTACAACATTTTGGTGTGCCTTTTCTCAAAGGTTGGGCATTTCGTTACGGTTCTCTTTGGGATACCACCCACAAAGTAATGGGCAAATGGAGAGAGCTAATCAAACTTTGGAGCAATACCTTTGCTGCTTCATAGCCGATACACAGGACGACTGGGTGGACCTTCTGCCGTGGGCCGGTTTTGCTCTCAACTCCTTACGTAATAATTCTATTCAGGAGTCTCCCATTTTTTTTAATAAATTATGGGTTCCACTCTTCACGTTTACCCTCTGCCTCCCAACCACCTGGAGTACCAGCAGTAGATAATTGTATCGTTCTTCTACAAGACCATTGGTAAAGGATGCAGGAGAACCTGAGGAATGCGGCTGGGAAGCAGAAACTCCAGGCAGACCGCCACCCGCGCAAGGTCCAGGAATTCTCTCCAGGAAACAGGGTATGGCTATCCTCAAAGAACATACGTCTTAAAGTGGCCATGCCCAAGTTGGCACCCAGATTCCTTGGTCCATATCCCGTGGTACAAAAAATCAACCCAGTAGCCTACTGTCTGCGTCTTCCTCCCTCAATGAAAATCCCCTCAGTCTAACACGTCTCTCTGCTCAAACCTGCATTCCTGAGTCCTCGTTTTCCTGACCTCACCACGCCACCTCCTCCCATTCTTGTACAGGGACAGCAGGAATACGAAGTTAAGTCCATCCTGGACTCTAGGTCCTCCAGAGGAGGAGTACAATACCTGGTTCACTGGAAGGGATTCGGACCACAAGAACGCTCCTGGGTTCCCAACCAGACCTCCACGCCCCCCGCCTTATTCAAGAATTCCATCAAAGGAATCCCTCCAAGCCGTTTCATGGACGCCCGTAGGTTGCCCCTGAAGGTAGTAACTGTAACACCCGGGGAGTCACGCTGCCATCGGCGTGCTCCCCACTCACCGGCACCACCGTGGGTCCTCCCGCGCCGTGCACGTCAGCCTCCCTCCATGCCGCCTGATCACCGCCCCACTAGCACGCGCGCGCGCAAACTGGCAACCCCTAAATAGTGCTGGCACTGGGCGTGCACCCGGCCACTCACACGGAGGCGCGGCCACACATACGGGAGCACGCTCCAGCTTCTTAAAGGCACAATGTCCCGACAGCACAGTGCAATCAGGCGCATGAACACTACTCTGCCCTCCCTAGCTCCACCCATGGGAGCTCACCTTGACCTGTCTCCTATCACAGCCTGACTCATTCACACACCTCCACCTTGCTGTTCTGCCATTGGACCCTCTCACCTACATATGCTCAGCTGTGCCACTGGCACTTTGGCTGAGCATAGAACCTGTTGCTGTTCTCATCACTCTCTGCCTCCCTAGTCCTGTCTTGTTTTGCAGTCCCGTCCTTGTGTGCCGAACCGGCTTCCTCCTCGACTACTCCGAACCTCTGGCATCTGACCTTGGATAACGGCAATATGACTACTCCGCTCTCTCCGCACCTGACCTTGGCTTACGGTAATATGGCTACGTCCCTCTCTCTAACCCAGACTTGGCTATCAGTACCTTTGACTATCCGCACCTCTCCTGCCCTGGCCCGGACATCCAGACCATTCTACACTCAAGACCAACCCTCGTGGCTGTGGGTGTCGTTATATCCTTTCCCACCTCAGCACCGTGGTCCCTCCTCGTTTGTGGTGAGCACAGCGTGACAACTACACAGTGAGTAACACTACTGGTGGTGCACAAGTGTGAGGTATTCATAAAGAAGCATGAAGAAAAACCCAGAAAGAGCACTCTGGAATACTGAGATGGTAATAAAAAGTGGAAAAATGTAATTGATCTGCAAGAAATATAACAAAAAAACTAATTCAAAGACAGCTTAAAACCAACAATCTCCTGTGGTACACCCATAGATATAAAGTTCCGTCTGTTCAGAAAATTGTGGCGCCTATCCCTCCTTGCAGTCTCTAAACCGCTATGCAATCTCCAGCGGAGAAAATTAATATTGTGGGAGAGGGACACTAGTGATCATAACAGCACACTACAAATGTCTGAAAAATCACCTGATACTACACCTAAATTAAAGAAAGAATAGTAAAACTCTGGCATGCAACGGGCAGCAATGATACAAAAATGAATGACGTGCACAGCCCTAGATAAACGAGGAATGGCAAACACCAGTAAAATGACACAGCTGGAATAACCTGTATATAAGATGCTTATTCAGTACGCGCTTTCACACAGCGCAACAGGATTCATCAGGATCCACCCGGTTACATGACCGGAATCTCTGAAGATTCAGACCATCAGCTGCAAGATAATTGGGGCAGCAGAAATGTATAAAGCTGCCCCGACAATCGTTTTGCAGGTCGCTTCTTCTGGGGGCTCCATGAAACCAATGGTAGCTGGCGGGATCTAAATAGTTTGTAAGTGGAGGGGAAGGTCCAATGAGAGTAAAGAAAAAACCTCACATCGGCAACACATGACAGAGACCCAATAAAGAAAGGGCTTCGCGTAGGCATCACGTGACATGGAATATAATAAAAAGATGAGGAGAAAGGCAGAGCCCTTTCCAATTGGATTTGAATGTTTTGCTATTCTGTGAGCCCTTCGTGCATGTCCATTCTGCGCTGAAAAGGTCTTTGTAGAAGCGGTTTAATTCCACAACTGCAAACCTGAGCGGTTTGAGCAAAAGGCCTCAAACTCATATTTTTTTGCCAGCTACCTGAATTCTAGTAGCTTCTATTGGCCGGGTGTAGAGGTGTTACAATTCTTTATTATACACTCAACGATTTACAGAAATTTTTCTTTACCTTTCACCAGACAAACTGTTGTCAAATGAAGCACACTTTGTTGTGAAGAGCATTAATAAATTAGGGGAAGTATTCACCCATCATGTTGTGACACTGTAACAGGGGACTTATCCATGTTCAGTAATGTGCCTTTAATCTAGCAGTGTGGTAGTTAATTACTAAACACCACCTGCCTGATTAGATTGCTTACAAAAACCTGTCTGTTCAGACAGGAAGTAACTCCTCCCTAGTTCTGACTGAGAGCTGACCTTTGGAGAGACAGAGCAGAGGTTCTTGAGTCCCAGGAGAGACTGACCAAAAGAAACCCAGATCTCTGGAGCTGACGGGTCTTGAGCTCTGCACAGCAGAGCTGAATTCAAGACACAGGGAAAACTACCACACCTGAAGCTGAACCAGGAAGTGAGATTTTCCCTCCAAGAAACAGATAAGACTTTTATTCTTAAGAGACTGCTTATATCTGCTTATTTCATGTTATATGTTTTGGGGCTGCGAGAACTGCTTGACTAAGGGAGATGTGAATTATTGCATAGTGTTTCACTAGAAATACTCCCAAGTGAATGGAAGCTTTGTCCCCCCCCCCCTGTGTTTGGATAATTTTCCTGATGAAAAGGAACAGGCACAATAAAGCCTATTATAATTTCACATTATAAAGCCTCCTAATTGTGTACCTCTGTGAACGTCCATCCACATATGGTGTCAGAAGTGGGTTAAAAGGTGTCTTTGTAGTTTAAAAGGACCGGAGATTTTTATGTGAATTTTTTTTAATGCTTTTTGCCTACAAGCAACTTAGAAAAAAACCAAAACAAAAAAAAAACCTCTCATGCAGCAGAGGCAGAGTTAAAGGGACACACCACTGAAACCACACTGCACTGAAACTTACAAAAACCACGGATGGACTCTGTGACAGGACAGGGTGAAGTCAACCCCTATCAGTTATGCCTGGGAAACATATGTCTGAGTGCTTCATCCAGCACTCATAATTGTTAACTCAGGTGGAAGCTAGCTAATCATGATGTAAGCTGACACCTGAGAGCCAGCAAGATAGATAAGGATCTTGTTACCAGCAGTAGCTGCCTGTCTCAGATGAGAGCACATGGATAGATGTGCTGCTAGCCAGAAGGATACAGCACACTACTTACTGCAGCCAAAGTAAGATTTCTTTCATTTGTTTGCATGACTGCTTAAAAAGACTCTTACGGTTTGGGTTTGGTTTAGCCAGCCAGCCTGCTAGCTAGGACTGCTGTGTTAGTCAGTTTTCTCCCAACGTGGAGCAGGATTTATTTGCTTAAAGGGACAGTGTACCCGCATGTTATGTTGCTGTGGAGAAATAAAGCCACTGAACGTTTTCATTTATCCTGAAACTACATGTGTGGACTGTTCCCTGACCTCGGCTACAGGCCGTCCTGCCACAGGTGGCGTCAGAAGTGGGATCTTGGACGGGCCCTGTATCTGAAGGGCCACACACACACAGACGGGAAAAAAAAATGGAGACAATTTTTTCTCAGTTCCTTGAGCATCAGCTCCAGCTATCAGAGAAACAGGCCCAGCAAGATGAGCGACAGGCCCAGCAAGATGAGCGACAGGCCCCGCGAGAGGAAAAGCTACTCCAATTGCTTGCCGAAGGCCCAGCCCCAGGCAGACCAGGGATTCCAAATAACCCACCGGTGATGCTGCATAAAATGAAGCCAAACGAAGACCCAGAGGCATTTCTCCTCACTTTTGAAAGGGTAGCCATGGCCCACGGCTGGACAGTTGATCACTGAGTAACGACTCTGGCTCCACTCCTCATAGGGCAAGCTCAGGCAGCCTACCAGGCTCTTCCAGCAGACGAGGCCATGGACTATCAGCAACTAAAGGCTGCTATTCTGGATCGCCTAGGCCTCACTCCAGAGACCTACCGACAGCGGTTCCAGACAGTCAAATATACAAACAGAGACAGACCCCGGGTCGTAGCCCACCGCTTAGTAGACTTATGTACCAGGTGGATACAACCGGAAAAACATGACAAGGCAGAGATCCTTGAACAGTTTGTGCTCGAGCAGTTCATACAGATAATGCCCCCCTCCTCCCACTCCTGGGTAAAAAGACACGCTGCATTTTCCCTGAATTCAGCGGTCCGCTTGGTGGAAAACTTCCTGGGCGACGACACCCAACAGGATAGCTGGGATCGGCCGGTGCAAACACCAGTTGCTTCCAGTGATGCTAGAGGCAGGAGAGCAGACAATCGAGGGGTCTACAACCCGCCAGCTTGGGAGATCCAGTCAACCCGATCGAAAGACCCTTTCCCATCTCGGAGGTTTCCTGGTACAAACTCCCGCAGAGACGCCCATCCTGGGTCCGAGGCTACTGGATCACTCAAGGGAGGCCGCCACCCACATTATTCCCCGAGAACCTGGAATCCTGTCACCCACCTGGTGGAGAGGATAACCCCACCAACCAGAAGGGAGGACCCCATCCAACAGCGGAGAGGTCCAAATACTGAGCCCCGTCGAGAGCTTCCACTGACGACCGAGGTTGCGGATTCAGGAGATGATGGACTGTTCATATGGCAGAACCACTGCCACAGCTTGTCTCCGAGGGGACCACAATCCGTGGTTAGTCCCAGCATCTCTGGAGGGGACAAAAGTAAACGCCATGCTGGACTTGGGCTCTGGAAAAACCCTGATCCTAGAGGGCCTAATTCCAAGCAATAGACTATCTTATGACTCTCCTTGGAATATCGAGTGTATCCATGGGGATACAAAGAGATACCCGATGGCGAACGTTCTACTGCGTATCCAGGATCAAGAGGCTAGCCTACTAGTGGGAGTTGCTCCCTGGCTACCTGCTCCTGTTCTGCTTGGCCGAGACTGGCCCTACCTCGAAACATTGTTGGCCCCTACTCCTACGGAGCCTACTTCTCTGGTACCGGTGAAGCCCGGAGACTTGTTCCCTTTTTCCCCAGAGATTTTTCCCCATAGACACCATGTCCCAAAGACACGTAAACAGAGATGTGTGGAAAAAGAGGACTGGTTAAGAAAGGCTGGGACTCTTGGTAACATTAGTCATCCCAAAGGACTGCAGGTCATGGCCGGGGATGACCAGGGTGGGGAACAGATAGATACGGGAATTTTGCCAGACCTGGATCTTCCTGACTTCCGTCAGAGGCAGTGGGAGGACCCAGCTCTGGCTAGACAATATGAGAAGGTGGTACAGGTCAACAACAAATAATGGATGAACAGGGTGTAAAAGTGTTTCCACATTTTGAACTGTTGAATGACATTCTATATCGTGTGAATAAGGTTACACAAACAGGGGAGGTCATTCGACAGATGCTAGTCCCTAAAGGGTTGATTAAAACGGTGTTCACCATAGCCCATACTCTTCCATGGGGTGGTCATTTGGGCAGAGATAAAACCACGGACCGCATCTCGTCCCGGTTTTACTGGCCAGGCATACATGGTGACATCATGAAACTATGTGAGACATGTCCTGAATGCCAGTTAACTAGCCAAAAAGGACAGAAGCCGGCTCCCTTGGTTCCTCTGCCCTTGGTAGCCGTCCGATTCGAGAAAATTGGGGTAGATCTGGTCGGACCTTTAGAACCCTCTGCGAAGGGACATAAATTTATACTCGTTGTGGTAGATTATGCCACCAGATATCCTGAGGCCTTCCCTCTGAGATCAGCCACTGCTAAACAGGTTGCTCACAGGCTATTAGAACTGTTCTCTAGGGTAGGACTTCCCCAAGTAATGTTAACTGACCAGGGAACAAATTTCATGGCAAAGTTAATGCAGGATGTCCTAAAGTTATTGGAGGTAAAATCCTTCCGGACCTCGGTCTACCAGACCAGACTGATGGATTGGTAGAGAGGTTTAACCGTACTTTAAAAACCATGCTTAGGAAGTTTGTGGACACTGAAAAGCGAGCTTGGGATGAACTTCTCCCTTTCCTGTTGTTTGTGGTACGAGAAGTTCCCCAATCATCCACAGGCTTCTCCCCGTTTGAGCTCCTATATGGACTCCAGCCTCGGGGTATTCTTGAGCTACTGAAGGAATCCTGGGAGGAGGAGCCTTCCTCCTCCAAGAATACCCTTCAGTATGTCATAGACCTTAGAAACCGCCTAGACATGATAGGTCGGTTTGCTAAGGAAAACCTCAAATCTGCCCAAGAACGTCAAGAGAGGAGTACAACCAAAATGCTCGCTTGAGGGTCTTCCAACCTGGGGACCAAGTGATGCTACTACTACCGACATCAGAGAGTAAACTCATTGCGAAGTGGCAGGGTCCTTTCCAAGTTCTCCGCCGCACCGGGGAGGTGAACTATGAGATCTCTCAACCAGGGTCCAGGAAGGTTAAACAAATCTACCACGTGAACATCCTGAAACCCTGGAAAACTATGAGATCGCTGTTCATCCACCCTCGGGAAGGAGAGACGGATTTGGGTCCAAAGCTTCCAAAGGGTAGTACGTACAATGACCATCAGGTTCCCATGGGAGGGCAGTTAACAACGGAACAAAGGTCAGACCTACTAGAATTATGTGACCAGTTCCCAGATGTTTTTTCGGAGATGCCAGGGCAGACTGATTTAGTGTCCCATAGGATTGAGACAGAACCTGGCGTAAAAGTACGGTCCCGTCCCTATAGATTGCCAGAGGGCCGAAAAGACTTGGTAGAGAGGGAGATAATAGACATGTTGGAATTGGGCGTGATCGAGGAGTCCCACAGCGAATGGTGTAGCCCTATCGTGTTGGTCCCTAAACCAGAGGGGATGGTGAGGTTTTGCGTGGATCTGCGAAAGGTAAATGCTGTATCCAGATTTGATGCATATCCAATGCCTAGGGTGGATGAATTGCTTGACTCGCTTGGGAAAGCAGAGTATATCTCTACCCTAGATCTCACGAAAGGATATTGGCAGATACCTCTAGCGGAAGAATCCAAATGCAAAACTGCCTTCGCCACCCCTCTCGGTTTATACCAATTCGTCACTATGCCATTTGGGTTACATGGGGCTCCAGCCACGTTCCAAAGGTTAATGGACAAGGTACTACGACCCCATAGGGCATATGCCGCGGCCTACTTGGATGACATTGTCATCTATAGCAGACACTGGCAGTCTCATATAAAAAGGTTAAGGGCAGTCCTAACGTCCTTAAGAGAAGCAGGGCTCACTGCAAATCCAAAAAAATGTGCCCTGGGTAAATCCACTACAAAGTACTAAGGCTCTGCCATTGGGGGAGGGATAGTAAGGCCACTAGCTAGCAAGGTGGCCACCATAAAGGAAGTCCCCACCCCACAGACAAAGACACAGGTCCGCTCCCTTTTGGGGTTAGCAGGGTATTACCGGTGGTTTATCCCCAATTTTTCAGAAATATCTGCACCCCTAACAGATCTGACAAAAAAGAGTGCCCCGACCCAAGTTAAATGGTCTTGGGAGTACCAAGACGCCTTTGACATGCTAAAAAAGTGCCTGTCAGAGGGCCCCGCTCTTCGGAGCCCAGATTTTAAAGAGCCCTTCATCATCCAGACGGATGCCTCAGAGGTAGGACTGGGAGCAGTGCTGTCTCAGCAATTTGATGGTGTTGAACACCCCATACTGTTCATCAGCCGGAAGCTGTTCCCAAGGGAAGTGAGGTATTCCGTTATTGAGGAGTGCCTCGCCTCGCTGTAAAATGGGCAATTGAGGCCTTGAGACATTATGTTGCCAGAGTACACTTCACCCTGGTCACTGACCATGCACCCTTGAAGTGGTTAAACACCATGAAGGACACAAATCCAAGGTTGACCAAGTGGTATATGGCCCTCCAACCCTTCTCTTTTGATATTCAGCATAGACCTGGAAAAGACCATGGAAATGCTGATTTTTTGTCAAGAGAAGGAGTGGAGGGTCGGGCTTCAGCCATGTGGGACACTAGCCACACACAAACAGGGGAGGTATGTGACAGGGTGAAGTCAACCCCTTTCAGTTATGCCTGGGAAACATATGTCTGAGTGCTTCATCCAGCACTCATAAGGGTTAACTCAGGGGGAAGCTAGCTAGCTAGCTAGCTAGCATGATGTAAGTTGACACCTGAGAGCCAGCAAGATAGATAAGGTTCTTGTTACCAGCAGTAGCTGCCTGTCTCAGATGAGAGCACATGGATAGATGTGCTGCTAGCCAGAAGGATACAGCACACTACTTACTGCAGCCAAAGTAAGATTTCTTTCATTTGTTTGCATGACTGCTTAAAAAGACTCTTACGGTTTGGGTATGGTTTAGCCAGCCAGCCTGCTAGCTAGGACTGCTGTGTTAGTCAGTTTTCTCCCAACATGGAGCAGGATTTATTTGCTTAAAGGGACAGTGTACCCGCATGTTATGTTGCTGTGGAGAAATAAAGCCACTGAACGTTTTCATTTATCCTGAAACTACACGTGTGGACTGTTCCCTGACCTCGGCTACAGGCCGTCCTGCCACAGACTCTTTTCCCCAATCCCAAGAGAATGCTGAAGCAGGTAAACCTTTAATTGCCTATCACAAAGTGTAATACGGTCATTGAAATAGGGGTTTTGCCTTCCAGCCATAGTCGGGGTTCAAGAAGTGAGTCAGCCCTTGAAAAGGGATTGGTGTTTGTTGTTTTCAAAAGTTTCGCTGAAGCAGTGAATACAGATGGTGACCCATGAGGGGTACTGATTTTGCAAATAAAGGTTGCCACACCGCATAGGGCCACCAGCTGTGAATGGAGTATATGCAGAAAAGTGTGAAAATTGATACAAAGACTTTGCTGAAGCAGGGGAATTTTTAGCAAACAAATGCTGAGTGTAAAATTGCCCTATAAAGGAAAAGGGTTTTTGCAAAGAATGGGTTTTTTTCTGAAAGTAAAAAAGTCTGCCTATATATATCTTGGGAGCAAAAACAGACACGCAAAGTGTGAAGTTTGAATGCCATAATACCCAAAGATAAGACTGAAAATTACTGAACTCAGGCAGAAAACCAAATTCTGTTGCTGAAGCGGGGAGATTGCACCCTGCAAGAAAATGGTGTAAAGCAAATAGACTTTTTTTTACCTAGCAACTGCACAACTTGTATACCTGATAAAAGAAAATGCATGCACAGTACTGCTGATATTAAACATTTTTTTATCTAAGAAAGAAAAGTCTACAGAGATGCCTGTGAGAGCTACGACCTCTACAAGCAAAATATGCCCATCTGTAGGACTACCACAATTGGGGGTTCTAGCAAATACAGTGGCAACAGCTGCAATAGCGCCTCCTGAGGTCAGGAAGAAAATTAAACCTGATAGCCTAAAAATGGAGGACAAGATGCAGCGTTCCTGTAATGAACCCTACCCCACGGAAGAGTGGCCCTTCCAGTCCAATAAAGAGGAAGACATCTCTTAAGGGGAACCCGAACCGAGTCACACCCACAAAACACCCCAAGAATGGTGGGGGTGCCTGAACTCGGCACGAACAGAAAAGACCGCTCCCTTTGATGACGAAAATGATCAGCAGGAGACAGAGCGGGAGCAGTGGATCACCGAATATTTCTGTCAGCTAAAGCAGCTGCAAGAAAAGCCTGGCGTATATAATGAAGCTGCTAAAACTTCAAATGAAGATGGAGATCCCAGTATCCCTGAAGGGACGGTGTCATCCAAATCAAAAAGGAAGAAAAAGAAAAGCAGTTCTTCACTTACCGTGGAAGGAACAGACACGTCCGCAGATCCTGTGGAGGAAAAGGGGGACCGAGTTGCCTTGCAGCCTAGAGAAAATGGAGAATTCGTCCCACGGTTAACCGAATATCCAGAGGGCCCAAGGCAGAAGTCGTGTACCCCAAAGAAGTGTCTGTCCGGTGCTAACAGTGAGGAACCCTCAACTAGTCATCCCAGGGAAGCGGAGCCGGAACCAGTGAGTGACGATCCCTTGACCAGCCCTGAAGACGCCCTGAAAATTGCCAGGCATGACTGTGATCTGCTCTGTGAAGAATTGGGAATAGAGAGAAAAAATAATGCTGAGCTACAGAAGACTGTGCTCGCAATTTACTCTGCGGCCAAGACCGAATTGGAGGATCTCATGACTGAGATACTGCCAAGGCTACTATTTCCGCAATGGATGAAAAGCAGAGCCAATCTGATAAAATGGTGGCTACGCTAAAGCGGAAGTATGAGGAGGCAGTGAAGCAGATGACAGTCTTCCAGCAAGAGGTTCACACTCTTCGTATAGAGGTTGATGCCTCACATCATGAGACCAACAGCTGCCGCACAGACCTGGAAGTTTCCAGAAAGGAACCTCAGAGTCTCACTGAGGCGCTGGACATTGCTAAAGAAACTACTGTCAATCTTGATACAGATCTCAAAGTCTCTCAGAAGGAGCTTCAGACCCTCAACCTAGAGAAAGAAGTCTCACGCCAGGAGATTGTCATTCTCAAAGCAGATGTGCGTAAATGGAAGGAGGACTGCAAAGAAGCCCTGAAGAATACAGAGACTGAAAAAAGAGAAAATTCAAGATTAAAAAGAGAACTTAAAACTGAAAGAAGAAAATTTTCAGTTGACAGAAGAAGTCAAGGAAAAGTTTGACGCAGAGCACCGACTGCAGAACCAACTGCAAGGTCTGCGTACACACCTCCAGTATGCTGAGGAGAAGCAGCAAACGCCACAGGAAGAAAAACTGCAGGCTGCTAAAGAGGTACAAGCGCTGCAGGAACGTCTGAATACCCAGTACGTCCCCACAGAGCAGTATGAGGAGCTAAAGGCCACGCTGCATGTCTTCAGAGCAAGAGCTGGAGAGACAGAGAGACTGTTCCATTCCCTTGAATCAGTACACCAAGGAGAAAACAGACACAGCGGCAACCTTGACAACAAAAATTACAGAGCTCCAGAATATGAAGGAGACTCTGATACAGATTCCTCCAATACGGAAAAAGGTATTGGCTCTGCCCAAGCACCAGTATCCCACAGTAACTAATGCCCGTAAGGACAAGGGTACAGTGAGAGTTGGAGACTCCACGCAACTTCAAAACAAAATTACGAAGTTTGAGCCACCAAAGAAAGCACTAGCCAAACCTACAGCTGCCCAACAGGCAACAAACAGGTAGGAGTGCAGAATCAAAGCCAGAAGAATCCTTAGCTGAAGAAGCTGAACTGGCGACTCCGTGGTGTGGAGAAGCTGCAGAAAGACCACTTCAGGAGCAGAAAGCTCTAAGGGCTATTCCTAACTGCTCTACAACTGTTGCCATACACTTTGTCTACAAAAAGAGGAGTGCCCGACGCAACAGAAATCTCAAGACCGCGCACGCGATAAAAAGACTTTACGTGGAAAAAGTCCTCCTCGAGCGACTGAGGAGTGCTGATCTCAAGCATCTTCGGGAGGAGACAAAAATAAACTGGAGAAAGGGCTCCAATCCCAGCGGGGCAGAGGGTTCTCTTCCTCCATCCACTCTCATTCAAGTCACAGAAAGATCTCGAATGAGAGTGGAAGGATGGGCTTTGGCCGTGGTAAGCCCGAGCTTCCCACAAACAGGGGAGGTATGTAACAGGGGACTTATCCCTGTTCAGTAATGTGCCTTTAATCTAGCAGTGTGGTAGTTAATTACTAAACACCACCTGCCTGATTAGATTGCTTACAAAAACCTGTCTGTTCAGACAGGAAGTAACTCCTCCCTAGCTCTGACTGAGAGCTGACCTTTGGAGAGACAGAGCAGAGGTTCTTGAGTCCCAGGAGAGACTGACCAAAAGAAACCCAGATCTCTGGAGCTGACGGGTCTTGAGCTCTGCACAGCAGAGCTGAATTCAAGACACAGGGAAAACTACCACACCTGAAGCTGAACCAGGAAGTGAGATTTTCCCTCCAAGAAACAGATAAGACTTTTATTCTTAAGAGACTGCTTATATCTGCTTATTTCATGTTATATATTTTGGGGCTGCGAGAACTGCTTGATTAAGGGAGATGTGAATTATTGCATAGTGTTTCACTAGAAATACCTCCCAAGTGAATGGAAGCTTTGTTCCCCCCCCTGTGTTTGGATAATTTTCCTGATGAAAAGGAACAGGCACAATAAAGCCTGTTATAATTTCACATTATAAAGCCTCCTAATTGTGTACCTCTGTGAACGTCCATCCACAGACACTTTTTGATATCTTTTCTTTTTTAAACTTATTGCACATTTTTGCCTAGCATAACAAGCAGTTGCTTACTCTCTCTTATTCAATTATTAATATGTCCAATGATTACATTCTCTCTAGTTGTTATTATTATTTATTTTAATCCCTTCCTGGTACATTGTTACATAGTTACATAGTAGATGAGGTTGAAAAAAGACATGCGTCCATAAATTCAACCTATGCTAAATTTAGACAACAGATATTTAATCCTATATCTATACTTACGTATTGATCCAGAGGAAGGCAAACACAAACCCCAGTGACATATCATCCAATGATATCTCATAAGGGGAAAAATAAATTCCTTCCTGTCGCCAAGAATTGCCAATTGGATTACTCCCTGGATCAACATCCTTCCCATGTATACTTATTTGGTATATCACTATATACCTTTCCTTTCTAAAAAGATGTCCAACGTTTGAACAAATCTATTGTATCTGCCATCACAGTCTACATGGGTAATGCATTCCACATTTTAACTGCCCTTACTGTAAATAACCCTTTCCTTTGTTGCTGGGGAAATCTCCTTTCCTCCAACCTGAAGGGATGATAGTGAGTCCTTTGTACTGCCCTTGTGATGAATAGTTATTTTGAAAGCGCCTTATACTGTCCACGAATATATTTGTATATAGTTATCGTATCCCCTCTTTGACGCCTCTTTTATAATGTAAATAAATCTAAATTAGCTAGCTTCTCATAAGTTAGATTGTCCATCCCCTTTATTAATTTGGTGGCTCTTTTCTGCACTCTTTCTTGTTCCATAATGTCTTTTCTAAGAAGTGGTGCCCAAAATTGTACACGGATTTGAAAATAACAAAAGTATTTATTAAAGCTAACACAATGTTTCGATCACAATGGTCTTTTTCAAATGCAAGTGGCCACTTGCACTTGACAAAGACCTTTGTGGTCGAAACGTTGTGTTAGCTTTAATAAATTATTTCGTTATTTTCAAATCCGTGTGCCATGTCTTCCATCTTTCATCTTTTACCTGGGATTGGATGCAGCCCTTCGTTCATTGATGGGAGCACCGGTAACTGTATACATTTTATTATCATCTTTGCTTTATTTGGTGAGCAGCACTTATCCATTTTCGTTTTGCCCACAATTGTACTCCATATTCAAGGTGTGGTCTTACTAATGCTTTGTAAAGGGGCATAATTACTTCCTTTCCATCTATTGCCCGTTTAATGCAAGATAAGATATTGTTTGCCTTTGCAGCTACTGCATGACTTTGGGCACTATTGCTAAGCCTGCTGTCTACAAGCACTCCTAAATCATTCTCCATCAAGGATTCCCCCAATTTATCCGCATTTAATTTGTAAGTCGCCTGTTTATTCTTGCATCCCAAATGCATAACCTTACATTTATCTGTATTAAAACTCATCTACCATTTACCTGCCCAAGTTTCCAGTCTATCCAAGTCCTTCTGGAGAGAAATTACATCCTGCTCTTATTTACACAATTTAGTGTCATCCGCAAAAATGGAGACTTTGCTATCTATGCTAACATCAAGTATCATTAATAAACAAGTTAAAAAGCAAGGGTCCCAGTACCGATATCTGAGGTACGCCACAGGATTTTAGCCAAACTAAAAAAGTTCAATTTATGACAACCCTCTGTTATCTGTCCTTAAACCAGTTTTCAGTCCAAGTTGCTTTATTTTGTACACAAACCTCTTCTGTGAAACAGTATCAAAAGCCTTTGCAAAAGACCACATCAACTACATTACCCGGTCTAAATTTCTACTTACCTCCTCAAAAAAACAAATAAGGTTAGTTTGGCATGATCTATCCTTCATAAATCCATGCTGACTATTACTAATAATTTTGTTTTCCATTAGTTATTCCTAAATATTATTCCGTATTAAACCTTCATGTAGTTTCCCCACTATTGAAGTCAGTCTAACAGGTCTGTAATTCCTCGGCTGTGATCTAGCTCCCTTTTTAAATATAGGCACCACATCTGCTTTACGCCAATCTTGTGGTACCGAGCCTGTGAAGTCCTTGAATATTTAATGCAATAGTTTGGCTATTACTGAACTTAACTCCTTGAGAACTCTCGGATGTATGCCATCGGGGCCAGATGCCTTATTTACTTTAGTTTTTTCAAGCCTCCTATGAACTTCTTCCTCAGTTGACCAATTGTTCATTAATATGGAGGTTGTGGCTTCCTCCTGCGGCACTACAATTGAAATTGATTCTTCCCTGGTAAACACAGAGGCAAAGAATTAGTTTAATACCTCTGCTTTTTCCTTATCTCCAATAATCTGACTGCCCATCTCACACTGAAATGGTGCTATATTTTCTTTTCTCATTTTTTGCTATTTAGGTACTTAAAGAACTTCTTAGGATTGATCTTACTTTCTATTGCAATCCTTTTTTCATTACCCATTTTTGCAATTTAATTGCCCTTTTGCAATTTTTGTTACATTCCTTATAATTCTGATACGATGACTCCGTCCCTTCTGACTTCAAGAATCTAAACGCCTGCCTCTTCTTTTCCATTTCCTCCCCTACCTGTTTATTTAGCCACATTGGTTTTGACTTATTTCTTTTATACTTATTATCCAAGGGATACACTGATAAGTGTGCTTTTCTAACAATCTTTTAAAGACTGACCATTTATTTTCTAAAATGTTCCCTGCAAAAACATCATCCCAATGTATTACTTGAAGATTAGTCATCAATTTATTAAAATCTGCCATTCTAAAGTTTAAGGTCTTTGTTGAACCCAAGTAATCTGTTTTTGATAATTTATTTCAAATGAGACCATGTTATGATCACTGTTACCCAAATGTTCCAGGACTTGAATATTTGCTATTACTTCTACATGTTTGATATTACCAAATCCAGTATTGCCCTTCTGGTTGGTTCCTCAATAAATTGGGTCATATAATTGTCTTTAAGCACCTACAAAAACCTGTTTCATTATGTTGTAATGCTAATCTCATTTCCCCAGTCTTTGTCTAGATAATTAAGATCACCAATTATGCAAACATGACCTAATTTTGATGCCTTCTCCAATTGCAAAATTATTTTAGCTTCCTCAATCTTACAGATATTTGGTGGTTTATAGCAAATCCCTACAAACATTTTCTTTGTACTTTTACCTCCACTGCTAATTTTTATCCACAAGGGCTCTACATTTTCATCATTCCCTTCATAAACATCTTCCCTTATAATAGGTTTTAGATCTGTTTTAACATATAAGCATACACCACCTCCTCTTCTATTTCCTCGATCCTTCCGAAAAAGGGAATAACCCACTAAATTAATTGCCCAGTCATGAGTGTCATCCCAGCATGTTTCAGTAATGCCTGTGATATTATACTGCTCCCTTGCAGCTGTTAATTCAAGCTCCCCCATTTTCTGACAGACTTCTTGCATTAGGAAGCATGCATTTAAGTTTTATTTCAGCCTGTACTATTATCTTATCTGCTCCTTCCTTTCTGCCCCCACTTGGTTTAGTCTTTAGAAGTTTTCTAGCATTATCTGTATGTACTATGAGTGTCTCACTGCTTGTCAAACACGCACTTGCCCCCATTCTACTTCCATAACCCCTTGTTTCCTCATCTATTCTATTTTGTTTGTTATCTGTTTAATTCCCCTCCCCTCCATCCTAGTTTAAAATGTCCTCCAAACTTTTTAACATTCTCCCGCCTACCTTGTTGTCCTTTATTTTTATTATTGTGTAACAGGGACTTATCCCTGTTTAAAGAAAACTGCCTCAGAGCTTTGGATCCAGCAGGGAGCTTATCAATTGCAGCCACCCAATTGGCCAAGCTCCACCTGGCTAATGAGAGCTCTGAGAAAAAGCCTGATGGGTGAAATAGAGAAGGAGATTTTACTTAGTACACAATGGTGCTGACAGAGGACAGACCGGACTGATATTTTTTGGAATGTCTGGACTGCAAAGCCTGCAGCTGGAGAACCAGGTAAGTCTTTCTTATATCTTGCGTATACTGACTGATCTGTGTGGTTGATTTAAAGTGCTGGTTGTTTAAAGTGTGTGCAGTTAGAACCAGAAGGAGTTTGAACAAGGAAGTGGTTAAACAAGGTATAGTTCATTGTTATACAGTTTACCGTTAGTACTAATAAAACTATAAGTTATACTTATAAAACTCACAGTTGCTAGAATAAGCAGGATTGAAAATGTCACTCAATGCACATCGTGCCATATGTATGCACTTTGAGCAGCTTTTCCAAGGAGCATACCGCTGTGAGAGGTGTGAGCGGGTGGTCTCTTTAGAATCAGAGATTGCTGATCTGAAGAGGCAACTTGCAATATTGAGGGACATTGGCAATCTTGAAAGGGGGTTAGAGCTCACTGAGCAGGCCCTTGCTTCGACTAGTGGTGCAGATGGTGGCGCTGTTAGTGAGGAGCAGGTAGGTAGCTTGGTTGCTATTAGTGAGGAGCAGGTAGGTAGCTGGGTGACAGTTAGAAGGGGAAGCAGGGAGAGGCAGGTCGTTTCTGAGCTGACACATCCCAATAGATTTGCCATGTTGAGTGAAGATATAAGGAATGTCAGGGCAGAAATGGCAAGGCTGGGGGAGACTAATTCCACTAGCAGCCAGGGGAATAGTTCCTCCAGCACAGTCGGGACTCAGGATGCTCAGATGCAAAGAAAGATTGTGGTGGTAGGGGACTCCATTATTAGGAAGGTAGATAGGGCAATCTGTTGCCGTGACCGCATGAACCGAACAGTTTGTTGTCTCCCGGGTGCTCGGGTTTGGCACATTGCAGATCGGGTAGACAGATTGTTGGGGGGGGGGGGGGTCTGGAATTGACCTGGCGGTCTTGGTACACGTTGGCACCAATGACAAAGTTAGAGAAAGATGGAGGGTCCTAAAAAATGATTACAGGGATCAAGGCCAAAAGCTTAAGGCAAGAACCTCAAAGGTAGTATTTTCTGAAATACTACCAGTGCCATGCGCTACCGCAGGGAGACAGTCAGAGATCAGATAGGTTAATGCATGGCTAAGAAAGTGGTACAGGAAGGAGGGGTTTGGGTTTTTAGAGCACTGAGACTCCTTTTCTGAGAGGTGCCATCTATATTCTAGGGACGGATTGCACCTCAATGAAGAGGGGTCTTCTGTGCTAAGGGGGAAAATGCTAAAAAGGTTGGAGGAGATTTTAAACTAGGATGGAGGGGGGAGGGGAATGAAACAGATAATTAACTAAATGGAATAGATGAGGATACAAGGAGGTATGGAGGTAGAATGGGGGCAAGTGCGAGTTTGACAAGCAGTGAGACACTCATAGTAAATATAGATAATTCTAGAAAACTTCTAAAGACTAAACCAAGTGGGCGCAGAAAGGAAGGAGCAGATAAGATAATAGTACAGGCTGAAAAAAAACTTAAATGCATGCTTGCTAATGCAAGAAGCCTGACAGATAAAATGGGGGAGCTTGAATTAATAGCTGCAAGGGAGCAGTATGATATCATAGGCATTACTGAAACATGGTGGGATGAAACTCATGACTGGACAGTTAATTTAGAGGGTTATTCACTTTTTAGGAAGGATCAAACCAATAAAAGGGGAGGTGGAGTATGTTTATATGTTAAACCGGATCTAAAACCTATTATAAGGGATGATGTTTATGAAGGGAATGAAGAAAATATAGAGACTTTGTGGATAGAAATTAACAAAACCTGTGATGAACCATCAGACCTCACTAATCATTTTGTTAGATTGGAGAAGTTGTTGATATTAGGTTATAGTGGGTGTGACAGGGTGAATGAACGTCATCAGCCATATACCTGGCAAACCTATGTTTAGGCTTGCAGTGCAGCAGTGACGAGGTTAAGTTTCAGTTGAGAAGGGCTGCTTAATTAGTTTCACCCCAGCTGCATAATCAAGGTGTTTTAAAACCCCCAGGCTGTACACACATGCAAGCTAGCTGGTCAGGAGACAGGACTGAAATACTGAAGATATTACTGCTATAAGGTCTGTTTTTCAAAGTACATGTGTTATGAACTGTCTGTGTCCTGCATGCTGAAGAGAAGCTGCCTTGTTTTCTATGCTGAAGAGAAGCTATTTATTTTTTGTCTGTTGAAGAGAAGCCATTTTGTTTTTGTATGCTGAAGAGAAGCTATTTAGTTTTGTGTGCTGTATGTTTTTAAGGCTCAATAAAGAAGCCTTATCAAGAGAACCCGCGTGTGTGATTGCAAGTACCCTGCAACATATGGTGTCAGAAGTGCCGGGATTTTGAGAGGCCCTTGCAGTTGAAGAGCCACACACACACACACACACAAAAATGAGAAAAATTGAAGAATTTTTAAAAGAGCCTCTGTGTGAGCAGACCAGACAGAAGGGACTGTTAATGCAGGAGCAGACCAAACAGCAGGGACTGTTAAAGCAGGAGCAGGCCCAACTACTATTGCAGCAGCAAACCCAGCTCCTAACCCAGCAGCAGGCAGAACAGGATGAGCGGATGGCCAAGCTGCTGACCCAATTCCAGGGGTCTGCCAGTCCAGAACTTGCGAACAAACTCCCGGTCCTCCTTAGGAAAATGGCTCTGAACGAGGATCCAGAGGCTTTTCTACTGACATTTGAAAGGGTTGCCGAAGCTCAGGGCTGGGCTGCAGATCACTGGGCAACTGCTTTGGCCCCGCTCCTCATAGGAGAAGCCCAGGCCTCATATCAGGGCCTCCCAGCAGATCAGGCAATGGACTACCAACAAGTAAAAGCCGCCATACTGGATCGCTTAGGTCTGACCCCAGAGACCCACCGGCAGCAGTTCCGGAACCTGAAGTACACCTCTAAGATGAGACCCCGGGTCCTAGCTCGGCGGTTATTGGACTTGTGCACTCTCTGGATACAACCCGAGGAGCACACTAAGGAGGCAATTCTTGAGCAAGTGGTGTTGGAACAATTCCTACAGATAATACCCCCTTCCGCACGCTCGTGGGTAAAACGCCATGCTGCTGAAACCATAGCTTTGGCAGTCCGACTCGTTGAGAAATTCCTTGGAGCCGAGGATCAGGCGAGTGCCCTGGACCCGACGGATCCAACTTCACCAGCACTTGCGGAGACCCAAAGAGGGAGATTGGAACAACAGGGAAACTATGACCCCTCCATGTGCAACCGCCAAGTGCCACGAAAGGAGCAGTCCTTCCAACAAGGAAGAAGTCAAAATGCCGGGCACCGCCGAGACCCTCATCCCCTTCCTGATGTCGGCATGTCGCCAAATGAGAGGAACTTCCGAGGACGTCGCCCACAGGACCCACCAGATGCATGTTCTCCAGTATCCGGTCCAGCAGAGCGCTATCCACGGCCCCCTTCTGCGAGGGAACCCTCTCCATGTTCCGCCTGCGGAGAACAAGGCCACCGGCATGTGGACTGTTCACAGATGGATTGTTCCTTCAGCAGAACCATCGCCCCGACCTTCACTGGAGAAAATTACAAGCCCTGGCTACTTCCAGCCCAGGTTGGGGGAAAAAACATCCAGGCCCTTGTTGATTCGGGCTCTGGGAAAACTCTGGTCTTCCAGGAACTGTTACCGCCTAATGTGTGTTCTTTTGACTCTCCATGGAATATAGAATGTACTGCTCCGGCAGCTTTTATTCGAAGTAATCACCGGCTTGTATCTGGCATGTTTCTGGAATGCCACGCTGTTCACCCGGAGCAGGCCGGGCTCCCAGCCAGGGTCATGCCCGGCAGACGCGCGGTTGATGTGTTTATTGAGAATGGTTCGAATTTTAATAGTCTGCAATGCTTCGCGTGTCCGCCAGATGGCATAAATTCATGAATTGTAATGCGCCAAATCAGTAATGTGTCGGCTTGCAGGTGTTTCGTTTAAAAAAGATACCGTACCACAGTGTGCTATTGTAACTTGGCCTTGGCCTTGAGACTGAAGGAAGAGGTTGCAAAAATGTATCAATTTAGACTTTTCATATTAAAGAAAGACAAAGACCAGTTTCAGTTTGTGTTACACTATTCTCCAGAGACCCACCCGCCATGAGTGTTCAAGTGCAGCCTGCTTTCCAAAAACCTGACAGAAGTTACGCGTATTTGATATGAGCCGCGATTAATGCAACAGATGATAAGATGGCAACAGTTGCTCAAATTTATCAGTATTTTATCGAAAACTATGACTTTTACAAATTTTCGCCAACTCCTCATACGTGGAAGCGTGCAATAAGGAAAAGGTTATGTAGTGACCCCTGTTTTCACCGTATTGAGCCCCAATTCGTTGGAGGGTATTGGTGTGTGTCACTGGATTTTTCCCGTATCTATGATCATGGAGGTGGCAAAAGGCAAAGGGTCGTGTTAAAACCAACTAAGAAGCGACAGTCTCTGCCAAGCAATGCAACAGCACCAGCACCGGCTTCCAATGACGGTCCCACTGTCAGTGACAACCCTGAGCCTGAGGCTGAGCTGGATTTGGCATGCAGTTTTGATGAAGCTTGCATGTACCTAAGCGATTTCAAGCCTCACTTGCTGACTACAGGTGGACTAGTCCCGCTGCCAACTATTGACGTGGATGATGAAGAAAGCTGGACTGGCAGTGGACCGGCGCCGGCGCAAGCTGAATGGGAAATTCAATGGTGAGTACTGTCTTGTTGCCGTATTATTTTGGTGTGGCTGGCTGGGTACTTCTTTAGGGGGCTGACCATTACTGTACATTAAAACTTTTCTTTTTGTTTTTTCTCAGAAAAGAAAATGGCTAATGGGGGGATTTCGATGGGTAATATTGTACTATATGCTGATGTTTTCCGGCCGTACAGTATACTGTGTAATAAACCCGAATAAATAAAACTATGCATTTATTCTAAATGTTCAGTATCGTGTCATTATTTGTCTTCCACAGTATACTGTACACAGTATACAGTGCCTAACATCTATGGGCAAAAAGAATTTTATTTCTAGGTGCCCTAGAACAGAAGTTCCCACGCCAATTGCCCGTGAACTTGACTGCGGCCCTAATTAGTTCCCACGCCAATTGCGCGAATATAATGTAAAATAACCCGTTCTGTGGGTCTGAGCGGGTTGAAATTTACCTGGTCCTCATGCGGGAGCACCCTTGCCATAGTGGCAAAATATCAGCCTTTCACGACCCCCAGAACCGGAGGTACCAAAAGACAGTTTAAAAGCACATTACCAAAGTGGCTTTTTTTCTGCCATGCAAGTCAATGGCAGAAACCTGAACTTTAACATCACCCTGACTCCGTTCTGTTGCCACAAGAGGGTCGCAATTTGCCATGCAATCCTGCTGCAACTAGGACTACATGGTGACCGAATCTGAGCTCTCTAGGTCAAACAGAACCGAAGTTGTGGGTTCCAGGTTTCTGCTCATTCTGACTTTGCCGGTTCAAAGCTTTCTCCGCCATTGAGCTCAAAGGTAGGACCCTCCTCGCCGGCGTGACCCTTTCTCGCCGCCATTACTGCTCGGACCCTGTTGGGGTCAAGTGAGGGGGTTCCTAACATCTAGGGGCAAAATTTTATTTCTAAGTGCCCTAGGCCAATTGACCTAGTTCCCACGCCAATTGCCGTAGTTCCTACGCCAATTGCGCGACCAGCCAGTTAAAAAACAGTGCAGCAAGCCTCTACAGTACATTTGTTACACTGGCAAAGGAGCAAATGGAAACAATGTGAGGCAATTCAACATGGTCTTTTATTGGTGGAGTCAGTACAAAAACATATATTTACAAATACTGTACAATGTTGAAACATTTAAAGTGCACAGCAATTCTAACCATCAACAAAACAAAACATTTTTGATGCATGGGGCAAAGGGAGTTAAAGTGACATTTTAAGTAACATCTCCTTTATTAAAGAAACCCAGTTCTGTGTACAGTACAGTACAGTGGGATGGTGCGCAACACTGTCAGTCAGACCTGCACCATTTCAGTCCTAGAGGGCAGCAAACAGGGCAGGTTTTCAGGGCAACGTTGAAAACCGTGCCTGTTTGCGGCCCTCAGGGACTGGAGTTGTGCATGTCCTGTGAAGAAAAACACACATCAACATCTCCTTTGTTTAAGTACAGCAGGTACTGTAGGGCAAAACATGTACAGTACAATACAGTTCAGCACAACAGTATGGTCTGACCGACAGTCCTCCACATTGTCCATCCATGGCCGATTCCTTGCATGGCGCAAAACGCCATTAATGCAGTCTCAAACGCCTTTCATTACAGGATCTGTAACTGTATAAAAGCGCCGCATTTCTTCCACAATGTTTTTCCTTAAATTGGCAGGAAGGGCCTTTTTTACGCGATTCCCATCGTAGTTCACTTTGAACACCCACTCGCAGTACAACGTGTAGGGAACATGGTGCTTAAAAATGATCAAGGAATACATGTAGGGTACACCAGCACTCATCACCCTATACTTCTCCCTGAGCCCCGGTGGCAGATCGCACAGGGTGATGTCGGGCACTGTTTCGATGCGAGCGGGTGTAGTTCTTTTGGGAACGGGTGTGCTTGAGGCGACGGGCGATGGTAGGATGTCTGGGAGGAAGCTTTCCTCCGGTCGTGGTCGCCGTGTTGTCTCCTGGCGGGGTCTTGACGGGGTTGTCATGTCCTCCTCAATGGCATACATGTACACTACATCTTCTGGTGGAGGATGTGCACTTGGTGATGGAAGGGGGTTGAAGGTCCCATTCATCACATCCATGTCACCCTCCTGCTCCGGCGTCGGGGAAACAGGGGCATTAGCACCGAGCAAATAATGTATGCCCGCAATGTCAGCCACTATCTTCTCCATCCGTTGATCCATCCGTTGCTCCATTTGTAGCATCCGTTGCTCCACATTTAGCATTGTCTCCAGAAGCAGATCTATCTTTGCCAGCACAATCGAATTCCCGGGGAGATCCACACAATGGGAATTCAGCATCCGGTCCAACGAGCTGCTTCTTGTGCATGGCGTCTGGAAATCTGGGGGGATGGGTGCAACGGAGGATGAGTTGGGGGTTCCATGGAGAGAAGCGGCATCGATGGAGAGTGGAGGAGGTGACCTGTGGATAACCGGTAGAGGAGAAGCGGCAGCGTCGTCGAAGAGGGATGGAGAAGGTGACCTTTGGATTTCCGGGCGAGAAGCAGAGTCGTCTAAGCGCAAAGGAGACAGTGACCCGTCGTCAGATGGAACCGGAGAAGATGGGGGTGGAGAAGACGGGATGAAGATTTCCGGGACAGCTACAGCAGAGTCGTCGAAGCATATGTGAGGAAGTGGTCTGCGGGTCCGATGGGTTGGCTGCCATTCGTTCTGCGTCGAGAGTACTTCACCATATATCTTCTTCACATAATGAGGCTTACGTCTAAGTAAACCCTTAACCTTTGGGGTCAGCAGAAGGTTTTCTTTATTGGCCTTAGCCTGTCGCTTTGCCCTTGGCGTGGAAACAGCTCCTGCCTTTCGCTTTTTCAGCATGACAGGCACGGCAGAGGTGAGAGGGTTCTTGCGTCCATAGAACCGGGGATGCTCCATGGAAGCAGGTGGCATAATGCAGTACAGTATCTGGACAAGGGCAAGTTCAGATAAAGATCATGGAGTGGTGCCCTATGCAATGTGTGTGACCTTTTATGCATGGCGGCCAGGTACATGTGTTGAAAGTGGGCGTGTGAGTCATTACCGTATAAATACACCATTAATTTTGTGGATTCACTGCACATAGAATACACATCGACTAAACATCGAATATACATTCTTGTGTTTGTATTTCTTTCTACTCGCAGCAATGCCTGTTAAAAAGATTTCAAAGGATCTCAGCATGCGAATTAAGGAGATGTACAGGAGCGGACACCGAATTGCTGCTATCCAATGCTGGTTAGCTACTTCTGGCCTCGTTGTGCCATTAAACACCTTGAGCTATCATGCACACGGACAAAACAGAGACCGGAAAAAGGCACCAAGGGTAACAAACGCGTAAGTATATTGATAAAATTTAACAAAAAAAAAATATAGAAAACTGTACTGTACATCTACATTACAGTTCTGTATCTACTGTAATACTGTTGTTATTTCTGTTGATTTATATTACAACATACAGTAGTTTGTCTATTTATATTTATAGTATAGCAGTATACATTTTTTGTTTATTTCAATTAATCTTACAACGGTATACTGTATACTGTATAGGATGTACTGTATATTTATATTTATATTACAACAGTATATTTATTTTGTATATTAATATTTATAGTACAACAGTATATATATTTTGTCTATTTATATTTATAGTACAGCAGTATACATTTTTTGTATATTTCAATTAATCTTACAACGGTATATACTGTATAGGATGTACTGTATATTTATATTTATATTACAACAGTATATTTATTTTGTATATTAATATTTATAGTACAACAATATATATATTTTGTCTATTTATATTTATATTACAGCAGTATACATTTTTTGTATATTTCAATTTATCTTACAACGGTATATACACCAGTAGGATGTATATTTATATTACAACAGTATATTTATTGTGTACAGTATATTTATATTTATAGTACAGCAGTCTATATTTTTTGTATATTTCAATTTATTTAATATTACAACATTATATTTACAGTATATACATTTTATATTGCTGCATATTAATAAAACAATATATTTTCTTTACATTGTAGGGAGACAACTCTTCTGGTGGACAAAATAAGTGAGGAGAATGATGAGAGGAGTGCATTAAGGGTTAAAAACACTCTGCAGGAAAAGCACAATCTGACTGTATCCGAGACCAGCATAAAGAAGATGAGACGCAGCATTGGATGGAAATATGGACGTGTGAGGTTAGTACTGGACAATACAGGAGGTAAAAGTGTTGTTTAGCAAACTGTACTGCACTGTGCCGCTAAATTTTTTTTTTATTCCTTGTCATTACAGAGTGTACCCCATGATACGGGACGCAAACAAAATCAAAAGAGTGCTCCAGGCCCAGGCATGGATCGACAGCGGGGAGACTTTCCAGGATTGCATCTTCACTGATGAGTCTACTGCGTGGTTGGAGAGATTTGCACGATTTGCTTTCCACAAAAAAGGCCGCTTATCTTTGAAGCCGCGGCCAAAACACCCTGTGAAGCTGCATGTGTGGGGTGCCATTTCTAGGCGTGGACCGGGATGAATTGTCATCTTTGAAGGTAAAATTTATCAAATATAATGTCGCCTAATGAACTGTACTTGACTAGTGTTGCCTTACCGTATGCACTGTACTGTACTATTGTGCAGTTTTTTGAGCACTTTTATTTTCTTGCTATAGGAATCATGATTAAAGCTTTCTTCCAAGACAACATTGTGCCCGAGATGTGCAATACATCACACGCGACTTCCCCAATGGTCACCGCTACTACCAGGACAACGATCCCAAGCACACCGCGTCAACGGCGCATATCCTTGAGCGCGGCATCAACTGGTTGAAGACGCCAGCGGAGAAAGTGCAGTAGACCGTGTCCCATTTTTGTTCCCCACTGTTTTTAGCTCTTAAACCAATTGTCCTTTCTTTCCAATGACAGGTCGCCAGACTTCAATCCGATCGAAATGGTCTGGCATCAGCTGAAGGACAATATCCGGAAAGTGGCGAAACCCTCCAAAAAGGACGAGTTGTTGAAAGGCATACTGAGTTTTTGGAACGATGTACTCACCGTGGAACGCTGCAATAAATATATAGACCATATTGCCACTGTGTTGCCCATTGTCATCGCGCGTAATGGGCAAGCATCAGGAAAGTAGTACTGTGCTGTAGTATTGTAAGTACAGTATGTTACAGGTAAGTATGGCAAAGATTTTTTCTTTCCAGATAGTAAGAGTATACAGTAGTTAGTTTTTTTCTTTACAGAGAGAGCAGCACCAGCCATCAGGTTACAGTACATAGAATTTAACAGTAGTCAGAGTATACAGTAGTTCCAGTACAGTATACAGTACACTAGTTTGACAGTACTACAGTAACTGCCTACTAACTGCCCCATTTTTTTTCTTTCCAGACAAAGCTGCACCAGCCACCTACAGTAGTTCTGCCATAATACAGTACAGTAACTGCACAAATTTTTGGTTTTCTTGTCGTTCCAGGAAAAACGGTGGCCTAGGGGGATGGGGGCGTTGTGTCCAGTCAAATCTCCTTGTACTGTCAAATGTACAGTATATAAACAGCAGCAATGATGTACAAAAAACCTATCCTCTCTCAATGAACTACAGTACTATACTACAGACAGAATGAGGAAAAGATAAAGACTAAAGAAAAAATAATTTTACTATACAGTATATACAGTACAGTATATTATACAGTACTGTACATTACAGTACTGTACTGTATATACTGTAGTATTAAATAATCTTATAAATGTGCATTACTCATGTTTCCTCATGTTTTACAAAAGGTTTTCAAAATGGTTATCCAATTTCAAGCTGCCAAAATAACTTAATAAAGACTGCATTACTGTATGTATTATTCTTGATTATTTTTATATTTGTATTTTTTGGTTCCTGATAAAATAAAATAAAATAAATATTTATTCACTTTCCTGCGAATCATAATCATTGACAGCCACCCCTACAGTGCATGAATTATTTTATTTATTTATTTATAAAATATTTTACCAGGATTTATATATTTTTATTTTAAAGATATTAAAGAATGTACTGTATTGTATTAAAAACATGTGACTGTAAACCATAGTGACTGAGAAATATTTTCACACCCTGATGAAATACTGTATCAGTGTACTCTCAATTCTCACAGTGCTGTGCACATCAGATTTACATTTCAAATTCGAGAGGGGATTTCCCAAAGCATTACTGTTCAAACAACAGGCCTCTAAGGGTTGGGGGAGGGGGATGGTGTGATTAGACGCAGGCGTACTGAGTGTTTGAAGCTTAGCTATGTGCGGATTAAGAACACAATGGCAATATGCAGAAGATCAACGACCCAGTGGAGAGAGGGGGATGGTAGGCTAGGGTGACTCAGTCGATTGACGCTTGGCTAGGGAGGGATTAAAAACTCTGGAGGTGTGTGGCTGAAATAGTTAACAGCAGTGTCATTTCAAAAGGCAGTTCATCATAATAATTTGATGAATAAACCCCCAAAGACAACCCCCAAATACAGTACATAAAAAGCAAGTCACTTTAACTCCATGTGCCCCATGCACCAAAAATGTTTTGTGGCAGAACAATTTAATAAAGGCTGCAGAATGTATTATTGTGTATGGATGGTTAGAATTGCTGTGCACTTTAAATGTTTCAACATTGTACAGTATTTGTAAATAAATGTTTTTGTACTGACTCCACCAATAAAAGACCATGTTGAATTGCCTCACATTGTTTCCATTTGCTCCTTTGCCAGTGTAACAAATGTACTGTAGCGGCTTGCTGCACTGTTTTTTAACTGGCTGGTCGTGCAATTGGCGTAGGAACTACGGCAATTGGCGTGGGAACTAGGTCAATTGGCGTGGGAACTTCTGTTCTAGGGCACCTAGAAATAAAATTCATTTTGCCCCTAGATGTTAGGAACCCCCTCACTTGACCCCAACAGGGTCCGAGCAGTAATGGCGGCGAGAAAGGGTCACGCTGGCGAGGAGGGTCCTACCATTGAGCTCAATGGCGGAGAAAGCTTTGAACCGGCAAAGTCAGAATGAGCAGAAACCTGGAACCCACAACTTCGGTTCTGTTTGACCTAGAGAGCTCAGATTCGGTCACCATGTAGTCCTAGTTGCAGCAGGATTGCATGGCAAATTGCGACCCTCTCGTGGCAACAGAACGGAGTCAGGGTGATGTTAAAGTTTAGGTTTCTGCCATTGACTTGCATGGCAGAAAAAAAGCCACTTTGGTAATGTGCTTTTAAACTGTCTTTTTGTACCTCCGGTTTCGGGGGTCTTGGAAGGCTGATATTTTGCCACTATGGATTTACAATATATACAGGATTTATATATTTTTATTTTAAAGATATTAAAGAATGTACTGTATTGTATTAAAAACATGTGACTGTAAACCATAGTGACTGACAAATATTTTCACATCCTGATGAAATACTGTCTCAGTGTACTCTCAATTCTCACAGTGCTGTGCACATCAGATTTACATTTCAAATTCGACAGGGTTTTTTCCAAAGCATTACCGTTCAAACAACAGGCCTCTAAGGGTTGGGGGAGGGGGATGGTGTGATTAGACGCAGGCGCACTGTGTTTGTAGCTCGGCTATGGGCGGATTAAGAACACAATGGCAATATGCTTGGCTAGGGAGGGATTAAAAACTCTGGAGGTGTGTGGCTGAAATAGTTAACAGCAGTGTCATTTCAAAAGGCAGTTCATCATAATAATTTGATGAATAAACCCCCAAAGGCAACCCCCAAATACAGTACATAAAAAGCAAGTCACTTTAACTCCCTGTGCCCCATGCACCAAAAATGTTTTGTGGCAGAACAATTTAATAAAGGCTGCAGAATGTATTATTGTGTATGGATGGTTAGAATTGCTGTGCACTTTAAATGTTTCAACATTGTACAGTATTTGTAAATAAATGTTTTTGTACTGACTCCACCAATAAAAGACCATGTTGAATTGCCTCACATTGTTTCCATTTGCTCCTTTGCCAGTGTAACAAATGTACTGTAGAGGCTTGCTGCGCTGTTTTTTAACTGGCTGGTCGCGCAATTGGCGTAGGAACTACGGCAATTGGCGTGGGAACTAGGTCAATTGGCGTGGGAACTTCTGTTCTAGGGCACCTAGAAATAAAATTCATTTTGCCCCTAGATGTTAGGAGCCCCCTCACTTGACCCCAACAGGGTCCGAGCAGTAATGGCAGCGAGAAAGGGTCACGCCGGCGAGGAGGGTCCTACCATTGAGCGCAATGGCGGAGAAAGCTTTGAACCGGCTAAGTCAGAATGAGCAGAAACCTGGAACCCACAACTTTGGTTCTATTCGACCTAGAGGGCTCAGATTCGGTCACCATGTAGTCCTAGTTGCGGCAGGATTGCATGGCAAATTGCGACCCTCTCGTGGCAACAGAACGGAGTCAGGGTGATGTTAAAGTTCAGATTTCTGCCATTGACTTGCATGGCAGAAAAAAAGCCACTTTGGTAATGTGCTTTTAGACTGTCTTTTGGTACCTCCGGTTCCGGGAGTCGTGCAAGGCTGATATTTTGCCACTATGGCAAGGGTCCTCCTGCATGAGGACCAGGTAAATTTCAACCCGCTCAGACCCAGAGAACGGGTTATTTTACATTATATTCGCGCAATTGGCGTGGGAACTACTTAGGGCCACGGTAAAGTTCACGGGCAATTGGCGTGGGAACTTTTGTTCTAGGGCACCTAGGAATAAAATTCTTTTTGCCTATAGATGTTAGGCACTGTATACCACTGTACAGTATACTGTGGAAGACAAATAATGACACGATACTGAACATGTAGAATAAATGCATAGTTTTATTTATTCGGGTTTATTACACAGTATACTGTACGGCCGGAAAACATCAGCATACAGTACAATATTATCCATCGAAATCCCCCCATTAGCCATTTTCTTTTCTGAGAAAAAAACAAAAAGAAAAGTTTTAATGTACAGTAATGGTCAGCCCCCTCAAGAAGTACCCAGCCAGCCCCACCAAAATAATACGGCAACAAGACAGTACTCACCATAGAATTAAAATTCATTTTCCCCCAAATGTTAGGAACCCCCTCACTCCACCCCAACAGGGTCCGAGCATGTACAGTACAGTACTTTAAATAAAATTAAATATGCAATTTTACTATTACTGCGCACGCACGCACAGACTGTGTACTGTAGGTTGAACCGCGAAGGTATTAGACTTCAGAGACAACAGCTCTCAAAGGCCCCCATGCGTTTTTACACGGAATTGCAGTATTGCAGCCAGCGGGAATAAAATGCTTAAATCACGGGCGCGAAATAACGCAATACACTCCGGGAGAAAACGTTACTAAACCGCACATCACCGGGATTTTCCGAAAGTCGCGGAACTAGCCAACTTCGAATAAAGTTGGTCGCCACTCTATACACGGCGATGTAAAACGGTATCCGACGGCCAAAATCCGGCTACATGTAAAAGGTCAGTAGGCCTACCTCAAAGTAGGTGTCGCTCCTTGGCTCCCTGCCCCCATTGTGCTCGGAAGGGACTGGCCTTTTTTTTCAGACCTAATGGCTCCAGTCTCTCACGAGGAGCCTTATTCTATGGCTCAGGAGAACCCTGGCAAACTGTTCCCCTTCTCGGCAGACCTTTTTCCCAGTAGACACCGGGTTCCAAAGACACGGAAGCAAAGACGCTCTGACAAACAGGACTGGTTCAGAAATATGAGTGAGTCACAAGGTGACCATTCTAGTAGCCAGAAGTCATCAGTGATGGCTGGGGATGGCCAGAGGGAGGGGATATGGGCCATGGAGATTTACCAGACCTATACCTCCCTGATTTTCGCCACAGGCAAAGGGAAGACCCAGACCTTGCTAGACAGTATGATAAGGTGGTAAAAATTGATGAGCAGATATTGAATGCACAGGGGGTGATAGTGTTCCTCCATTTTGAATTATCAAATGATATCCTGTATATGGTGAATAAGCAGACACAAACAGGGGAGGTCACCAGACAGATATTGGGTCCCAAGGCGTTTGTTAAATCTGTGTTCACTCTAGCCCATACTGTCCCTTGGGGTGGTCACCTTGGCAGGGATAAAACATTGGACCGTATTTTGTCCCGATTCTATTGGCCAGGGATGCATAGTGATATTGCTAAGTTATGTGCGGCATGTCCGGAGTGCCAGCTAACTAGACCGAAGGGACAAAAACCAGCCCCTTTGGTTCCTTCTTCCCTTGGTGTCAGTTCCCTTTGAGAGGATGGGGTAGACTTGGTAGGACCTCTATAACCTTCTGCGAAAGGACACCAGTTTATTCTTGTAATAGTTGACTATGCAACAAGATATCCTGAGGCGTTCCCCCTGAGATCAGCAATGGCGAAACAAGTAGCCAACAAGTTGTTGGAGCTGTTCTCACAGGTTGGACTTCCCCAGGTTATGTTGACAGACCAAGGTACAAATGTTATGGCTAAACTGATGCAGGATGTCTTAAAATTACTAGAGGCCAAGTCTGTTCGGACAGCGGTCTACCATCTACAGACTGACGGATTGGTGGAAAGATTTAACCGAACTCTAAAAGGGATGCTGAGTAAATTTGTAGATTCAGAGAAGAGAGCCTAGGATGAACTTCTCCCTTCTCTGCTGTTTGCAGTGCGGGAAGTTCCCCAGGCCTCCACGGGATTCTCTCCATTTGAACTGCTGTATGGCTGCCAACCCCCGAGGTGTCCTAGACCTCCTAAAGGAGTCCTGGGAGGAACAGCAGTCCCCTTCTAAGAATACCCTGCAATATGTATTGGACCTTAGGAAGCGCCTAGATGTGGTCGGGCATTTTGCTAGGGAGTATCTTAGATCAGCCCAGGACAGTCAGGAGAGACATTACAATCAAAATGCTCGTTTGAGAGTGTTTCACCCAGGAGATCAGATGATGTTGTTGTTACCAAGTTGTGAGAGCAAACTCCTAGCCAAATGGCAGGGCCCATTCAAAGTACTCCGCCGCACGGGTTATGTGGATTATGAGATTGCTCAACCAGGGTCCAGGAAGGTTAAACAAATTTACCATGTGAACTTGCTGAAACCCTAGAACCAGGGTGGGCAACCCTTTCGCCATTCGCCACTTGTGGCGAATTGGGAGTCTAAGTGTGGCGAATTGAGTACCCCCCTCCCCGCTCATGCTCTCCCCCTCCCCGATCAGCCCGCTCATGCTCTCCCCAATCCCCGATCAGCCCGCTCACGCTCTCCCCCTCCCCGATCAGCCCGCTCACGCTCTCCCCAATCCCCGATCAGCCCGCTCACGCTCTCCCCCTCCCCGATCAGCCCGCTCATGCTCTCCCCCCTCCCCGATCAGCCCGCTCTCCCCCCTCCCCGATCAGCCCGCTCTCCTCCCTCCCCGATCAGCCCGCTCTCCCCCCTCCCCGATCAGCTCGCTCTCCCCCCTCCCGGATCAGCCCGCTCTCCCCCCTCCCGGATCAGCCCGCTCAGAACTGCAGGCAGCAGCGCACTCTAGCATTGAGGCACTTCCGTGCCTGCTAGAGCGCGCGCGTGCAGTCCTGCCTTCTCTGCCGCCTCCTCCAAGCAAACCGAGGTAGAGAGAGAGGCGGTGTCATTGGAGGTGCACGGGGGGTCATTGGAGGTGCAGGGGGGGTCATTGGAGGTGCAGGGGGGGTCATTGGAGGTGCAGGGGGGTCATTGGAGGTGCAGGGGGGGTCATTGGAGGTGCAGGGGGGGTCATTGGAGGTGCATGGGGGGGTCATTGGAGGTGCAGGGGTGGTCATTGGAGGTGCAGGGGGGGTCATTGGAAGTGCAGAGGGGGGGTTATTGGAGGTGCAGGGGGTGTCATTGGAGGTGCAGGGGGGGATTGGAGATGGGGGGGATTGGAGGTGGGGGGGGGAATTGGAGGTGGGGGGGGGGTTGGAGGTGGGGGGGGGTGATGTGAGGTGCAGGGAGGGAGAGTGATGTGAGGTGCAGGGAGGGAGAGTGATGTGAGGTGCAGGGGGGGAGAGTGATGCGAGGTGCAGGGGGGAGAGTGATGCGAGGTGCAGGTGGGAGAGTGATGTGAGGTGCAGGGGGGGAGAGTGATGCGAGGTGCATGGGGGGAGAGTGATGTGAGGTGCATGGGGGGAGAGTGATGTGAGGTGCATGGGGGGAGAGTGATGTGAGGTGCATGGGGGGAGAGTGATGTGAGGTGCAGTGGGGGTGGGATGTGTAGTGTGCAGGAGGGTATTGTGTGTTTGATGTGGAGAGGGAGTATTATGTGTGTGGGTGAGGGGGAGAGATGGGGGTATGAGAGATAGGTGGGGGAGTATCGCAAAGGTTGATAGTGAGGGGTGCTGGGGGAGATATATGAGGATGATGATGAGAGGTGCTGGAGGAGAGATTATGATAATGATGATTTTTCCCGCGCGGCCCAAATTTTTTTTCCTTGGAGCAGTTCGGCCGTTCTTGCTATACGAGTTGTGCAGGCCTGCCTTACTTGGTAGGGAAGGAGCGTGCTCCGGCTGTGTGGCACGCTCCCCTTCCTCCCAGCCCGCTTCAGTGGTGTGATGCGCTTCCTCCCCTCCAGCACCAGAAGTTGATGCGCTGACATGCTCCTCCCCATCCCCTCCCTCCCCTGGCCAGGCCCGCCACCACCGCTTTCTTCCCTTTCTTTCTCAGCCGCCGCGATCTGGTTAGGAGACGGGGCTGATGCGGGGGACGGGGGCTGATGCGGGGGACGGGGACTGATGCCTGATGCGGGGGACAGGGGCTGATGCCTGATACGGGTGCGACGGGGGCTGATGCCTGATATGGGGGTGACGGGGGCTGATGCCTGGGATGGGGCGGAAGGGGGCTGATGCCTGGGATGGGGGGTAGGGGGGCTGATGCCTGGGACAGGGGGTAGGGGGGCTGATGCCTGGGACGGGGGGTAGGGGGGCTGATGCCTGGGACGGGGGGAGGGGGGCTGATGCCTGATATGGGGGAGGGGAGCTGATGCCTGCTACGGGGGATGGGGGCTGATACCTGATACGGGGAGGGGTGGGGGCTGATGCCTGGGATGGGGGGTAGAGGGCTGCTGCTGCCTGATGATGAGGGGGCTGCTGGGGGAGATGATTAAGGGTGCTGGGGCAGATGATGAAGGGTGCTGGGGCAGATGATGAAGGGTGCTGGGGGAGATGTTGGAGGGTGCTGGGGGAGATGTTGTAGGGTGCTGGGGCAGATGATGAAGGGTTCTGGGGGAGATGAGGGGGTTTACATGAGATGATGATGGGGAAATGAGATGAGGAGGAAGATAGTGGTGGTGGCATGAGGGGGTGAGAGGAGGAGGGGTGAGGGAGCTTGAGGGGGGTTATTGTCTGAGAATTTATAAACTTTTTCAAACCATGTGTTTAAAATTTTCGCATGCGCAACATAATACCTACATTTTTACATGGTGTGGCTATTTTCACTTCTAATTCGCCACACCTGTGGATACATTGAAAAATAGGTTGCCCACCCCTGCCCTAGAAGATGCAGCGGTCTCTATTCATCCACCCGGTGGAGGAGAAAGCTGACTTGGGTCCTCAGCCCCCACGGGAGAACATCGTGGGTGACGATAAAATACCAATGGGTAGACAGGTGTCCTCTGAACAAAAAGGGGACTTGTTAGAAATAATTACACAATTCCATGATGTTTTTTCTGATTTGCCAGGGCAAACTAATTTAATTTCACATGTGATCGAGACAGCACCTGGGGTAAAAGTACGTTCCCGTCCTTATAGGTTGCCTGAAAGTCGTAGGGCCCTGGTAGAGAAGGAGGTACAAGAAATGTTACACTTAGGAGTGATTGAGGAATCATGCAGTGAGTGATGTAGTCCACTAGTTATGGTCCATAAACCCGATGGGAAGGTAAGATTTTGTGTGGACCTCCGAAAGGTCAATGCGGTATCCAAGTTTGACGCATATCCGATGCCAAGGGTGGACGAGTTAATTGACGCCCTTGGTAACGCGGAATATATATCCACGCTGGACTTAACAAAAGGATACTGGCAAATACCTTTAGAGGAAAAGTTCAAGTGCAAAACAGCCTTGCCACTCCCATGGGTTTTTACCAGTTTGTGACAATGCCATTTGGACTGCATGGAGCGCCAGCCACATTTCAGAGACTCATGGATAAAGTGCTGAGACTCCATAGGGTTTATGCCGCAGCCTACCTTGATGACATTGTCATTTATAGTAAACGCTGGCGGGCCCATCTAAATAGGCTGAAAGCGGTCCTCAAATCTCTAAGAGAGGCAGGGCTCACAGCCAACCCTAAGTAATGTGCCATAGGTAAGGCGGAAACCAAATACTTAGGGTATGCAGTGGGAGGTGGAAAAGTAAGGCCACTAGCCGACAAGGGAGTTGCCCTGAAAGAAGTTCCGACCCCCCAAACAAAACGCAGGTACGCTCTCTGCTGGGTTTAGCAGGGTACTATCGGCGGTTCATCCCCAACTACTCAGAAGTAGCAGCCCAATTAACGGACCTCACAAAAAAGTGTGCCCCTACGCAAGTGCTATGGTCAAGGAAGTGTCAGAGAGCCTTTGAGGACATAAAAAGGTGTCTATTACAAGGTCCTGTCCTTAGAAGCCCTGACTTCAACAGGCCTTTTGTAGTGCAAACCGATGCATCAGAGATAGGGCTAGGGGCAGTGTTGTCACAACAGTTTGAGGGAGTGGAACATCCGATTCTTTTTCTGAGTAGGAAATTATTCCCAAGGGAAAAAAAACTACTCAGTGATTGAGAAGGAGTGCCTCGCAGTAAAGTGGGCAATCGAGGCTTTGAGGCATTACCTGGCAGGAGTCCATTTTACTCTGGTGACGGACCCTGCTCCATTGAAGTAGTTAAATAGTATGAAAGACTCCAATGCTAGATTGACCATGTGGTATATGGCCCTCCAACCCTTCTCATTTGACATTCAGCAAAGGCCTGGAAAAGAAAATGCAAATGCTGACTTCTTTTCTAGAGAAGGGGTGAATGGTTGGGCTTCAGCCGTGCGTGGCCACAGCCACACACTAACAGGAGAGGAATGTGACAGGGTGAATGAAATTCACCATCCATATACCTGGCAAACCTATGTTTAGGCTTGCAGTGCAGCAGTGACGAGGTAAAGTTTTAGTTGAGAAGGGCTGCTTAATTAGTCTGACACCAGCTGCATAATCAAGGTGTTTTAAAACCCCCAGGTTGTACACACATGCAAGCTAGCTGGTCAGAAGACAGGACTGAAATACTGAAGAGATTACTGCTATAAGGTCTGTTTTTCAAAGTACATGTGTTATGAACTGTCTGTGTCCTGCATGCTGAAGAGAAGCTGCCTGGTTTTCTATGCTGAATAGAAGCTATTTTGTTTTTGTCTGCTGAAGAGAAGCTATTTTGTTTTTGTATGCTGAAGAGAAGCTATTTTGTTTTGTGTGCTGTATGTTTTTAAGGCTCAATAAAGAAGCCTTATCAAGAGAACAAGCATGTGTGGTTGCATGTACCCTTAACAAAAAGAAAAAAAAGAAAAAGGTAGCGCTAATAAAATAACCTGGGATATAACTCTGACACCCACGGTCAGAAGAGACAGATGCAAAACATGTTATATCAGTGGCGCTGGGCCCCAAGTAACAACAAATAAAGGATCACCAATGAAAAGGATATATAGCAGCCTGATGGAGGTTGATGTCCACTAGAGCCCTCCTCGTGTTGGCGGTCAGATCATGTAGACAAAAAAAGATTAAAAAACAAACATAGTGTAATACAGGATGACATAAACACAAATAACAAATAACACCACTAACAGACACTGAAACTAACATATGCTGAGACACACAATGGACTGAAAAGTAAAAAAGACATTTAATATAATAACTGATAGTTCAGTACAACTAAAATCACACAATGTGAGAAGTCCCTAATATCCTTTAGCTAGCTGAACTGCCTGCTTACCGGAGCCCAGCTGGTAACAGGCAGTGGATAATCTGAGAGTATCCCCTCTTTTACGAATCCGATGTGGCTCCTGCCCGTCTCCTGGTGTTTGCCTCTTGCAATGGTCCGGCTGCCGGGTAGTAGGTGGATGTAGCAGCTGTTTTAGCTTCACCAGGGCAGACTCAGCCGTCTACGCTCCCTCTCTCTGTCCTCCGAGATGTGGACATGCGCAGAAATGCTCGGCGTCGCAGGGCATACACCGCCGCAACCCCAGCTCCTCGCGGTGAAGGGGAAAGCTCTTGGCGGGAAATTCAAAAGTGCTCCAGTGAAGGAGCTGCTCAGCTTGGCCTGTGGGGCTCAGAAACGTAGCATGTAGCGTTCAGTGATTTCAGGGACCACCCTACGCGTTTCGGAAGATTGCGCTTCCTTCCTCAGGGGTAAAAAAGTAGTGCCTCAGTCTTTGAATGTCTGCATATATATAGTCCCGATTTAAAGACACAGTAGCCAATTTAATAAAATGGACATGCGCACTGACACCAATGACAAAACATATCTCAGCATATGTGCATAAACATACATAAACAATTAACATATAACAAACTACATAAAAGGCAAATGAATATATCATGACACTTATAAAAAACATAAATCTACAGATCTGCATCTTCATGCGGACCCCCAACTATTATATGGAGGAGGGAATCTAAATAAATAGATACATCATACATGTTAGTTGATTAAATTAAGTGATCCATATTAACCCTTAAATCCATTTTCATTCAAGGATATGTGCCAAATTTTTGCATGATAATATACATGAGAAAAAACCCAATATACAATCCATATGTAAACACACTATTGCATAGACAAGTGTAAGATGGACAGCATGCTAAAAGGAGCTTAAACCCAGGGAACCGTTAATATAAACAACGCCCACGACATAGCATGTGGCAAAATGTCCAGCATACAGTGCAATATCCTCCATAACTCATAATAGCAAAAAAAGTGTTGAAACAGTGATAGAGTGATGTTACTAACAAGTGATCAACTAATAAATATAAAGAAAAAGTGTCCTACAACTAAGGGATATATAACTACATATAAATGAACTAATACACATGCATATATGTGCACAAATACATGAACATGTACATAAGTATGTACATGATACAAATATGCTAAATAGTGATATAATATGTGTTATAATATGTGATGTAAACTTGCATAGTGAATGCCTTATATAATAAAACACTAAATGTCAATTACTTGATAAGAAAGGCCTTAAGGTCGAACTCAATGTTTAGGCCAAGTGGCATGAGCGTCTGGAGTTCGAATATCCAGAAAGACTCCTTTTTGCCCAGGAGGCTATTAATATTGCCTCCTCTCCAATTTGGCGTAAGTGCCTCTATGGCCAGAAATTTGAGTCCTCTAGGGTCCTTTTCATGCACCTGAAGAAAGTGATTAGACACACTGTGTGTGACCAAGCCCTTAGTAATATTGTAGATATGTTTATATAAGCGTCGTTTGATGGACCTTGTGGTCATTCCCACATATTGCAGACCGCAGGGATATTCCAAAAGATAGATAATGTTTGTACTATTGCATGTGATATGTTGTTTAATGTCATAGATCTTAGAAGTAACTGATGAAGTGAATGTTGTTCTTTTTGTACTGTATTTACATAGCCCTTAAGTCCAAAGTTGTTTTGTGTTTTTTTCCGCATTAGAGGACAGCTGGGAGCTAGTTTCTGTCCAATATTTGGTGCTTTTGTAAATATTACATTCGGTCTATCTGGTAATATACTAGCTAGATGTTATCCTTTTTGAGAATAGGCCAGTGCGTATACAACATTTTTTTGATGTTAGGGGCCATGGCGTTATATTGTGTTGTAAATGGTATGTTCGTTGATGTTTTTATCTTATTTTTATATTGAAGAAGGGTACTCCAATCTATTGATTCGACCTCGGATATGATCCTATCTAGATCGTTTGCTACATAATTCCTGTCAATAAAAGTATTTTTTAAATCTTGTGCTTGTGTGTGAAAAGTATTTACTGGTGAGCTATTACGCTTTAATCTAATGAACTGTCCCTTTGGTATGTTCTTGATCCACGCAGGGTTGTGATGGCTGTTGGCATGTAGATAATTGTTGACCTGGACGGTCTTAAAAAAAGTTTTAGTGTGCAAAATATTATCTTTTGTGTATATACATAAATCCAAAAATTCGATATAAATGCTACTAGATGTAAAAGTGAATTTAAGATTAAACGGATTATTGTTCATGTAATCTTGAAATAATATTAATTCCGTGTGCGTGCCTGACCAAATAAAGAAAATATCGTCGATGTAGCGCCGCCACAGGACCAAGTTCGCTCCATAGGGATAGCCGGACCAAATGTACATTTTTTCCCAGCTGCCCATGAATAAATTAGCGTAACTAGGAGCGAATTTAGTACCCATGGCGGTGCCACATGTCTGTAAATAATAAGATCCATTAAAATTAAAAAAATTGTGTGATAGAATAAACTTAGTACTTGTAATTAAAAAGGATTTGAAAGTGTCAGAAACCATAAGGTCACCGTCCAGGACTTCGCCAACAGCCTCACAACCCTGAACGTGGTCAATGACTGTATACAGTGATGATACGTCTGCTGTAACAAAAACAAAATGTGATTGCCACTGAACGTCCCTGAGGGTCTACAATATGTGGGTCGTATCTCTCAAATATGATGGCAGTAAAGTAACATATGACTGGAAATGTAAATCTATAAATTCTGATGGATGCCGGATACGATCGGACGTCCCGGGGGATGGTACAAATCTTTGTGTATTTTGGGGATGATATAAAAAATAGGAATAACTGGATATTTATTGTATAAAAAATAAAACTCGTGTTTGGTCAAAACTTGCTGTTCTAACCCTTTGCTTAAAAATTCCATTAATTCTTGTTGGTATTTGACAGTGGGACTGGAGGGGAGGGGCTGGTAAGTGGACCTGTCCATTAGAATGCGTAATGCTTCTTGGACGTAATAGGTCTTGTCCATAATTACCAGCCCTCCCCCTTATCAGCAGGCTTGATCACAATGGTGTATGTATGTATGTATGTATGTATGTATGTATGTCTTTATTTATATAGCGCCATTAATGTACATAGCACTTCACAGTAGTAATACATGTGGTAATCGAATAAATAACAGATAATATAAATAACAGATCATTGGAATAAGTGCTTTAGACATAAACATAACATTAAGGAAGAGGAGTCCATGCCCCGAGGAGCTTACAATCTAATTGGTAGGTAGGGAGGGAGAACGTACAGAGACAGGAGGAGGGAGTTCTGGTAAGTGCGTCTGCAGGGGGCCAAACTTTATGTATCATGTGTTCAGAATGTTCTCAGTGCTATTCGTATGCTTCTTTAAGCAAGTGTGTCTTAAGGTGAGTCTTAAAGGTGGATAGAGAGGGTGCTAGTCGGGTACTGAGGGGAACGGCATTCCAGAGGTGTGGGGCAGTCAGTGAAAAAGGTTTAAGGCGGGAGAGGGCTTTAGATAAAAAGGGGGTAGAAGGAAGACATCCTTGAGCAGAACGCAAGAGTCGGGATGGTGCATAGCGAGAAATTAGGGCTGAGATGTAAGGAGGGGCAGAAGAGTGTAAAGCTTTAAAAGTGAGGAGAAGAATGGAGTGTGAGATGCGGGATTTGATTGGAAGCCAGGAGAGGGATTTCAGGAGGGGAGATGCTGAGGCAGATCTAGGAAAGAGTAGAGTGATTCTGGCAGCAGCATTTAGGATAGATTGTAGGGGAGACAGGTGAGAGGCAGGAAGGCCGGACAGCAGGAGGTTACAGTAATCAAGACGGGAGAGAATGAGGGCCTGAGTCAGAGTTTTAGCAGTCGAGCAACAGAGGAAAGGGCGTATCTTTGTTATATTGCGGAGGAAAAAGCGACAAGTTTTAGAAATGTTTTGAATGTGAGGGGAGAATGTGAGAGAGGAGTCGAGTGTGACCCCTAGGCAGCATGCTTGGGCTACTGGGTGAATGATCATAGTTCCAACAGTAATGTGGATGGAGGTAGTAGGGCCAGGTTTGGGAGGAAGTATGAGGAGCTCTGTTTTAGCCATGTTGAGTTTAAGGCGACGGAGGGCCATCCAGGATGATATAGCAGAGAGACATTCAGAAACTTTGGTCTGTATAGCAGGTGTAAGGTCGGGTGTTGAAAAGTATATTTGTGTGTCGTCAGCATAGAGGTGATATTTAAATCCAAAAAATGTTATTAGGTCACCTAGAGAGATTGTGTACAGAGAAAAGAGAAGAGGTCCCAGGACAGAGCCCTGGGGTACCCCCACAGAGAGCTCAATAGAGGAGGAGGAGGTGTTAGGAGAAGAGACACTGAAAGTACGAGGGGAGAGGTATGATGAGATCCAGGATAGAGCTTTGTTCCGAATACCAAGAGTATGGAGAATGTGAAGGAGAAGAGGGTGATCCACAGTATCAAATGCTGCAGAGAGGTCGAGTAATATGAGCAGAGTGTAGTGACCTCTGTCTTTGGCAGCATGGAGGTCGTCAGTTATTTTAGTGAGGGCTGTTTCCGTGGAGTGAGCAGCGCGGAAGCCAGATTGTAGAGGGTCTAGGAGAGAATAGGTGTTGAGAAAATGGAGCAAGTTAGAGAATACAAGACGTTCAAGGAGTTTAGAGGCAAAAGGCAGGAGGGAGACAGGTCGATAGTTAGAAAGACAGGTAGGGTCAAGCTTGCTGTTTTTGAGTAATGGTATGACTGTTGCATGTTTGAAGGAGGATGGAAAGGTTCCAGAGCAGAGGGAGGAGTTAAAAAAGTGTGTGAGCGTAGGGATTATAGTAGGAGCAAGAGGTTTTAGGAGATGGGAGGGAATGGGGTCAAGAGGGCAAGTGGTAGAGGGAGAAGAGGCGATCAACAGCGACACATCCTCCTCTGAGACAGTGGAAAAAAAGTCAAGGAAGGCAGGAGGAGAGTTATTTAGAGGTGTAGGATGGGAAGAAGAAACAGAGGGTATGTTCTGACGTATGGATACCACCTTTTCCTTAAAATAGTCAGCAAAGTCCTGAGCGGAGATGGAGGAAGGAGAGGCAGCAGAGGGTGGTTTGAGTAGAGTATCAAAGACAGAGAACAGTTGGCATGGGTTAGACTTGTGCATGTTGATTAGTGCAGAAAAGTAGGCTTGTTTAGCTTGTGAGAGGGCAGAGTTGAAACAGGATAGCATAAATTTGTAGTGAAGGAAATCTGCGAGAGTGTGAAACTTCCTCCAGAGGCATTCAGAGGAATGAGTGGAGGAACGCAGCATGCGTGTGTGGGAATTTAGCCAGGGTCTAGGGTTAAAAGGGCGAGTGCGGCAGAGAGAAAGTGGGGCATGTAGATCAAGAGAGGAGGACAAGACAGAGTTGTAGTTCCTGACCAGGTTGTCGGGGTCTGTAGCAGAGCTGAGAGAGGAGAGGGAGGAGCGTAAAGTGGACTCAAAATCAGGTAAGTGAATAAAGCGCAGGTTTCTGCAGAACCGTGGTGTAGATGGAGGTGGAGAAGGGGAGAAGCGAGATAGAGAGAATGAGATGAGATGATGGTCAGAGAGAGGAAAAGGGGAAATGGAGAAATCGGAGAGAGAGAAGTTCTTAGTGAAAACCAGGACTAAGTAGTGGCCATCCTTGTGGGTGCTGGCTGCAGTCCACTGTTGAAGGCCAAAAGAAGAGGTTAGAGAAAGAAAGCGGGAAGCCCAAGGGAGAGAGGGGTCATCAATGTGGCAATTGAAGTCCCCAAGGAGAAGAACAGGGGAGTCTGAGGAGAGGAAGAAAGAGAGTCAGGATTCAAAGTGAGAGAGAAAGGCAGAAGGTGGATGAGTAGAGGTAGGTGGGCGATAGATGAACGCCACATGAACAGGGAGAGGAGAGAAAATCTGGACAGTGTGAGCCTCAAAGGAGGGAAAAGCAAGAGAGGGAGGAATAGGAAGGGTTCGGTAAAGACAGAGAGAGGAGAGCAGGAGCCCCACGCCTCCACCCCTGCCATCAGTGCGCGGAGTGTGGGAGAAGGAAAGGCCACCATCGGAGAGGGCAGCTTCCAGAGCAGAGTCAGACTGAGTGAGCCAGGTCTCAGTTATAGCAAATAGGAGCAGAGAGTGAGAGAGAAAGAAGTCATGTACAGAGAGGAACTTGTTAGAAAGGGAGCGAGCATTCCAAAGAGCACAGGAGAAAGGGAGAGAGGAGGGAGGGTGGCAGGGGATGGGTATGAGGTTGGAGGGGTTGACACCAGAAGGAGTAGAAGTTGCATGTGGGAGGCGAGGACGAGAACAAGTTGAAATAAGACAGGGACCAGGATTGGGAGAGATATCCCCAGAAGCAAGGAGAAGCATGGATAGAAAAAGGATGTGTGAGGATGATTTGTAGGGGTGTTTTTTAGTGCAGGGGATATAGCTGTGTGGTGTCAGAGGGCGCAGGTAAGAAAGGAGTTCATGTGAACTGAGAAGTGGTGAAGGAAGGAGAGATGGAGATATATGAATAGAGTTAGAGACATACTGAGGCTGATAAAAAGAAGTGCATAATTTGAGAAGAAATGAAGTCACAGCAAATATAAATGGTAAAGGCAACATCACAGCAGTAATGATGCAGTCTGGTATTGATGATATCCTCCTTTCCAGCGTAGTTCAAATGCAGGAATCAGGGCCAGATGGGGTGTCCACTTCTTCCTCACTTCTTTTGAACTTCCTTTTAAACTTCAGTTGTTCAGTAGTCAAGCCACTTATAATGGGCCACTTGGATATGGGCTGCAAGCAGACTAGCTGTTCTGACTGGGTTTATATATATACTGGGTGTCACTCTCTCCAGTTGCTTTTAAAAGACCCTTCTCTTCCAGACTAAGATTATGTTTTTTTATCTTAAAGTTACGACTCTGTGTTTCTAGATCATCAGTGACCATTTGGGAAAAAGTGTTAATAAAAGGACCACTTATAAATTTGGGGAAAAAAGTGGAGGGGTTCTTGAATTTGGAAGTTGCACTGGACTCTGGACATATCGGTAGGTTCGTATTTGTAACCTGCTTGGAAGCTGCATCTTGGATAAAATATTTTTTGAGACATAATCTCCGTACAAAGCGTTGGACATCTACATAGAGTTGGAAACTACTGGGGCCTATGACCGGGGAGAAGAACAGGCCTTTTGAGAGAACTTCCTTTTCTTTGTCTGTGATGGGATATTGACTGATGTTGAATATATTTGTGTAAATAGACTTTACCGTCTGTGTACCTTTCCCTGTCTTACTGCCTCCTCTTGTTCCACTACCGTACTTTTTCTTTTTCTGTCTCTTGATGTTCCCTCTCTCCCTAGTAAATATTTGATTGCTTCTCTGGCATTCTGCTGGTTTCTGCTCTTTCTCTAGTCTAAGAAAGAAAAAGTAGGTTTGTCATCACGGACATGTGTGGATGCCTGTTGTTCTAATTCGAAGTCAACCAAAGGTTGGTATTTATTACTATGTTGGTACTGCTCAAAGACTGACTCAATTTCTTTGTCCAAATTCGTAATACTGGGCGAAGGGGGTTTAGAAGTAGCAATACTCTCTCGGTTTGCCCTAGATCGTGTTTCACTCCTTTTAGGTTTTGGAGTGATAAATTGTACCGGATTTTAAGTTTTTTCCTTTGTGGTTGGAACTGTTTTTTTTTATAATTTTGGCCAGGAATTTTGTGAGAATAATCCCTTGGGGCATGTATTTTTTGTGATTTATATTTATCTTTTTCTTTCAATGTTTTTTTTCCGGTTCCTATAACACCCTGTCTTGTAATCAATCCTATCCCTTTGGAATTTTCTCTGTTTGCGTCCAATGATATCCTTTGTGTGATTTTAGTTGTACTGAACGATCAGTTATTATATTAAATGTCTTTTTTACTTTTCAGTCCATTGTGTGTCTCAGCATATGTTAGTTTCAGTGTCTGTTAGTGGTGTTATTTGTGTTTATGTCATACTGTATCACCCCGAGGGTTGCCATACTCAAAGGTAATCTTAAAACCCCGAAAGAGAAACGGTTGCATGAATACAAATTTATGCAACTGTTCGGGACACTTAGCAGTGGCCTAAACAGAGATCGAAATTTTATGAGTCATTACTGACACTAGCGAACTCTCTTCCCATGAGCGCTAAAGGCCATGTATGTACATACTGTGCTATATGTATGCATACACAGCTGTCTCTCACACATACTAATACTCCTTATTTTTCCATCCCTATACACCAATAGGGACCACATAGTATCCACACACACTTTTAGTTGTGCTACAAACTCTCACATTTCCACACCCACCCACACCATTTATATCCCCTCTCACTCCACACACACCTTGTGTAGAGCACAGTTTATACTGTGGGCTCTCCATTCATTTTTATTCACACTGATACACATACACACTCTTTCTTAACTTGCTTTCAGTTACCCTTTGACACCTCCAGCCATAAATCTCATCCACACGGGGGAAGGACCAGCACAGATAACATTCCAAGAGACAATGTTTTTAAGTAATCCTTGCTTCATTCATTGTAACATCGCCGGAAGAAGAGATCAGTGTATCTCGAAAGCTCGCACAAATAAAAGCATTTCGTTAGCTACAGAACGGTATCATCTATTTATTTTTTGATTATTGATATATATATATATATATATATATATATATATATACATATATATATATGTATATATATGTATATATATATGTATATATATGTATGTGTAATAACTTAACTAAGGTTATCCCTGACTGGGGTTGGAGCGGCTTATCCACTTCCAACCACAAAATAAGATACTTTACAATTTGAGAAAAAAGGAACAGAATGATTTAACCTGTTTGGGGAGAGGCTTTCCCCCTCTCTGCTTCCAGCAGCCTTCCTGCCTCCAGTCTCTTGGGGAGAGGGAAGAGTAACCAGGAAATCAGCCTTAAATACCTGATCTCTATCTAGCAGGACAGGTGACATAAATCAGGCAGCAGACAAACTCTGGTCTGGATCCCTCATCCCCCAGTTCCAGCACTAGGAAAGAGAAGGAAAAACAGAACCACTTAATTATGAAGAAAGTGTTGTAACTCCCATTCAATATTTAAACCATGTGGTTGAAGGGTGTTAAGGAAAAAATCCATTGCATTTCTTTTTTATTGAGGCGATTAAGCCTATCGCCACCTCTAATATTTAGGGGGATATGATCAATACCAAAGAATCGAACGTTCTTCAACCCGCCAAGTGGGCACTCGGTGAAGTGTTTGGACACCGGGTATGTAGTGTCTTTGGTCTTAATTAATCTCGTGTGTTCAGAAATCCTGATATGCAGTGGCCTAATTGTCCTGCCAACATATTTCAAATGGCACCCACATGTAATAACATACACCACATAGCTAGAATGACAATTGATAAAGGTTTTTATCCTATATTTAGTCTTAGGGTATAGTGTAAGTAGCCTCTTAGTAGGTAATGCAAATTGACATGATCCACAGAAACCACATTTAAAGAAACCTTTTGGGATATTGGTCATTGATTACTTATGTCCTGATTGAAAAACACTACTAAAGATAGAAGTGGCCATGGTATTTGCCTTTTTAAATGCAAATTTTGGTCCATGTTGTGTAATATCATCCAAATCGGAATCCAATTTCAAAATATTCCAATGTTTGGAGACAATACTGCGTATTTGTGATGCATGTTTGCTGTATTTGGTTATGAATAAAGGACTGTCACCAAATTTGTTTTGTTGGCGTTTTTTGTATTTGATTAGAGTGGTCCGATCAACGGACTCAGCATTCAGGTAGGCCTGATGGACATCTTGTTCAGAATATCCTTTAGCTAAAAATTTAGAACCGAGTTCTTTGGAATGTAGTTGAAATGTTTCATGATTGGAACATAAACGTTTATACCTCAAAAATTGGCCCTCAGGGATCCCACGAATGAGGGATCTGGGGTGGCTACTTCTAGCATGAAGAAAAAAGTTTTTGGAATGAGGTTTGGTAAAGATGTCTGCTTCAATTCCAGTCTGAGAGTTACCACGGAGTGTCACGTCCAGATAATTAATCATATGTGTATCCGTCAAAAATGTGAATTTAAGATTAATATCGTTGGTATTTAATGTGTGAAAAAAGGTGTGCAAACTATCTAAAACACCATCCCAAATGAATATCAAATCGTCAATGTACCTTTTGTAGAAAACAATATTAGAACGAAAAATATTAGTGCTACCATAAATATGAACAGATTCCCACAAGCCCATAAAGAGATTGGCGTATGAGGGTGCAAAAAAGTCCCCATCGCTGTGCCCTGTTTTTGAAGAAAGAATTGTGAATTAAAAAGAAAATAATTGTGTGTCAATAAAAACAAAATAGAATCATTAATAAAAGTGGTTTGTGCTGTAGAAAGTGAAGATAACTGAAGATAGTGGTAAATGGTATAAAGGGACGTGACATCCATGGTGACCCACCTGTAGCTGTCTTTCCATGTCAAGTCATGTAGAGCAATCAATAATGCCATAGTATCCTGTATGTATGAAGGCAAAGTCCGTATGATCGGTTGAAGAAACCTGTCCACATACCGGGACAGAACATCTCCCAAAGATCCAATACTGGAGACAATGGGTCACCCCGGAGGGCTCTCCAGTGATTTATGGATCTTTGGGAGATGGTGGAACACCGGTATGACAGGAAAATCACAGCTCAGAAATTTCCTCTCTCTGGCACTAAGGACGTAAAGCACATCTCCTAGCTCCAATAAATTGTGTAGTTCCCCAAGATACCTTCTAGTTGGATCAGTCCTCAAGTTATGATAAAAATTAGTATCACTGAGTAATCTTAAGGCTTCCTCTCTGTATTGGGCCGTCGACTGTACCACTATGGCACCCCCCTTATCAGCATTCTTGATAGTAATGGATTTATCATGTCTCAATATATCAAGGTCAATCCTTTCTTGTCTAGTAAGATTATCAGATGTATAAGGCGTACAAGAAAAGGAAAAGCCCTTAGCCAATAGCCTCAGGTCCCTGTCTATCAACCTCTCAAAGGTTGAGACACAGGGACCTATGGAACTATTGGGGATAAATGATGAATGTTTCTTAAGACCAGAATCTACATAACCAAAAAAAGGGGGGTCAACAGCAGCATCAGTGCAACCTTCATCATAAAGTATCTGCATATCAAGATTAAAGACATTTTCACCAAAGGAACAGGTGTTTGTATTTATCAGATCACTCTCAAGATCACAAGCATTAAAACCAATATCAGAGTCCTGAACCTGTAACTTTTTTTTGTGATGAAATAATTTCTTTAGTGCTAGTTTCCTTGTGTATTTTTGAAGATCAATGATAGTAGCGAATAGATCGAAGTCCTCTTGTGGGGCAAAATTAAGTCCTTTATTTAAAAGTACAATTTGTTGTGGTGTAAGGACTGTATCAGAGATGTTGATAACGTTGCTCTTTGTTGGATCTAGAAGTATTTCTTCCTCTTGTTGTCGGAGTCAGTTTGTTTTCCGTTTTTTCTTCCCCCTTCTGCACCTCTTCCGTTTTTTGTCTGGATGTTATCTATATTGGGTGGAGCAGATCTGGACCGGTCATCTCTGGAATTCATCATGTAAGTTTTATTAAAGTAACCACCCTCAGATTCTCTGTTGTCGTATTGGCCATTTTTGGAAATAGACACTGATGTTCTATCAGTATTATCAGAAGAATCTGTGTCAAAGCTGGACCTGCGGTCTGAGTGTGGTGACTTCAAAATTGACTTAGGGTTTGGCCTTTGAGCAGCGTTATCATCATCTGGTGACCACTTGCGGGGTGTAGAGTGGGATGGGGTTCTGGGTCTAACAAAGTCTACGCCAATCTCTTTATGGGCTTGTGGGAATCTGTTCACATTTATGGTAGCACTAACAATTTTCGTTCTAATATTGTTTTCTACAAACAGTACATTGACGATTTGATATTCATTTGGGATGGTGATTTAGATAGTTTGCACACCTTTTTTCACACATTAAATACCAACGATATTAATCTTAAATTCACATTTTTGACGGATACACATATGATTAATTATCTGGACGTGACACTCCATGGTAACTCTCAGACTGGAATTGAAACAGACATCTTTACCAAACCTCATTCCAAAAACTCTTTTCTTCATGCTAGAAGTAGCCACCCCAGATCCCTCATTCGTGGGATCCCTAAACGTTTATGTTCCAATCATGAAACATTTCAACTACAGTACATTCCAAAGAACCCGGTTCTAAATTTTTAGTTAGAGGATATTCTGAACAAGATGTCCATCAGGCCTACCTGAATGCTGAGTCCGTTGATCGGACCACTCTAGTCAAATACAAAAACGCCAACAAAACAAATTTGGTGACAGTCCTTTATTCATAACCAAATACAGCAAACATGCATCACAAATACGCAGTATTGTCTCCAAACATTGGAATATTTTGAAATTGGATTCCGATTTGGATGATATTACGCAACATGGACCAAAATTTGCATTTAAAAAGGCAAATACCATGGCCACTTCTATCTCTAGTAGTGTTTTTCAATCAGGACATACTGTAAGTCATCAATAACAAATTTTCCAAAAGGTTTCTTTAAATGTGGTTTCTGTGGATCATGTCAATTTGCATTACCTACTAAGAGGCTACTTACACTATACCCTAAGACTAAATATAGGATAAAAACCTTTATCAATTGTTATTCTAGCTATGTGGTGTATGTTATTACATGTGGGTGCCATTTGAAATATGTTGGCAGGACAATTAGGCCACTGCATATCAGGATTTCTGAACACACAAGATTAATTAAGAACAAAGACACTACCCACCGGTGTCCAAACACTTCATCGAGTGCCCACTTGGCGGGTTGAAGAACTTCCGATTCTTTGGTATTGATCATATCCCCCTAAATATTAGAGGTGGCGATAGGCTTAATCGCCTCAATAAAAAAGAAATGCAATGGATTTTTTGCCTTAACACCCTTTAACCACATGGTTTAAATATTGAATGGGAGTTACAACACTTTCTTCATAATTAAATGGTTCTGTTTTTCCTTCTCTTTCCTAGCCCCCTCTCCCCCTCCCCCCCTTGCAAAAGCCCTTAGGAGTGTACTGTCCGCATTATGTTTAGTTAGAAAATGTCTGGCAATGGTGGTGATTTTCTTAAAATTGTCAAGATCTCTCTGTGCAATAGCCTGAAAAAATCTCGCCATTATGCTATCTTCTATGGATATTGACTCTGTTCTTGTGTAATTCAACTGTTTTGAATTTGATACTGCATTGAGATTGTAATTTCTCTAGCCTTATGCGGGTGACATATGTGGGATGCTTATATATTACACTAGTTCTAATGTAACTTCATAACTTGCCCTTTGGGGAATTCTCAGTTTGGCTTTAATGGTATATATTTTTGGCTGTTGAAGTAATTCTCAGCTATGAGCATAGTGATATATATGTTTCTTTCCCTTATGCAACTACTGCACATAATAAGAATATTTTGCCAATTGGGGGATATAGGCATTTGATGCGACATGAATTTGATCTGGCCTGCTTTACGTTTGTTGCTATCGGTGTGCTGCTGCCTGTGCGGGTGACCAATAGCGGATATGTTATGTATTGAACCGGTTGGTAGTTTCAGTTGGTTCTGCGCATGTGCACAGCGTGCGGTGACGAGGCACAGGAAACTAATTAATCAGCTATGCGTGTCACGCCGACACGAGGAAGTATACCCTATGTACTCACTGCGCATGCGCAAATTTTATCGTTGTGCCTCAGAGGGGAGAAGGGCTTTGAACATGCGATGTGCCGTGTTCATCCTACTTTCCACTCGGTGGTAATGTGTTGTTGCCCATGCGAGTGATAAACTGTTTGTAAATAGGTTACGTTGGGTCGCTGCACTGCTCGCTGAGATATCGTGCATGCGCATTACATATCATGACGCTACACAGGAACCAATTTGATTAGTAATGTGTGTCACGCTGACACGCGGAAGCACGGACCCGCAATCATGTTAGTAAGCATACACACCTGTTCTATTGGCCTCTTTGGCGCGAAAATACACCTTTTTAAACAGTGTTTTGTCCTAGCCTCCCCACCACTCCAAGTTTAAGTCCTCTGATGAAACGTGTAGGAGTGGGGGTGCTAGGCAGAACCTCTGAATTACTCAGCACGTAACTATACTACCTAGCACTGTTGCTACAACTTTTTTGGACTTTGAAATGCTTTTTGACTATCATGCTTGTCATACACAGGCTGTTCATGCTGCATATTTTGATTTAGAGTATCTTTACTCTCATGACAACTGTTACTGTATTTTATGTTTAGAGTAACCCTCTGAGCTTGGTCATCTACTTCTCGCAGAGATTCAAGTGCTGTGGGAATGGTCCTATTTATTTATTTATAAAATATTTTACCAGGAAGTAATACATTGAGAGTTACCTCTCGTTTTCAAGTATCTCCTGGGCACAGAGTAAAACAAAATAATACATGGTTACAAATACAGTTACATAAATGAACAAGGTATACATTATATACAAGACATTGCATGCACAGTTAAAGAAAATATATATTATGAGCGTATGAAACAGTTACAGACCAGATTAAAGTGTGAGACAGCCTTAGATTTGAAAGAACTTAAGCTGGTGGTGGATATGAGAGTCTCTGGTAGGTTGTTCCAGTTTTGGGGTGCACGGAAGGAGAAGGAGGAACGTCCGGATACATTGTTGAGTCTTGGGACCATGAATAGTCTTTTGGAGTCTGATCTCAGGTGATAGGTACTGCATGTGGTAGGGGTGAGGAGCTTGTTCAGGTAGCTGGGTAGCTTGCCCAGAAAGTATTTGAGGGTGAGACAGGAAAGGTGAACTTTGCGCCTAGACTCTAGTGATGACCAATCTAGTTCTTTGAGCATTTCGCAGTGATGTGTGTTATAGTTGCATTGGAGAACAAAACGACAAATTGAATTTTAGAGGGTGTCAAGTTTGCTAAGGTGGGTTTGAGGAGCCGAGCCATATACTATGTCTCCATAGTCAATAATTGGCATTAGCATCTGCTGTGCAATACGCTTTCTGACCAGGAGACTTAGGGAGGATTTGTTCCTGTAAAGTACCCCTAGTTTGGCATAGGTCTTGGTTGTCAGGGTATCAATGTGCATCCCGAATGTTAAGTGGGAGTCAAACCATAAGCCCAGGTATTTAAAACTAGTGACAGGTGTTAGGGTGGTGTTAGCGTTGGTTCTAATCAGGAGCTGTGTCACTGGAAGCTTTACAAATTTAGTCTTGGTCCCAAATACCATTGTTACAGTCTTGTCAGTGTTTAAAAACAGTTTGTTTTGGGAAATCCAGTTTTCGAGTCTCAAAAAGTCAGACTGAAGTATGTGTTGAAGGTCAGAGAGGCTATGGCTGTGTGCATACAGGATTGTGTCATCTGCATACATGTGTATTGAGGCTTCCTTACAAGCTGTGGGAAGATCATTAATGAACACTGAGAAGAATAGGGGCCCCAGAACAGAGCCTTGCGGTACACCACAGGTGATATCCAGGGGGTTGGAGTTAGAGCCTGAGATGGACACATGTTGGGATCTTCCTGATACTGTCGCGGCCGAGTTTATTCGAGCATTTGCCCGGTCTCGGCTGCGACAGTAACCTGGCGCGCACCGGGATGTCCCGGGCGCGCACCGAAGCCTCGGAGGAGAGGCCCGCCGATCGGGGCTTCCCCCTCTCCTCTCCGGGTCCGCCGGGTCCCCCGGAACCCCCTGCCGCCGTCCCCCACATCGCAGGACACCAGGGCTCCCTCGGGGAGCCCTGGACATGCGTGCAGGGGGCGCAGGCACCCGATGACGCGTGACCGCGCATCGGTGACGCGCGGCACCCCGAGGGGATGCCACTAGCAAGCCGGGAAATCTCCCGGCTTGCGGAACTGGCCGCACTCTAATAAAGTATGCCGCCAGTGTAGGTAGGACTGAAACCAGTTTAAAGCATGTTTCCCTATTCCAGAGCTCTGGAGTTTGTTAAGCAGGATAACATGATCAACTGTGTCAAAAGCCTTTGCAAAATCTAGGAATACTGCACCAGTGAGTTGTCCCCGTTCCATTCCACACTGGATTTCATTGCAAACTTTTAGCAGGGTAGTTACGGTGGAGTGTTTGGGACGAAACCCAGACTGGAATTGGCTAGGGAAATTTGTCTTGGTGTAGAAATCGCCATGGAAGGTGGGCCCCCCGTACCCTTATTTTGCGTAGTGGAGCATGGGTATCGCAGAGTTTTAAGAACTCGGATTGGAAATAGTCGAGCGCAGAATCAGGGTCGGGAATTAAATCGATTCTGTGCCATGGGCAGTTGGTAAGGACATCCAGAAACTGTTGTGGGTTAAAGTTTTTAAATGTTCTAGTGAGGAGAACTTTAGGGCTTGAATGGGGCGGTTTAATTTTCCTTACACAGTACACTATTGCATGGTCACTGAAAATATCAGGAAGGATGCCAGAGGATTGGATTCTGCTGGGGTTTGAGGAGAGAATCCAGTCTAGCAAGGAATGGTTATGCGACTTCAGGTTTATTCGTGTGTGTTGGGAAATGAGTTGCGATAGGTTAAGTGACTTGAGTTGTATCTGGATTTTGTGGTTTTTAGGGTCAAGCCAATTGAAGTTGAAATCCCCTAGAATTAGCAGCTCACTCTTCTCATTCAGAGAGGAAATGGAGGCAAGAAATTGGGTGATATCAGTCAAGGATTGTAGAGGGGCTTTAGGGGGGCGGTAGATGCCAGCAAGCAAGATGGGCTTAGAAAAGGGGAGGCAGATTTTGCCAACTAGAGTTTCAAAAGAGGGTGGACTTGGTGGGCAATGTAACAGTGTAAATTGTAAGGTGTCTGCAATATAAAATAACAGCCCTCCTCCTCTCTTTGACCTATCTCTCCTAAAAATTTCATCGGCCCTTAAGAGGCATTATTTTTGCTCATTGAGGTAGCATTGTTTACACTGCTTGTTCACTCTATTTCCTCAGGGACGTTATATACTATATGCATGTCTCATCAATTATTTATGCACAGCCTACGTCAGTGTTTATTTTATTAACAAGTGTTTCTAATTGGATAGTATTCGTGTCAGGGGTCCTAGCCTAAATTTGAATATTTTTGCACTGTTACTTATTTCTCTTTGTGTCAACTAATAAATTGTAATTTTCTATTAAGGTATACCTGAATGCTCATAGACGGGTTTCTTTTCTTTCGCTATCATACTATCACTGACCCGTAAGCACCGCCAGTTAAGATAATAATAATTTTTTCTTTAAATACTGGCTTATGGTGACCATTATTCTATTTGAGTGGATGCGAGGTTATTTTCCCTTTTTTTCGTATATACAGTGGCCTTTATCCTAATGTGGCCGGATCCGCGGAGCTCTGATAATCGCAGGCAGATGCATTTTTTTTTGGTCCGGAGTGAATTGCGTTATTTTAGCGGTCGTGATATTAGCATTTTATTCTCGCTGTCTGCAATACTGCAATACCGTCTAAAAACTCAGGGGGGCGTTCGCAAGCTGTTGTCTTGGAAGTCTAATCCTTTAGCAGTTCAACCTACGTCAGTACACAGTCTGCGTGTGTGCGCGCAGTAATTGTAAATTATCATAATTACTGTATACAGTATATGCATTTGCATTGCTGTATATCTCATTTGGAAATTGTTGAAATGCATAGGCGTGTACAGTACTGTTACAGTATCACATTTCGGCATATACAGCGCTCTCCCCTCACTCGCCCCCGCGCACACACAGGATAATTTACTGCACTGCAGGGTATTTCAACTTATCTTCTCTACAGTGCAGTACACCTCTCCCACACCATTCCTTTGAATGTGGTCTTTCTGGTTTCAATCACATTCCTGCTTGACAGCTGATGATTACTGCGCATGCGCCTTTAACTTCACCACTACTTGCTTGAGTCAATGACCAAAAAAAAAAAGATTTTTTTTCTCCTCATTTTTTATTTTTATTTTCTCCACAAGCTTGCAAAAACCATCTTGATATTACGATATTCAATCTGTGCTGTAGCGTTTGACTGCACATGGTTGATTTGTGTGATTTTTATGTACTGTATTTGGGGGTGTAGGGATCAAATTATTATGATGACCTGCCTTTTGAAATTATGTCATTTCTTTTAACTGCTGCCCAGCTACTTTAATCCTTCATGCAGCTGTACCCTGTAGCCCCCTCCCCCATGCACACACACAAGGCTCACTCAAGGATTTGAAACTCTTATCGACAGACACCTCCACAGAGTCATTCATTTTCTGAAGCTTGTCATTGTGTTTTTAATTATTCCCTAGCCGAGCGTCACGTGTAATCCTCTTTGAGATGGGAGCTAGCTGATTACTACGCATGACTCACCCAACCCCCCCCCTCTACCCTTTGAGGCTTTGTTTACGGTAACGCTTTGGAAAATCCCTTACTGCGCATGCGCCTGTAAATTCACCACTGCTTGCTTGAGTGAGTGACCAAAAAAATAAATTAATTATTTTCTCCACAAACCAGCAAAAACCATCTTGATATTACGATATTCAATCTGTGCTGTAGCTTTTGACAGCGACCCTGTGCGTTTGACTGCACATGGTTGATTTGTGTGCTTTTTATGTACTGTATTTGGGGGTGTAGGGATCAAATTACTATGATGACCTGCCTTTTGAAATTATGTCATTTCTTTGAACTGCTGCACAGCTAATTCTTCATGCAACTAATCCTTCATGCAGCTGTACCCTGTACCCCCCTCTCCCACGCACACACAAGGCTCGCTCAAGGATTTGGAACTCTTATCGACAGACACCTTTACAGAGTCATTCATTTTCTGAAGCTTGCCATTGTGTTTTTAATCCGTCCCTAGCCGAGCATCACCTCACTGCGCCTGCGTGTAATCCTCTTTGAGATGGGAGCTAGCTGATTACTGCGCATGACTCACCCAACCCCCCCCCCAACCCCTAGAGGCTTTGTTTATGGTAACGCTTTGGAAAAATCCCTTCTCGAATTTGATATGTAAATCTGATTTGCACAGCACTGTGAGAAGTGAGAGTTAAAAAAAACATTAACTAATTCATGTTGTTTTGTCAGTCTTTCATTTTCTTTGGTGTACTGTTGGTGTGTGGGGGGGGTTGTTGTCAATGATTATGATTATCATGAATGTAAATAAATATGTATTTTATTTTATCAGGAACAAAAAGAACAAATATAATAATAATCATGAATAATACATAATGCAGTCTTTATTCATTTCTTCTGTCAGATAGAAATTGAGGGACGGTGGATAATCATGAATAATGCACATTGATAATAATATTAATTAATCATATATAATATATAATATAATAATATATATATATAGTAATATAATTTTATTCGTCTTTATCTTCTTCCTCATTCTGTGTACAGTACAGTACTCCATATTGGACTACAGTATGCAGTTAGTACTGTCAAACTAGTCTATACTGGAACTACTGTATACTCTGACTACTGTTAAATACTTTCTAGCCAGATGACTGGTGCTGCTCTCTCTGGAAAGAAAAAAATTGAGCAGTTAGGTGCATACTGTATTATGGCATTATGTACTGTATAGTCAAACTAGTCTATACTGGAACTACTGTATACTCTGACTACTAGGAAAGAAAAAATCTGTGCCATACTTACCTGTATCATACTGTACTTACAATACTACAGTACAGTATGATACCATACTACCTTCCTGATGCTTGCCCATTACGCGCGATCACAATGGGCAACACAGTCGCAATTTGGTCAATATATTTATTGCATCGTTCACGGTGAGTACATCGTTCCAAAAACTCATTTTGCCTTGCGCCAACTCATCCTTTTTGGAGGGTTTCACGACTTTTCGGATATGGTCCTTCAGCTGATGCTAGACCATTTTGGTAGGATTGAAGTCTGGCGATCTGTCATTGGAGGGGGAAAAAAAGGACAATTAGTTAAAGAGATATAGTACACAGTAAAAACAGTGGGAAAAAATGAGACACGGTTACCGCACTTACTCCGCTGGTGTCTTCACCCAGTTGATACCGCGCTCAAGGATATGCGCTGTTGACGCTGTGTGCTTCGGATCGTTGTCCTGGTAGAAACGGTGACCATTCGGGAACTCACGTGTGATGTATTCCACAATCTCAGGCACAATTTTGTCTTGGAAAAAAGCTTTATTCATGATTCCTATAACAAGAAAAGAAAAGTGCTCAAAAAACTGCACACTAGTACAGTGCGTAAGGCAAAAGCGTGTGACATACATTTTACTGTACCTTCAAAGATGACGATGCATCCTGGTCCACGCCGTGAGATGGCACCCCACACATGCATCTTCACTGGGTGTTTTGGACGCGGCTTCATAGATATGCGACTTTTTTTGTGGAATGCAAAGGTGGCAAATCTCTCCAGCGATACAGTAGACTCGTCAGTGAAGATGCAATCCTGGAAAGTTTCTCCACTGTCGATCCATGCCTGGGCCTGGACCACTCTCTTGATTTTGTTAACGTCCCTTATCATGTGGTACACTCTGTAATGACAAGGAATAAATAATTTTAGAGGTACAGTACAGTTTCTTAAACAACACTTTTACCTCCTGTACTGTCCAGTACTAACCTCACATGTCCATATTTCCATCCAATTCTGCGTCTCATCTTCTTTATGCTGTCTCGGATACAGTGAGATTGTGATTTTGCTGCAGAGTGTTTTTGACCCTTAATGCACTCTTCTCATCATTCTCCTCACTTATTTTGTCGACCAGAAGAGTTGTCTCCCTACAATGTACAGAAAAATAACAAGCCAGTAAGTTACAGTGCAGTAGGCCACAAGCACAGCACATCATTTGCAGTAAAAATAGTATACAATGAGATATTGTTCTATTAATATGCAGCAATATAAACAATATACAGTATATACTGTAGTTATATAAATATACCAAAATAACTATAAAATTAGATACAGTAGATCTACACAATATATTGTTCTATTAATATGCAGCAATATAAACAATATATATAAACTGTTGTTATATAAATATACCTGAAATAACTATAAAATTAGATACAGTAGATCTACACAATATATTGTTCTATTAATATGCAGCAATATAAACAATATATATACTGTTGTTATATAAATATACCGAAATAACTATAAAATTAGATACAGTAGATCTACACAATATATTGTTCTATTAATATGCAGCAATATAAACAATATACAGTATAAACTGTTGTTATATAAATATACCGAAAAAACTATAAAATTAGATAGATCTACACAATATATTGTTCTATTAATATGCAGCAATATAAACAATATACAGTATATACTGTTGTTATATAAATATACCGAAATAACTATAAAATTAGATAGATCTACACAATATACAGTATTATTCTATTAATATGCAGCAATATAAACAATGATAGATATACTGTATTATATAATTATATAAATATACTTACGCGTTAGTTACCGTTGGTGTCCTGGTTTGTTGTTTGGTTTTTCCGTGTGCATGATAGCACACGGTGGTTGATGGCACAACGAGGCCAGAAGCAGCTAACCAGCGTTGGATATCTGCAATTCGGTGTCTGCTCGTTTACATCTCCTTAATTCTCATGCTGAGATCCTTTGAAATCTTTTTAACAGGCATTGCTGCGAGAAGAAAAAATACAAACACAAGAATGTATATTCGATGTTTAGTCGATGTGTATTCAATGTGCAGTGAATTCACAAAATGGATGGTGTATTTATACGTTAATGACTCACATTAGAGTACGCCCACTTTCAACACCTATACCTCATCGCCATGCATAAAAGGTTACACACTTTGCATAGCCCACCACTCGATGATCTTTATCTGTACTTGCCCTTGTCCAGATACTGCATTGTGCCATCTGCTTCCATGGATCAACCGCGATTCTACGGACGCAGGAACCCACTCGCCTCTGCCGTGCCTGTCATGCAGAAAAAGCGAAAGCCGGCGGCGGCGACCGCCGTGTCCAAGCCAAGGCCAAAGCGACAGGCTAAGGCTGATAAAGAAAACCTTCTGCTGACCCCAAAGGCTAAGGGTTTTAAAACACGTAAGCCTTATTATGTCAGGAAGAAATTCGGTGATGTACACACAACGCAAAACAAATGGCAGCCAACCCATCGAACCCACAGGCCATTTCCTCGTTTATGCTTCGACTATTCTGCCGCCGCTCTCCCGGAAATCTACAGTCAGTCTTCTCCACTCCTCGTCTTCGACGCTGCCGCCGCTCTCCCGGAAACCCACAGGCCATCTTCGGCACTGCTCTACGACGACGCTGCTGCTGGTGCCCCTGAAATCCACGGGTCACTTTCTCCATTGTGCTTAGATGACTCTGCCGCTTCTCGCTCGGAAATCCACAGGTCACTTTCTCCATCCCTCTTCGACGACGTTGCCCCTTCTCCTCTCCCGGAAATCCACAGGTCACCTCCTCCACCCTTCTTCGGCGATGCTGACGCTTCTCTCCATGGAACCCCCATCTCATCCTCCATAGCACCCATCCACCCAGATGTCCACAGCACGCCATGCACGAGAACCAGCTCGTTAGACCGCATGCTGAATGGGATAAGTGTGGATATCCCCGGGAACTCTATTGTGCTGGCAAAGATAGATCTGCTTCTGGAGACATGCTAACTATGGATCAACGGATGCAGAAGATAGAGACTGACATAGCGGGGATACATAATTTGCTCAGTGTTCATGTCCCTGTATCCCCGACTCTGGAGCAGGAGGGTGGCATGGATGTGATGAATGGGATCTTCGATCACCTTCCATCAGCAAGTGCACCCCCTCCACCAGAAGATTTTGTGTACATGCATGCCGTTGAGGAGGAGGATTTTTTATTTTTTTTATTTATAAAAATATTTTACCAGGAAGTAATACATTGAGAGTTACCTCTCGTTTTCAAGTATGTCCTGGGCACAGAGTAAAACAAAATAATACATGGTTACAAATACAGTTACATAAATGAACAAGGTATACATTATATACAAGACATTGCATGCACAGTTAAAGAAAATATATATTATGAGCGTATGAAACAGTTACAGACCAGATTAAAGTGTGAGACAGCCTTAGATTTGAAAGAACTTAAGCTGGTGGTGGATATGAGAGTCTCTGGTAGGTTGTTCCAGTTTTGGGATGCACGGAAGGAGAAGGAGGAACGTCCGGATACTTTGTTGAGCCTTGGGACCATGAGTAGTCTTTTGGAGTCTGATCTCAGGTGATAGGTACTACATGTGGTAGGGGTGAGGAGCTTGTTCAGGTAGCTGGGTAGCTTGCCCAGAAAGTATTTGAGGGTGAGACAGGAAAGGTGAACTTTGTGCCTAGACTCTAGTAATGACCAATCTAGTTCTTTGAGCATTTCGCAGTGATGTGTGTTGTAGTTGCATTGGAGAACAAAACGACAAATTGAATTGTAGAGGGTGTCAAGTTTGCTAAGGTGGGTTTGAGGAGCCGAGCCATATACTATGTCTCCATAGTCAATAATTGGCATTAGCATCTGCTGTGCAATACGCTTTCTGACCAGGAGACTTAGGGAGGATTTGTTCCTGTAAAGTACCCCTAGTTTGGCATAGGTCTTGGTTGTCAGGGTATCAATGTGCATCCCGAATGTTAAGTGGGAGTCAAACCATAAGCCCAGGTATTTAAAACTAGTGACAGGTGTTAGGGTGGTGTTAGCGTTGGTTCTAATCAGGAGCTGTGTCACTGGAAGCTTTACAAATTTAGTCTTGATCCCAAATACCATTGTTACCGTCTTGTCAGTGTTTAAAAACAGTTTGTTTTGGGAAATCCAGTTTTCGAGTCTCAAAAAGTCAGACTGAAGTATGTGTTGAAGGTCAGAGAGGCTATGGCTGTATGCATACCAGATTGTGTCATCTGCATACATGTGTATTGAGGCTTCCTTACAAGCTGTGGGAAGATCATTAATGAACACTGAGAAGAGTAGGGGCCCCAGAACAGAGCCTTGCGGGACACCACAGGTGTTATCCAGGGGGTTGGAGTTAGAGCCTGAGATGGACACATGTTGGGATCTTCCTGATAGGTAGGACTGAAACCATTTTAAAGCATGTTTCCCTATTCCAGAGCTCTGGAGTTTGTTAAGCAGGATAACATGATCAACTGTGTCAAAAGCCTTTTCAAAATCTAGGAATACTGCACCAGTGAGTTGTCCCCGTTCCATTCCGCACTGGATTTCATTGCAAACTTTTAGCAGGGTAGTTACGGTGGAGTGTTTGGGACGAAACCCAGACTGGAATTGGCTAGGGAAATTTGTCTTGGTGTAGAAATCGCTTAATTGGGAGTGGACACATTTTTCCATAACTTTGGATAGAATTGGGAGAAGTGAGATTGGCCTGTAGTTTGAGACAGTGTTTTTGTCCCCACTTTTGAAGATTGGGACAACTCTGGCAGTTTTCCAGGTCTTAGGGATATGGCCTGCAGACAGGATAGAGTTGACTATGGACGCAATTGGTTTGGCAATGGCTGGGGCACCAAGTCGTAGGAACCTAGATTGTAGTAAGTCGGGTCCACATTGGATGCTTAGTTTTAGTTTGAGGAGCGCTTGTGTAATCTCCTCTTCAGATACTGGGCTAAATTGAAAATTGTGGGCAGTGTTGGGAGGGGGTGGGACTATAGGCGTACTCCCAGGATGAGATTCAGGTTTGGGGTTTGTGCTGCGTTTCGCTAATAAGTTAGTGGCACACCCCACAAAGTAATCATTGAATGCATTTGCAATGTCAGTGGGATTTGTCAGAGTAATATCCCCCTTAGTGATATTACTTGGTTGTTGATGGTTAGGAGCCTGGAATATATTGTTGATAACCTTCCAGAAGTTAGCTGGGTTTGATGTATTTTGGTGGAGATTGTCAGAGTAATATTGTGCTTTTGCATACCTTGTTTGCCTTGTGCACACGTTCCGCAGGCATCTGTAGTGATTGAGATCCTTGGTAGTGCCAGTTACTTTGTAGCTTTTCCACAAGGCATCCCTGAACTGGTAGAGTGCTATAAGGTCAGGTGTAACCCATGGAAGGTGGGCCCCCCGTACCCTTATTTTGCATAGTGGAGCATGGGTATCGCAGAGTTTTAAGAACTCGGATTGGAAATAGTCGAGCGCAGAGTCAGGGTCGGGAATTAAATCGATTCTGTGCCATGGGCAGTTGGTAAGGTCATCCAGAAACTGTTGTAGGTTAAAGTTTTTAAATTTTCTAGTGAGGAGAACTTTAGGGCTTGAATGGGGCGGTTTAATTTTCCTTACACAGTACACTATTGCATGGTCACTAAAAATATCAGGAAGGATGCCAGAGGATTGGATTCTGCTGGGGTTTGAGGAGAGAATCCAGTCTAGCAAGGAATGGTTATGCGACTTCAGGTTTATTCGTGTGGGTTGGGAAATGAGTTGCGATAGGTTAAGTGACTTGAGTTGTATCTGGATTTTGTGGTTTTTAGGGTCAAGCCAATTGAAGTTGAAATCCCCTAGATTTAGCAGCTCACTCTTCTCATTCAGAGAGGAAATGGAGGCAAGAAATTGGGTGATATCAGTCAAGGATTGTAGAGGGGCTTTAGGGGGGCGGTAGATGCCAGCAAGCAAGATGGGCTTAGAAAAGGGGAGGCAGATTTTGCCAACTAGAGTTTCAAAAGAGGGTGGACTTGGTGGGCAATGTAACAGTGTAAATTGTAAGGTGTCTGCAATATAAAATAACACCCCTCCTCCTCTCTTTGACCTATCTCTCCTAAAAATGGAGTATCCCTGAATGGCGATATTTGCATCAGGGGTTTTAGAGGATAGCCATGTTTCTGTAAGAACGATGGCTTTGGGTTTATGCATAAGGCACCATGCCCTTAGTTCATCCAGTTTGGGCAGCAGGCTCCGGATGTTTATATGGGCGACAGATAGCCCTTTTTGGAATTTAAAGGTGGAATTCTCAGGGGCATGGGGCAGAGCTGAAATGGGAGGACCTGGGTTAGTTTCAATATCACCTGCTAGAGAGAGTAATAGTATGAGTAGAAATTTGGGTAGTTGTTTGCAAGTTGTAAGTTTGTGGTGTTTTCCATTAGAGTGAGCAGTGGTTGGTGTGCTGGTTTTTAGAGTTCTCCACCAACATTCAGTAGATAGTGCAAGGCTTTTGAGTAGTCCAGGGTGTATGGTGATGTTGGGTGTGGGCAAGGATGGAGGAGTTTGTAGTGGATAGAGGGAGTAACATCTCCATGAGGCCAGGAGAAAGAAAAAAGTTAGAAGACATAGCAGGTTCATGATGCCAGAGGTAGGCAGTGCTGCAAGGAGCTGTTGTGAGCAGAGTGAGTGTGTGCAGACTAAACAGCAGGGGTGGGCCTGTACCTTTTCAAGTGTTTTGCTGCATTGCAATGCTAGGGTCAATTCAGGGTTTCAGTGTTTTGTGCAGTCAGTTTTGGGAGAGGCTGCAGTGAAAGAAGTTGTAAAGGGTGGGGTGTTAAACTATGCAGGCTAACAAGCATGGGATCATAGTGTGATCTGAATAGCTTACCGTTTGTTGTCTTGAGTAAAAGTGTGTGCAGTAGAGCCAGTCCCCAGTCACCTCTAGTCAAACTGTCTAACTGTTTTTATCACTTAAAAAGCTCACTTTAAATGCCTCACTGCCTAATGCAGTTCCTGCCCAATGCAGCTAAGGTGTTAGTATTATACAGAAAAAACAGTCACATGATCCTCCCCCTCCCCAATCAGTCAGCTTGTTCCATTTGGTCAATTAACAGCACAGAGTTAAGAGGGAAAAAAAAAAAAACACTTTTTACATTCAAACATACTAATTTATATATCAATTCAACAAGGCCAGATTCAGTCTTATACACAGGGTTTCAACATCAGGAACATACTTATATATCAGTTCAACAAGGCCAGATTCAGTCTTATACACAGGGTTTCAACATCAGGAACATACTTATATATCAATTCAACAAAGCCAGATTCAGTCTTATACACAGGGTTTCAACATCAGGAACATACCTGTGATAACATGACAACCCCGTCAAGACCACGCTAGGAGACAACACGGCGACCAAGACAGGAGGAAAGCTTCCTCCCAGACAACCTACCCTCGCCCGCCGCCACAAGCACACCCGCTCCCAGAACCCAACCTACACACGCTTGCATCGAGACGGTGCCCGACATCATCCTGCGTGACCTGCCCAATCCACTCAGGGAGAAGTATAGGGTGATGAGTGCTGGTTTACCCCAAAAGTATGCTATGTTAATTTTTAAGCACCACATGTCCTACTTGGTGTACTGCGAGTGGGCCTACAAAGTGAACTACAGTATGAAGGAAATCGCGAAAAAAAGGCGCTTCCTGACAATTTAAGAAAGAATATTCTGAAGGAATTGCGGCGCTTTTTTTCAATTACAGATCCTTTAATGAAAAGCGTTCGAGACTCCATTAATGGCATTTTGTGCCATACAAGCCATCGGCCCTGGAAGGACAATCTGGTGGGGTACACATTTGCGTGAGTGTTCAACTGTTGTTAATTTTTTGTAAATGTTTTGTTCCAGTCCCCGAGTTCCGCAAACATGCCCGGTTTTCAAGGTTATCCTGAAAACCGGGCCTGTTTGCGGCCCTCGAGGACTGGAGTTGTGCAGGCCTGACTGACTGTTCTGTACACCATCCTACTGTAAATGTTTTGACTTGCTGTACTTAAATAAAGGAGATATTGCGTGTTTTAACTTGTATTAATAAAGAAATGTTTTTAATTACAGTACTGTACACACAGGACCTGCACAATTTCTGTCCCCGAGGGTCGCAAACAGGCCCGGTTTTCAAAGGTTATCCTGAAAACCAGGCCCGTTTGTGGCCCCCGAGGACTGAAGTTGTGCAGGCCTGACTGACCTGTACACCATCCTACTGTAAATGTTTTGACTTGCTGTACTTTAATAAAGGAGATGTTGCGTTTTTTAATTTTTCTGAATAAAGAATTTTTTTTCTAACACCATGTGACTGTAAACCATACTGACTGACTGTAAATGTTTTGACTTTCTGTACATAAATGTTTTCACTAGCAGTAAACCATACACCTGTTGATGTTTTGAATTGCTGTGCACTTAAAATGTTTTTACATTGTACAGTATTTGTAAATAAATGTTTTTGTACTTACTCCACCAATAAAAGAAAATGTTGATTTGTTTTAAATTGTTCCATTGTCTCCTTTTATTCTGTAACAAAATACAGTGTTTCTAGAATGTACAGAACTGTCCAGGCATACTGTACTGTATACTGTAGGCATGCTCATTACTGTACATCACAAGAGTATTAAAAACAATATATGCTGTACGGTATAGAATACACATATGTCCTGGAATACATGTAGAATAAATGCATACTTTTTATTTTCTCGGGTTTACTATACAGTATACTGAATATAAAAAAGCATGTTTTTTTAAATTCGATTCAGCAATGTGCAGGCATTGTTACACAAAGCGATATTATCCATCGAAATCCCACCATTTGCCGTTTTCCGCATGAGATGACAAAGTTTTCTTTTCTGAGGAAAAACAAAAATTAAAGTTTACTGTAATGGTCAGTCCCCTAAAGAAGTTCCCAGTCAGTCCCACCAATAATTTTCTCGGTGGGCATCTCCTATTCACATGCGTATGCGCCTACCGTCGATGTGATGCGCCTAGCGTTCCACCATGTGTTCAGTATCTACAGTACTGTAGAAGCCGCTCAGCCAATGATATTGCTTACAGGAGAATCGCTTGACTTTTGAATCGCACTGATATTGATATTTTCAAAATAAAAAAACAAAATAAAATACGGCAACATTACTCACCGTTGAATTTCCCAATCAGCTGGCGCCTGACCACTGCCAGTCCAGTATTCTTGATCATACACGTTTACAGGTGACAGCAGGACTACTACACATGTGGTCAGCTGATGAGGCTGGAAATCGCTTAGGTACATGCAAGCTTGCTCGAAACTGTACGCGAAATCCGGCTCAGGCTGCAAGTATCCGTGCGTGGACAGACAGCAAGGGTTGTCACTGACGGTCGGACCGTTATTGGAAGCAGGTGCTGGTGCTGGTGCATTGCTTGCCAGCGACTGTTATTTCTTAGTTGGTTTTAACACGACATTTCGCCTTTTGCCGTCTGCATGATCATAGATATGGGAAAAACCCGGTGATAAACACCAATACCCTCCAATAAAATCGGGATCAATACGAAAAAAACATGGATCGCTACATAACTTTTTCCTTATTGCACGCTTCCACACATGAGGAGCTGGCAAAAATTTGTAAAAGTCATAGTTTTCCATAAAATACTGATAAATGTGAACAACTGTTGCCATCTTATCATCTGTTGCATTAATCGCGGCCCATATTAAATAAGCGGACGTTCTGTCGGGTTTTTGGAACACGGGCTGCACTTGTACACTCATGGCGGCGGGACTCTGGACAATAAGCAGAACAGGAACTGGTGTTTGTCTTTCTTTAATATGAAAAGCCTAAATTGATACATTATTGTAACCTCTTCCTTCAGTCCCAAGGCCAATTTACAATAGACCATTGTGTTATTAAACGAAACACCTGCAAGTCGACACATTACTGAAGCGCATGCGCATTACAATTCATGAATATCTGCCATCTGGCAGAAACGCGAAGAATTGCAACCAATTAAATCCGAACCATTCTCAATAAACACATCAACCGCGCATCAACCGCGCATCAACCACGGCTGTGAATGCAACATGAATATGATATGAATGTGGCATGAACGCGTTGAAGTGCGTGGCATTCAGAAAAAAATCCCGGAAAAATGCGGTGATGTTGGAGAATAAAAGGGGCTGCGACAGTATATATATATAGTGCCATTTGTGTACATACAGCTTCACAGTAGTAATACACGTGACAATCATATAAATAAAAAATAATACAAATGACAGATCATGGGAATAAGTGCTTCAGACATAAAAGTACAATTTTGTAAGAGGAGTCCCTGCTCCGAGGAGCTTACAATCGAATTGGTAGGTAGGAAGAATGTACAGAGACAGTAGGAGGGAATTCTGGTAAGTGCGTCTGCTGGAGGCCAAGCTTTATGTATCATGTGTCTAGTATTATCCACGGTGCTACTCATGTGCTTCTTAAAGCAATTGTGTCTTAAGGTGGGTATTAAAGGTGGATAGGGCGCTAGTCGGGTTTTGAGGGGAATGGTATTCCAGAGGTGTGGGGCAGTCAGTGAGAAAGGTTTAAGGTGGGAGAGGGCTTTAGATAGAAAGGGGGTAGAGAGAAGACATCCTTGAGCAGAACGCAAGCGTCGGGATGGAGCATAGCGAGAAATTAGGGCTGAGATGTAAGGAGGGGCAGAAGAGTGTAAAGCTTTAAAAGTGAGGAGGGGAATTGAGTGTGAGATGTTGATAGGAAGCCAGGAGAGTGATTTGAGCAGGGGAGATGCTGAGACAGATTTAGGAAAGAGTAGAATGATTCTGGCAACCGCGTTTAGGATAGATTGTAGGGAAGACAGGAAGGCCGGACAGCAGAAGGTTGCAGTAATCGAGATGGGAGAGAATGAGGGCCTGAGTCAGAGTTTTAGCAGTGAGCAACAGAGGAAAGGGCGTATCTTTGTAATATTGCGGAGGAAAAAGCGACAGGTTTTAGAAACGTTTTGAATGTTAGGGGAGAATGTGAGATAGGAGTCAAGTGTGATCCCTAGGCAGTGCGCTGGGGCTACTGGGTGAATGATAGTACTACCAGCAGTAATGTGGAAGGAGGTACTGCACCGACACACTTTATTCGAGCAAATACCCGGTATGTACCTGGCAGATACCTGGAATGCGCCGCTCCTAACCTCTGACAAGCCCCGTTGCATTTGCCTTCCCAGCCTGGGTTCATGCCTGGCTGATTGGTGGCTAATCTGTTAAATGATAATGATTCGGATTTAATAGGCTGCAATGCTTCGCGTGTCTACCAGATGGCATAAATTCATGAATTGTAATGCAGTTTATATATATATATACTGTGCAGTATTGCAGCCAGCGGGAATAAAATGCTTCAATCCCTGCTTGGAAAATAACTCAATGCACTCGGGCAGAAAACAGTCACAAACCTCAATACACCCGGGTATACCCGAATTCGTGGGACTAGCCAAGCTCGAATAAAGTGTGTCGCCAGTGTAGTAGGGCCAGGTTTGGGTGGAAGTATGAGGAGCTCGGTTTTTGCCATGTTAAGTTTAAGTCTGCGTAGGGCCATCCAGGATGATATTGAAGAGAGACATTCAGAAACTGTGGTCTGTACAGCAGGTGTAAGGTCAGCGAGTGGGTCTAGGAAAGTATGGGTATTGAGAAAGTGGAGCAAGCGAGAGAATACAAGACGCTCAAGGAGTTTAGTGGCAAAAGGCAGGAGGGAGACAGGTTGATAGTAAGAAAGACAGGTATCGTCCAGCTCGCTGTTTTTGGGTAATGGTATAACTGTTGCATGATTGAAGGATGAGGGAAAGGTACCAGAGTAGAGGCAGGAGTTAAACATGTGTGTGAGCGTAGAGGTTATAGTAGGAGCAAGAGGTTTAAGGAGATGGGAGGGAATGGGGTAAATAGGGCAAGTGGTAGAGGGAGGAGGAGATCAGCAGTGACACATCCTCCTCTGAAAAAGAGTCAAGGAAGGCAGAGGAGAGTTGAGAAGCGGTGTAGGATGGGAGGAGGAAACAGAGGGGATGTTCTGATGTATGGATTCCACCTTTTCCTTAAAAGAGTCAGCAAAGTCCTGAGGTGAGATGGAGTAAGAAGAGGCAGCTGAGGGTTGTTTGAGTAGAGAGTCAAAGACAGAAAAGAGTCGGCGTGGGTTAGATTTGTGTGTTGATCAGTGAAAAAATGTAGGTTTGTTTAGCTTGAGGATATTTGAACTGTTTAGCTTGAGAGAAGGCAGAGTTGAAACAGGATAGCATACATTTGTAGTGAAGGAAGTCTGCAAGAGTGTGAGATTTCCTCTAGAGGCATTCCGAGGAACGAGTGGAAAAATGCAGCATGTATCTGTGTTTGAAATTAGCCAGGGTCTGGGGTTAGAAGGGCGAGGATGGCAGAGAGAAAGCGGGGCATGTAGATCGAGAGAGGAGGATAAGGCAGAGTTTTAGTTCCTGACCAGGTTGTCAGGGTCTGGACCAGAACTGAGAGAGGAGAGAGTGAGAGGAGTGTAAAGTGGACTCAAAAGCTGGCAGGTTCATAGAGCGCATGTTTCTGCAGAAATGAGGAGTAGATGGAGATGGAATAGGGGAGAAGCGAGAGAGAGAAAATTAGATGAGGTGGTGGTCGGAGAGGGGAAAGGGGGAACTGGAGAAATCAGAGAGAGAAAAGTTTTTAGTGAAAACCAGATCTAGATAGTAGCCATCTTGTGGGTGCTTGCTGCTGTCCACTGTTGAAGGCCAAAAGAAGAGGTTAGAGAGAAAAAGCGGGCAGCCCAGTGGAGAGAGGGGTCATCAATGTGGTAGCTGAAGTCCCCAAGGAGAAGAACGGGAGAGTCTGTGGAGAGAAAGAAAGAGAGCCATGATTCAAAGTGAGAGAGAAAGGCAGAAGGGGAATGAGTAGAGGTAGGTGGGCGATACATGACCACCATGTGGACAGGGAAAGGAGAGAAGATCTGGACAGTGTGGGCCTCAAAGGAGGGAAAAGCAAGAGAGGGGGGAATAGGAAGGGTTCGGAAATGGCAGAGAGAGAGAGGAGAGGCGGAGCCCCATGCCTCCACCCCTGCCACCAGGGTGCGTAGTGTGGGAGAAAGCAAGTCCAACATAAGAGAGGGAAGCTTCCAGAGCAGAGTCAGACTGAGTGAGCCAAGTCTCAGTTACAGCAAGTAGGAGCAGAGAGTGAGAGAGAAATAAGTTATGGACAGAGAGGCACTTGTTAGAAAGGGAGCGAGCATTCCAAATGGCACGGGAGAAAGGGAGAGAGGAGGGAGGGTGGCAGGGGATTGGGAAGAGGTTGGAGGAGTTGACACCAGAAGGAGTAGAAGTTGCTTTTGACAGATGAGGGCGAGAGCATGTAGAAATAAGGCAGGGACCAGGATTGAAATAAATATCCCTAGAAGCAAGGAGGAAAAGCATGGATAGAAAGAGAATGTGTGAGGATGTTTTGTAGGGGGTGTGTTTTAGTGCAGGGGGTATAGCTGTGTAGTGTTAGAGGGTGCAGGTAAGAAAGTAGTTCATGTGAGTTGAGAAGTGGCGAAGAAAGGTTAGATGGAGATATATGAATAGAGTTGGAAACATGAGGCTGGTAGAAAGAAGTGCATAATTTGAAAACAAGTGAGGTCATAGCAAATATGAATAGTAAAGGCTGCATCACAGCAATAGTTAAGTGCTGAGGTGTGCAGTCTGGGATAGATATTCAATCATTGAACACACACATGGACCAAGTGGTGCAGCACTTTTTTAATTTATCTGATCTTTCTGTATCACAGTGCACTTTTCTTTTAAAATAAAACAGTTTTACTCACGCATAATTATTTTCTTTTTGATTCACAGTTTTATTTAAAGACCAAAGGCACAGCTATGGGGACTTCATTTGCACCCTTATATGCTAACTTATTCATGAGTTTCTGGGAAATTAAACACATTTATAGTTACTGTACACTAATCACTTTCCAGATCATATTATTTATTATAAACGTTATATAAATGATCTAATTTTTATTTGGGAAGGTGATAACACTTCACTACTCACGTTTATTCAGACACTAAATACTAATACTAAATACTAATAATCTTAATTTACATTTCACTAATAAGCACAATATGCACCATATTAATTATTTATTTAGATGTCACCCTGTACATTGACATGGAAGTTCACATTCAAACAGACATATTTAGAAAGGTTCATTCAAGAAACTCTTTTCTAAAAGCTCAAAGCAGTTATTCTAGGTCCCTAATTAAGGGCATTCCAAAAGGGCAGATTATTAGTTTAAAAAGACTATGTTCTGACCGAGAAGCCTTTCATACTGTAACTACTGATTTAACTTAGCAGTTTATTGCTAGATGTTACAACCCACAAGACATTAAAGAAGTATTTTTATATGCTGACACTCTGAGTAGGGAAGATCTTGGACAGCATAAGACTAGATGCAGTAAACCTAGTTCCAAATTTCAGAATACAAAAATCGATGGCATGGTTTGTCCAATGTTTATTACAACTTATAGTAGACAAGCACAGAAAATACGGGCCATCATGGAAAAACATTTGAACACTCTTTCCCTAGACAAAAACATAGGAAACACAATTCAGGGGGGTCCTGGATTTGTCTTTATAAAAGCAAGAACATTGGCATCAAATTTATTGCCAAGCCTTTTTGATTCCAATGGACCAATAATCTACGGGGTATACCAAAAGGTTTTTTTTGCTTGTGGTCGATGCCTAATGTGTCAATATGCCACTTCATGTAAAAAAAATTTCCACTCTAAATTTGATTATCCTATCAAAACCTTCATAAATTGCCATACGAGTTATGTGGTTTACATTTTGAGATGTAGTTGTCAAAGAGGTATGCGGGTCGTACCATTAGGCCGTTAAGATCCAGAATCATTGAACATGTAAGTTTACATGCACACACAACCTACCCCTTCCCTGTCCCGGCTCCGACTAACTAACGTGTCCCAGAGTGCAAAATGTATATAATTCCTGCAGGGGGAATACTACAGCCCTATTGGCTCTGCTGGCTCAGCTAACAGCCCCTGTGGCTGCTGGGAATTGTAGTACCCCATGCAAAGCCTATAAGCAATGGCTGCCGCTCTGCCTGAGCTACTGCGCATGCGCAAGCCTCTCTCCCTACTGGCCTCCATACCTGGCTACTCTGTCCATATGCAGCTTTAAAGATGGTGGGCCCCGCTAGCCAGGTGCACCGCGGAACCTCTGAAACACCTGAGCGCTCTCTGCTCACTGCCCTCACCTGTCTGGCCGCCGGGTTTGCCGCCGACTCCGGCGGCACCCGCGCCAATCCCTGCAGCGGAGGTAAGGAGGGGGGTTTAGGGGGAACCCTGCTACATTTGTAAAGCATGTAAAAATGTACAATTCTGCTTCATACCATCATTTATAAAAAAAGAAAAGGTAAGCATCAGTGCTGCTACGCTCTCCCTCTAGCTGCCCACTGAGACTTGCCGCCCCTAGGCGGCGCCTCACCTACTTACAGGCTAAGGACGGGCCTCTTTCTACTCTTCCTAGGAATACATCTATTATACCTCTTTTATTTCTGTTTGTACTGCTAGTATTTTCTCTAAATCACTGTTTAATACCCTTTTCCATATTCGTAAGATGTTCCTTGTACTGAGGGAATTTATTTGAAATTTTCCATATCAAATTTCCAAACTACAGTTATACAATTTCCACTGAACAAAATTGGTTTACACTGAAAATTATTTATCTGAGAAGGGTTTGAAGATTTAAAAATATTTTTTTTAAGTAATGTTTCTAGGTAAAATTATGTTAACTAATGCATGTCCACATTTCTCATTTTGATTAGCTAAAGAGATACAACATAGATATTTCCCCTTTTCACATAATGTAGGATTATCTAGGTTGTAACTAAGGGGCCTGTTCACTAAACAGTGATAAAATCAGTGCATTTTCACATGACTATGGGGCCTATGTTAGTAGCCTTCATAAAAAAAATTGCAATGCTGTTTAATTCCGCCAGTTTTTTTTTTAGCATTGCTATCACTGTATTTAGAAAGCTTCGTTTTCCAGTGATAGCAAAATTCCCAAAATGGGCGAGTAGCCAGCGATGTAATGATTGCCTCTCTCAAAAGGCCAAATCCAGTGATTTGTTTTAGCTGCAGAGAGAGAGCCGCCTCTCCCTGCACAGATCTCACCCAAAATGAATGTTTTTTAATAAAAAATGTAATACTAGTGTAGATGAGCAGGGAGTCTCTGGAGCAGAACCGTGTTGATTTTAGGTCTGGGAACCCCCGGCTTCCCGAGATGCAGGCCCCGTTATGGGGTGCCGGTATCTCCTATGCATTTTATTCCCATGGTCACGTGACGTGAGACATTAAAATGCATAGGAGATACCAGCACCCCATAACGGGGCCTGTATCTTTGGAACCTGGGGGTCCCCGGACCTGAAATCAAGGCAGTTCAGCTCCAGAGATCCCCTGCTCATCTATACTAGTATTAAAAATGTATATTAAAACAGCATAATTACCTTAGCGGCTAGCCGCTAAGGCAATGAAGGGTTTAAACATCAATAGCCTATTTTTGGGGGCAGAGGGGGTTGATGAAGGGGTAGTACTCCCAGAGTGGGTGGTTAGGCCTGCCTGGAAGGTTGTGAGAGGCACTAATCCCTTCACTACCATAACGGTGGGAACCGCTTTGGTAATAAAGGGGTTAACAAGTCCTGCTACCCCCCCAGTAGGCCTAAACACTCACAGTTGGGGCTACTACCCCCTTCACCCAATACTCTACCCCCAAGAAACAATAATAAACACAACAACCCTAATACCCACCTCCTCTCCCCCCAACAAACCCCCACAACACATACAGTAAATTAATGGGCAAAATAACTATTATCCAGCTAATAGCTCAATTACCCATTATAAAATAAAACATTAGCCAGCCAGCATAAATAAAGTAAATACACCTTTCTACTTACCCCTGCTATTATGAAGGGCATCCTCATCAGCATTTTGCAGGTCCATGTCCTCTGATGCCAGCAAGAATACAAGAAAATATATAATCTAATGGCCCCTAAATCCTTAATCACCTTAGCGGTTAATAACCACTATAGTAATTAAGGGGTTTACCTACCCTCCACCGCTACCCACCCGGGAGGCTTAACCACCACTACACCCATCCTCTACCCATTGATTGGTATAGTGGTATATCATACCCATATAATATGGGCATATGGGTACACCCTCTGATTCAGGGATCACAGGAAGCTCTCAAACAAATCCAGGATCCACAACAGCCACGGCCCTCAGGTAAAGTCCAAAGTCCTTTTCTTCTTTCTTTTCTTCTTTCTTTTCTTCTTCTGTATCTTCATCAGTTAATTGTAATATAATTGGGGGTCTTCATTCTATAAAAAACAAAATGTCACATGGTTATCCCAGCCAATCAGATGGCATGGGAACCATTTCTCACTGAAATGTGACGTCACAGGCCATATAAAAGCCTGTGCAGTCTCATTTGAAGGCATGGAGCTGAAGGGGCAATACCTCCCCCCAATGGATGTGTGATGCCAGTACAGATGTAGATGAAGATGATGAAGATAAAGAAGAAAGAAGACGCCCGATTGCATTACAAGTAACAGATGGAAAAAAAGAAAGAAGAAAAGAAAGAATAAAAGGACATTTCCTCAGGGCTGTGGCTGTTGTGGATCCTTGATTTGTTCGAGAGCTTCCATAGACCACTGGAATCAGAGGGTGAAGACATCTAAAGGTAAGACAAAACATTGAATGTATGTTTTTTGGCAGTTTTTTTTCATTGTATTTTAATTTATTTTGAATTTTTTAATTGCCCATTGATTGTCAATATATTTATGTGTGCCCCTTTAGGGCTATACATACATAAAGTGACAAGCAATGCTTTTTTGGGCAAATGCTTGCTTTTATTTCTTTTAAATGTATTTTTGGTTCTTTGCTTTTAAATATTTATGCTATTTATTTTGTGTTTTGATATTGAGTTATGTTTTTTTTGTGTGTTTTAAATTGTTTATTTCTGTTTTTTTGGTGTTTGCTTTTTAATTGTGGTTTATTTTTGGTCTTTTGATTTTTAATAATGGTGTTTATTTGGAGTTTTCTTTTTTTTTTTTGATTTTTTTTGGGTGTTTTAATTTGTCATTTTGGTGTTTATTTGGTAGTTGCTTTATTGATTTATGGTAATTTTGTTGTGTTTACTTGTTTATTGTTGTTTATTTGGTGATTGTTTTTATTAAATTGGATATTGTTTGTTGTTTATTTTTTAGGTTGACCATTGACTCCCATAGTGTTAAATCATGCCAATATTATATGGACATATATACTACTGTGCCAATTGATTTATTGGCATTTCCAATGTGTTGACTTTTCAATGTAATGTGTTTGATTTTGGGCCTTGTTTTTTTTTTTTTTTAGCTCCCCCATTTATTGCTATAGGGCAAAGTATGCCCATATTATACGGCATGTTTTAACACTGTGTCAATCAATGGGTAGCAGGGGTGGAGGGTGGGGTGGTGCCCCCAAGTAGGGTGACTGGGTAGCGGGGGTGGGTGGGTTAACCCCTTAATTACTATAGTGGTTAAGGTGATTAATGGGTTAGGGGCTATTAGATTGTATTTTTTATTGTATTCTTGCTGTCAACAGAGGACAAGGACATTAATGAGATAGAGGATGGACTTCATTCTGGCATGCTGGCAGGGGTAAGTGCAAGTTTTATTTACGGGATAAACCTGGTGGGGCTGGGGGGGAGGGGGAGATGGAAACTTCTGCTCAGCTGGATGCCATATGGATAATAGATGTAAAGGTAATGGTGCTGTGCTGAGAATTGTAATAATCGTAAACACCCAAGAGAAAGAACTCAGCTAGGTAGCACTCAATAACCTATGATAAGTAATGTGATAATTGTAAAAATGATTCTTTAATGATGATACTTAATTAAAATAAGGTAGTGCACAAGAAGAACAAACTAATATAGAACATAGGACCGTGCCAAATGCCAAAATAGTGGAGTCAAATGGGTGGTGCTAAACGTAGCGTCACCCTAAACTAGGGGAATACCTAAGATATGCAAGTTCACAAATGTCATGATATGTTATATCACTCAATAAAAGTGTGAACACACATTATTTTATCCACATTTAGGATCTTAACTACCAGGTATTAGTTACTGGTTGGGCGTGGATGTAACTCTAAAATGAGATCATTCCCACTGTGGAGTTTTAACTCGTTCTGCTCTTTAATTATTCTTTGACCAAAGTTTGTCAGTAGGCAGAAGTTAAGCGTCACCTTCTTCGTTGAAAGCTTACTAATGCTTTGATTGCAGCCCATTAGCTGTGTTTATAAGCATATGGGAAAGATTTTACTGTACTTGGTGGATACAAATGTTGCAGCTTTGTTATGCTGCTACCATTGAACCAATATATGTGGATACAAGTGTTGCAGTTTGTTTTGCTGCTGTGAAAAGGTGTGAACAGTTTGGGTGCTTGATACTTGATTGCAGTTAACACCTAGGTACGGCTTGGTCAATTTAACATAAACATATTAAAAATCTTGATAAGTATTATCGGATAAAGTGCTGGATATGTGCCCAAACCGAAATGTCTGTTTATGGTAGCCACTGCTCTGGACACTCCCAGCGTGAGATCACCTGAAGGCATTACATTTATCTTTCAGAATGAGGTCTGTAATCTCGGCACATGTTAATCAACAGGTATGGTAAAGTAAATACCTGTATTGGTGTGCTGGCTGCTAGGGCATCTATCCATCAATCCATCTATCAATCTATCAATCTATCTATCTATCTATTGTGACATAGTCCAAAGATGTTAGGCAGCTTTCTGCCCCATTTTAGAGCAGAAAGTGCAGGAATAGCTAAAAATGATCCGTTCCACAGCTTCACATTAACTCAGGCAGCTGGATGGAAAATCCAGACCACAGATTACAATGGCTCTAGTTCTCCCTCACCTGCTCTTCTAATCACATGCACAGGTATTTAGAGCAGAGAGGTTTTGCATTTCACTCTCTCTCCTTGGAGCCTGGGGGCTGGGGGTGTCGCTACTCTCCTGCATCCAGTATCGAGGTTGACGGCCTCTCCACGTATCACAGTACCAGAGGATTTGCCTGGACACCCCAAACAGATAAGATAAACAAATGGTTACTGCTGTTGCTAAAAGACTGTGCTGTATCTTGTGACCCTAAATGAGAGAGCATTGTTTTAAGCTGGGGAACCAGTTTAGTTGGCCAGCAGCTGTTAGAGAGACTGATTTTGATGTGTAGTTAGATCCCTGAAAGGGATAGGATTTTGTTTATATAATTTGGTTTCTTTTTACTTGAAATAACAGTGTGGGAAATACTGTAACAATGAAATGAGTGAACTGCTGAATGAAAGTATCTGAGTACCTCTAACCTACACATGTTAAAGCTGCAGTACCTTACTTGGATGAAAATAAAGCAGGCAGAAGCCTGAGTTAAGCAGCTTAATACTTTGCATGATCCTGTTTTTGTATTAAATAACCCTAGAAGACTGTGTCGGGAAGAACCCAGACAGACGTCAGCACTACAAAAGGGGGCGTTTGTCACATATGGTGGAGAATGCAGGCAGACACTAAAGTCTGTGGGTTTGCAAATAAATGCGGGGGTTTAAAATAGCCGCCCAGCTGAAGTAAAATACAGAGGCTATGAGTGAAGTCTGTTCCACTGTGTATATCAGTTGTGCTTCTAGCATACACAGAGAATGTGCGAAGTGTGGATGCAATAGCACCCTGAACCCAAACAGAAAACCAAAATGTTTTGCTGAAGAAAAAAAAAAAAAAAATTTTTTGCATCTAGCAAGTGCTGTTTGTAAAGCTAATGCCTTTTGCTGAAGTGAGTGAATTTGCAGCTAGCAAGTGCTGTATGTAAGTTGCTGAAGTTTATTTATTTATTTATTTATTTATAAAATATTTTACCAGGAAGTAATACATTGAGAGTTACCTCTCGTTTTCAAGTATGTCCTGGGCACAGAGTAAAACAAATAATACATGGTTACAAATACAGTTACATAAATGAACAAGGTATACATTTATATACAAGACATTGCATGCACAGTTAAAGAAAATATATATTATGAGCGTATGAAACAGTTACAGACCAGATTAAAGTGTGAGACAGCCTTAGATTTGAAAGAACTTAAGCTGGTGGTGGATATGAGAGTCTCTGGTAGGTTGTTCCAGTTTTGGGGTGCACGGAAGGAGAAGGAGGAACGTCCGGATACTTTGTTGAGTCTTGGGACCATGAATAGTCTTTTGGAGTCTGATCTCAGGTGATAGGTACTGCATGTGGTAGGGGTGAGGAGCTTGTTCAGGTAGCTGGGTAGCTTGCCCAGAAAGTATTTGAGGGTGAGACAGGAAAGGTGAACTTTGCGCCTAGACTCTAGTGATGACCAATCTAGTTCTTTGAGCATTTCGCAGTGATGTGTGTTGTAGTTGCATTGGAGAACAAAACGACAAATTGAATTGTAGAGGGTGTCAAGTTTGCTAAGGTGGGTTTGAGGAGCCGAGCCATATACTATGTCTCCATAGTCAATAATTGGCATTAGCATCTGCTGTGCAATACGCTTTCTGACCAGGAGACTTAGGGAGGATTTGTTCCTGTAAAGTACCCCTAGTTTGGCATAGGTCTTGGTTGTCAGGGTATCAATGTGCATCCCGAATGTTAAGTGGGAGTCAAACCATAAGCCCAGGTATTTAAAACTAGTGACAGGTGTTAGGGTGGTTTTAGCGTTGGTTCTAATCAGGAGCTCAGTCACTGGAAGCTTTACAAATGTAGTCTTGGTCCCAAATACCATTGTTACAGTCTTGTCAGTGTTTAAAAACAGTTTGTTTTGGGAAATCCAGTTTTCGAGTCTCAAAAAGTCAGACTGAAGTATGTGTTGAAGGTCAGAGAGGCTATGGCTGTGTGCATACAGGATTGTGTCATCTGCATACATGTGTATTGAGGCTTCCTTACAAGCTGTGGGAAGATCATTAATGAACACTGAGAAGAGTTGGGGCCCCAGAACAGAGCCTTGCGGGACACCACAGGTGATATCCAGGGGGTTGGAGTTAGAGCCTGAGATGGACACATGTTGGGATCTTCCTGATAGGTAGGACTGAAACCAGTTTAAAGCATGTTTCCCTATTCCAGAGCTCTGGAGTTTGTTAAGCAGGATAGCATGATCAACTGTGTCAAAAGCCTTTGCAAAATCTAGGAATACTGCACCAGTGAGTTGTCCCCGTTCCATTCCACACTGGATTTCATTGCAAACTTTTAGCAGGGTAGTTACGGTGGAGTGTTTGGGACGAAACCCAGACTGGAATTGGCTAGGGAAATTTGTCTTGGTGTAGAACTCGCTTAATTGGGAGTGGACACATTTTTCCATAACTTTGGATAGAATTGGGAGAAGTGAGATTGGCCTGTAGTTTGAGACAGTGTTTTTGTCCCCACTTTTGAAGATTGGGACAACTCTGGCAGTTTTCCAGGTCTTAGGGATATGGCCTGCAGACAGGATAGAGTTGACTATGGACGCAATTGGTTTGGCAATGGCTGGGGCACCAAGTCGTAGGAACCTAGATTGTAGTAAGTCGGGTCCACATTGGCTGCTTAGTTTTAGTTTGAGGAGCGCTTGTGTAATCTCCTCTTCAGATACTGGGCTAAATTGAAAATTGTGGGCAGTGTTGGGAGGGGGTGGGACTATAGGGGTACTCCCAGGATGAGATTCAGGTTTGGGGTTTGTGCTGCGTTTCGCTAATAAGTTAGTGGCACACCCCACAAAGTAATCATTGAATGCATTTGCAATGTCAGTGGGGTTTGTCAGAGTAATATCCCCCTTAGTGATATTACTTGGTTGTTGATGGTTAGGAGGCTGGAATATATTGTTGATAACCTTCCAGAAATTAGCTGGGTTTGATGTATTCTGGAGGAGATTGTCAGAGTAATATTGTGCTTTTGCATGCCTTGTTTGCCTTGTGCACACGTTCCGCAGGCATCTGTAGTGATTGAGATCCTTGGTAGTGCCAGTTACTTTGTAGCTTTTCCACAAGGCATCCCTGAACTGGTAGAGTGCTATAAGGTCAGGTGTAACCCATGGAAGGTGGGCCCCCCGTACCCTTATTTTGCGTAGTGGAGCATGGGTATCGCAGAGTTTTAAGAACTCGGATTGGAAATAGTCGAGCGCAGAATCAGGGTCGGGAATTAAATCGATTCTGTGCCATGGGCAGTTGGTAAGGTCATCCAGAAACTGTTGTGGGTTAAAGTTTTTAAATGTTCTAGTGAGGAGAACTTTGGGGCTTGAATGGGGCGGTTTAATTTTCCTTACACAGTACACTATTGCATGGTCACTGAAAATGTCAGGAAGGATGCCAGAGGATTGGATTCTGCTGGGGTTTGAGGAGAGAATCCAGTCTAGCAAGGAATGGTTATGCGACTTCAGGTTTATTCGTGTGGGTTGGGAAATGAGTTGCGATAGGTTAAGTGACTTGAGTTGTATCTGGATTTTGTGGTTTTTAGGGTCAAGCCAATTGAAGTTGAAATCCCCAAGGACTAGCAGCTCACTCTTCTCATTCAGAGAGGAAATGGAGGCAAGAAATTGGGTGATATCAGTCAGGGATTGTAGAAGGGCTTTAGGGGGGCGGTAGATGCCAGCAAGCAAGATGGGCTTAGAAAAGGGGAGGCAGATTTTGCCAACTAGAGTTTCAAAAGAGGGTGGACTTGGTGGGCAATGTAGCAGTGTAAATTGTAAGGTGTCTGCAATATAAAATAACACCCCTCCTCCTCTCTTTGACCTATCTCTCCTAAAAATGGAGTATCCCTGAATGGCGATATTTGCATCAGGGGTTTTAGAGGATAGCCATGTTTCTGTAAGAACGATGGCTTTGGGTTTATGCATAAGGCACCATGCCCTTAGTTCGTCTAGTTTGGGCAGCAGGCTCCGGATGTTTATATGGGCGACAGATAGCCCTTTTTGGAATTTAAAGGTGGAATTCTCAGGGGCATGGGACAGAGCTGAAATGGGAGGACCTGGGTTAGTTTCAATATCACCTGCTAGAGAGAGTAATAGTATGAGAAGAAATTTGGGTAGTTGTTTACAAGTTGTAGATTTGTGGTGTTTTCCATTAGAGTGAGCAGTGGTTGGTGTGCTGGTTTTTAGAGTTCTCCACCAACATTCAGTAGATAGTGCAAGGCTTTTGAGTAGTCCAGGGTGTATGGTGATGTTGGGTGCGGGCCAGGATGGAGGAGTTTGTAGTGGATAGAGGGAGTAACATCTCCATGAGGCCAGGAGAAAGAAAAAAATTAGAAGACATAGCAGGTTCATGATGCCAGAGGTAGGCAGTGTTGCATGGAGCTGTTATGAGCAGAGTGAGTGTGTGCAGACTAAACAGCAGGGGTGAACCTGTACCTTGTCATGTGTTTTGCTGCATTGCAATGCTAGGGTCAAATCAGGGTTTCAGTGTTTTGTGCAGTCAGTTTTGGGAGAGGCTGCAGTGAAAGAAGTTGTAAAGGGGTGGGGGGTTAAAGTATGCAGGTTAACAAGCATGGGATCATAGTGTGATCTGAATAGCTTACCATTTGTAAGTGAGTGAAGTGTGAAGTGAGTGAAATTGCAGCTAGCAATTGTCCCTGCCGGGTTTCTAAAATGGCCGACGTGAAATGTTTGTTGTGTAATGTACGTAACCATACAAAACAGTGTCCCTTCAGGCCATACTATGATCACGACCCTGGAGGAGAGCCGTACCCACAGATGAATTTAGTATGCTGGGCCTGTCGTGAAGTAGGTCACATGGAAGATGTGTGCCCCAAAATTTTCAAAGACAAACAGCTGCAAAAGCAAGCAACGCCCTGTGAGTGCAAGCAAGATGTGGAAGCTGATAACAGTGAGTGTGTGCCCAGGACCACTGATATCTCTGGAGCTAATAAAGCAAAAAGAAAGAAAACTGTTCCTCAAGTCACAGGGGAAGTGACCGAGCCACTTGAACCTGCACTGTCAGGACATGCGTCAGAAAGGCGCCGAGATGAGCAACAGCCCATAGGGCCTGGCGCAATCGTCCCAGGAATGACGACACGCCTAGAGATGACAAAGGCTACTGCTACCATCATAGGCAGAGAGCCAAGCGAATCAAAGAAAACAAGAACTGGCTGGAAACTATGCTATGAGATGTCCCAGAAAGATGTGCAAAACTTTATCACAGAGTTGGGGGTTTCTCGGCAAGAGGCTAGCGCGCTTAAAGCAGAGCTGGAACTCTCACGCCATGAGGTCTACGCTCGCAGCACAGAGCTGTGTACATTGAAGGAAACCTATGAGAATACCCTGAGTAATTTAGAGACTGTAAAAAGAGAGAATGTAAGTCTGACACAGAAAAATTCAGACTTGACTGACCAGATCAGTGAAGGTGATGAGAAACTTCACCAAGCAGAAAAAGTGGAGAAGCAATTGATCCAGGAAAAGTTAGAAATGCAGGAAGCACTGCAGAATACAGAATCAGCGGCGATCCAGGCGACACAATCTGCAGAGCTCCAAAAAATGGAGGCGCTGATGCAAACCCAGAGCAAGCACCAGAAAGAGGTGAAGACCCTGAGGGAGGTCTGGCACGATCAGGTTGGAGAGCTGCAGAAGCAGATGGCTGAGCGCGAGATACAGTGCGCCAAGAGAGAGGAGGTGTCCGTCCGTCAGGTGGTTTGCCTGACACTGCGCTATAAAAGCGAGATGGCCGATATCTACAAGCAGCTGGACCACACGGCAAATGAGGGGGCCCGGCTGCAGCTGGAGCTGGACAAGACCCGGAAGGAGCACCTGCAGCTGCAGGTCAAGAATAGAGAAAATGAAACAGAGTTAAACCTCGCTCTGAAACAGATGACGGACATGGGAGAAGCGGCTAAAGTGGTTCAGTCGGGCTATCAATCCTACCTCCTAACCAAGCAAGCGGTACGTTCCTATACGTGTATCTTCAATGTTGTTGCAATATTACGATTTGCTATAAAGATGAAGTTGGAGAAAGAGATTCCAAGGCTAAAAGAGACACGGTCACAAAAGGAGACCAGGGAAAGTAAACTCAATGCCCTCACTGATGACAAAGAGGAAGGAGAAAGAATTGACTTTGATTGTGCTGCTGTTATTCCAGAAACAGATAGGCACCCTCCTGAGAATATACTCCCTGATCTGGAATTCAAAAATCCAGATCCTCAATTTCATTTACGTTGTCCAGAAGATTATCAAACTAGTGGACACACCCAGGACAACACAGAAGATGTTTTAGCCAAGTGGGTGGCAGTTCCTGAAAACACAAACTTGTTGACAGATCCTGATGCCATGGTTAATATGGACTACGTTTGTACAGAGGCAACTAGGTCTCCAAAACCCAAAGGCCTGGTAATGGCCACAAAAGGGAAATCAAAGATTGAAAAGAAAAAACAACGAAGGTTAACATGGCGCCTGAATAGTTCCATATCTCACCAATCTGGACCACACTGTGGAGCCAAGGAGAATCTGGTCCAAGGGTCTCATCAGAAGCTAAAGAAACAGTCCAGTCATTTGCAGGTTGCAGCGGGCTATGAAATAAAGTCAAAGGATGCAATAGACTGGAAGTCAAAAAAAAAAAAAAAAAAAATGTTTGGGGGAACTGACCGATTTATTTTTTTTATTACACGTGTGGACTATGTCACGGACACTTAACTATGCAAATAAGCATTTTGTCAATATTACAATGTTATATTGGTTCTCTGTGTTGAAAATGTAGCTAAACTACAAATTAATATACAGGGTTGATGGCCCTTAAGATTACAAGGCTGTAGTATAAGAGAAAAAATATTGGTAGCTTACAATATGGAAAAAAAAAAAATGCCCTTTTCGGTTGGTAAATTTATAATGAAGTTCATATTCGTATCATGTGAATACTTAATGTTGTACTGAGGAGTTAGCTCAAGTATTTCAGGTAGGACGCTCACCCCAGTGAGGTCCATGGCCGCTCACCCCAGTAGGTGTGAGCTGGGAGGGGGATATGTGACATAGTCCAAAGATGTTAGGCAGCTTTCTGCCCCATTTTAGAGCAGAAAGTGCAGGAATAGCTAAAAATGATCCGTTCCACAGCTTCACATTAACTCAGGCAGCTGGATGGAAAATCCAGACCACAGATTACCATGGCTCTAGTTCTCCCTCACCTGCTCTTCTAATCACATGCACAGGTATTTAGAGCAGAGAGGTTTTGCATTTCACTCTCTCTCCTTGGAGCCTGGGGGCTGGGGGTGTCGCTACTCTCCTGCATCCAGTATCGAGGTTGACGGCCTCTCCACGTATCACAGTACCAGAGGATTTGCCTGGACACCCCAAACAGATAAGATAAACAAATGGTTACTGCTGTTGCTAAAAGACTGTGCTGTATCTTGTGACCCTAAATGAGAGAGCATTGTTTTAAGCTGGGGAACCAGTTTAGTTGGCCAGCAGCTGTTAGAGAGACTGATTTTGATGTGTAGTTAGATCCCTGAAAGGGATAGGATTTTGTTTATATAATTTGGTTTCTTTTTACTTGAAATAACAGTGTGGGAAATACTGTAACAATGAAATGAGTGAACTGCTGAATGAAAGTATCTGAGTACCTCTAACCTACACATGTTAAAGCTGCAGTACCTTACTTGGATGAAAATAAAGCAGGCAGAAGCCTGAGTTAAGCAGCTTAATACTTTGCATGATCCTGTTTTTGTATTAAATAACCCTAGAAGACTGTGTCGGGAAGAACCCAGACAGACGTCAGCACTACAAAAGGGGGGCGTTTGTCACACTATCTATCTATCTATCTATCTATCTATCTATCTATCTATCTATCTATCTATCTATCTATCTATCTATGAGGTGTTTGTTACCACTAACAACAAATCACAACCTTAATCTTTAAAGTACTAGCGGGAGCTCAGAGTGATACTGCCAGTAGACAAGTCAGCCTCAGCCTCGGTACCACCCATTTAACTGCACTATTTTGGCATTTGGCACGGTCCTATGTTATATATTAGTGTAACGCTCGGCCTGCCCTCAAGCCAGACGAGACCCCAGGACTGAGGTGGAAAGGAGAAATACCACATACCTAACAGTAAACGGGGGCATGGCCGGAGTATGGAAGTAGCGTAGCTGGTCCAGGGAACAAAAATAGAAAGAGTTCAGTACTTGCCAACTCCAGCGTAGAAGGGTAAAGTCCGTAAGCCAATGGTCAAGGTGTAGGGAGAGCAGCGTGGTAGAGTGTCCGTAAGCCTGGGTCGTGGAGCGGAGAGAGCAGCGTAGTAGGGGTCCGAAAGCCGAGTCCAAGGGATATAGAAGACTGCAAGGTAGAGAGTCCAAAGCCAAATCCAAGGGGGTCCAGAGAGCAGCGTGATCGAAGTCCAAAGCCAAAGGTCAAAATCCAGGGAGGTCAGCAGAGAATCCAGGGACAGGAAGAGGGACTGCAACACAAGAGAGCCAAGCAGAAGCAGACAGCACCAAGGTACAGAAGCTATGCAGAGCAATGTGGTAATGGTGAGGGGAGACTAAATAGTGGTCTGGGACCTACACTGGCGACACACTTTATTCGAGCTCGGCTAGTCCCACTAATTCGGGTATACCCGGGTGTATTGAGGTTTGTGACTGTTTTCTGCCCGAGTGCATTGAGGTATTTTCCAGGCAGGGATTGAAGCATTTTATTCCCCCTGGCTGCAATACTGCACAGTATATATATATATTGCATTACAATTCATGAATTTATGCCATCTGGTAGACACGCGAAGCATTGCAGCCTATTAAATCCTAATCATTATCATTTAACAGATCAGCCGCCCGTCAGCCAGGCATGAACCCAGGCTGGGAAGGCAAACGCAACGGGGCTTGTCAGAGGTGAGGAGCGGCGCATTCCAGGTATCTGCCAGGTACATACTGGGTATTTGCTCGAATAAAGTGTGTCGGTGCAGTATCAGGGGAAAGGGAGGAGCGGAGGTGTGGCCCAAGGGAAGCCCTGATAGGGGAGAAGAGCCTGGGGGTGGACCTGGTGGAGCAGGGCCAGGAAAGCGCGCCGATGCGCTTGCCGCACTGGAGGAGGCGGGGTTAGGCTCCTGGCGCCAGAAAAGGGAAGCCTGGGTCCGCGCGCGCCCGTATGGGTGACACGCGCGACCCTGAAGTGCGGGAGCAGCCGCGGGGGAGACACCGAGGACCGGGGAACGCCGCCGGGGACCAGAGGCAGCGGGAAGAAGAGGTAAGGAGGCGCTGGTAGCGGGAGTCCCAGCAGCACGGGTCCTTACAATTAGTTTGTTCTTCTTGTGCACTACATTATTTTAATTAAGTATCATAATTAAAGAATTATTTTTAAATGTATCACATTACTTATCATAGGTTATTGAGTGCTAACTAGATTAGTTATTTCTCTTGGGTGTTTACAAGTTTTATTTACTAGTGTTTCATGCTGTTGGTTGATGTTTTATTTTAAAAGTGCAAATCCACTGTTATCCATATCTGGATAATAGTACTTTTGCCCATTACTGTACTGTATGAGTTGGGGAGGGGGTCTTCTTTTTTTTCTGGCACAGAATTGGTACTGCAGCCCATTGGGGACCCCCAGACTCCCTCAGTACCACCCGAGGATCCCTGTACCCCCTGGGCCCCTGACACGTGGGGACCCCTGTGGGGACCCCGGACACCCACAGGGGCCACCTGGAGACCCCCAACTACAAAGACCCAACAGAAGCCACCCCTTCCGGCACACGTCGGTGATGACCTATTCGGAGGGGCGGCGGGGGGCCTAAGGTATCCGACAAGGGATGCGAAAGCCAGGGGCTTGCAGAGGGGTCGCCAGCAGAGGAGGTGATTTTCAATATCTCTGGATACACACTTCCACCAGCAGAACGCAGTATCCTGAATAAGGGGTTAATCTTTGTGCCGGCGCACACCATAGATCCCTTAGACTGGGAGGTGGATTTATATCATCTCAATAGACGTTTACGCTTGAGGGATTTTTTCTCCAAAGACATTGCTGACACCCGAACAACGACCTAAGGTGATAATTCCACACGGCAGTTTCGTCCAACCAGTACCTTTGTGTAACGATCGGGTGAATCACGTTTCCCAGCGTGTCCCCGTCACTTCTGTTCCCATGACTTCCAATCACCCCTCTTTCCTGCGTTCTCACTCTCTCCCTTCCTTCTCTCGCGGTCGCTCCTCCGCGGCGTGGTTTGCGTGCCCTGACGCGCGTTCGGGTCATGTGCGCGGCTTCTGCACTGCGTGCGCACGTTCCCGGCCACTCGCTACACTCCGCGTTACCAGCATCCCTCGGCGTACGCTTGTCCCCCTAGCCCTTACATTACCTGGCTCCTCCGCCTCTCCTTCCCTTCCGCCTCCGGTGCCAAATGTCCTCCCGGCGGTGCGTCCCTCGCGCCCTGTTACACGAATGGTGCATGCGCATAACACATTTACAGAAGGCGTGCGCACCCGCCCCCGGTATTTGCCACCCCTAAACTCTAGCTCCGCCCCCCCGTGGCTTACAAGCTATTTCCCTTGATTATTTCCCTGTCTCCTCCCCTGTTCTCTCAGACCTATCCCTGCAAATTCTCACTCAGACCTCTGCTCCACCTCTCAGACCTCTGCTCCCTCTCCTTTTTGGATTCCCTTGGTTTGAACTTGTGTACTGCTTTGGATTTGACTACTCTACCTTCTCCTGCCCTTGAACTCTGGCTTACGGACATCACTATGCTGCTTTCTCCAACCCTTGAACTCTGGCTTACGGACATCACTACGCTGCTCTCCAACCCTTGAACTCTGGCACACGGACATTACTCTCCGATCTCTGGCACCCCGGACTCCGCAAGTATACGTTAACCCTTTCTTACCAGGCCTGGCAACGCATTACCACACTCCGGGCATGCCCACACTGCTGTGGGTGCGTGTTATACCCTTACCCACCTCAGTACTGGGGACTGGCCAGGTCTGCGGGCATACAGGCGTTACACTTTGACCCACAGGTCCACAACTCCAACATCGCCACCTTCATCAATCTGGTGGAGGCAGACACCAAGTGACGTGTCAAGAATTACAAACAAAGTTTCTCGAATCTCACACCTGAGGAACAACAGACCCTCAAATCACTATGTGATAATAAAAACATTATCATAAGAGCCACAGATAAGGGAGAAGGCATTGTGGTCATGGACTACGGACAATACCGCACTGAGGTTATGAGACAGCTTGATGTGACTCAACATTACATGTTGTTGAATGGAGATCCCTCACGCGGCTATAAGAGAGAGATTGATTCAGTGATACAACTGGGAATAGACAATAGATGGATTACAGAGGATACGGGGAAATTTCTTCAACAACAATTTCCAATTACCCCGGTCCTTTATATACTACCCAAGGTGCATAAATCACTCACCTTGCCACCTGGAAGACCTATTATCTCGGCCAGGGACTCACTGTGTCACCCCCTCTCCCAGTATGTTGATTTCTACCTTCTGCCAATGGTCATTAACAGTGGTTGACAAATCACCAAAAAATCTACTCGCCACACAAAAAAATCTACATGCCACCTAGTACCAAACGTGTGCTCATTGGGCCAATATTTACTCGCCCGGGGGTTAAATCCACTCGCCCGGGGCGAGCAAATTTATAGGTTTGTCGAACACTGGTCATTAAGATGTTCAGCTACATCAAGGACACCACAGATTTTATTAATAAATTGTTGGCAGTGAGGGTGGACCATGATGTTTTGCTCGTAACAATGGATGTTTCAAGCCTGTATATGAATATTGCCCATACAGAGGGGATGGAGGCCATTGCAGATCATTTAAAGAATTGTGATGACTATACTGGACCACCTGTGGAATTCCTCCTCCTTCTGATAGACATTGTGTTACACAAACACTTCTTCAAGTTTGAAACAAAATTCTATCTCCAACTAATGGGCACAGCGATGGGGTCCAATATAGCCCCATCGTATGCAAACCTCTACATGGACCAATATGAGCAAACACACATTCTTGGTGATTCACCCCATACTACTCATTATTAAATATATGAGATACATTGATGACATCTTTATGTTGTGGGGTGGCACAGAGGCGGTACTTTTCCAGTTCTTGGACTAATTTAATAAAATCCCCTCGAATATTCGTTTCACCATGACCCACTCAGCCAGTGAAGTGGTCTTTTTGGACACTATAGTCTACAGAGAGGCAGACAGACTATTGACCAAGATTCATCAGAAGTTAACGGACAAAAACAATCTGCTTCTGGCCAATAACCACCACCCCTCATCACTGATGAAGGGGTTACCATATTCCCAGTTTATGAGGGTACGGAGGGTGACCAGCAATGTTGAAGATTGCGAGACAGCACTGCTCAACATGGCGCGTAGATTCCAGGGCCGCGGCTATGCGAAAGGAGAGATCATCCCCGCGCTTAAGAAGGCCAGACTGATTCCTCGTGAGCAGTTGCTCACATCTACTATTAAATCACAGGATACAGAAAGGTTTCCTGTTGCTAGTACTTATACTGTAGCACAGCCTCGGGACTGATCAAATCAAGCGTGCAAAGACACTGGCATATATTCGCCAATGACAAAAAGATTGGTGCGCAAGTCAACAAACCCCCATTGTTCTGTTATAGATGAGGACGCAATATTGGTGATTTCCTCTTGCAGTCAGACCCTATGACGAAATACGCTAATAGTACCACTTGGCTTACCAGGACCCCAGGAGTCTACAAATGTCACGGGTGCACTAATTGCCAGCATATGATCTTGGGCAAACATTATGCGCACCCACACAGTGGCAAGGCTATCAAGATAAAGGACTTCATGAATTGTGAGAGTCGCTTTGTGGTTTATTTTATTCGCTGCCCTTGTGGTATATACTACGTGGGCAAGACCACTCGGATGTTGAAGGTGTGGATCTGTCTCCATAGATCGGCCATCAGAAAGGCATTATCGGAAGTGGGTGACAGTGATGACCAAAAACTACAACCGGTTGCAAGACATTTTAAGAAATTCAAACACAACCTTGCGACAATGAGATGCATGCCCATCATGCAAGCTCATGTGTCACCACGGGGTGGAGATAGGGGAAGACTCTTATTACAGCTGGAAGCAAGACTAATTTTTGAGCTCAATACAATGGCCCCAAAGGGTCTCAATGAGGATTTCAAGCTTGGGTGCTTTCTTTAATAACAGTGTGTTACTTATTTGGGCGGGCTGAGTGCCCTCGGCTGTATGTGTTTCTTTCCCCATTCCCTACTTCCCTCCTTCCTCATTCCTTCCCTACTTGACTTATCCTTCCCTCCCCCTCTATGTTCTCGCATTTCCTTCCCTCCCTCTCTTCCTCCTGTTATGAATGTGTCTTTCACTGTCAGTGTTTTACCATGTGTACATAGCTTTTTGTTGCCATCTCCTTCCCTTGGTTTTGATTAACTCAGGGTCCTTGTAACCATTTTGTAGATCTAGTGGCCTGATGATCATATAGTGTTGTAATAATGTTCTTTTTTTAATGCCTGCAGCGATAAGGAATTCTGCTCTGCTTTTATTTCTCCTTATCCTTTTTTTTCACGTTTGTTTCTCACTTTCTGTCATTTCATACATAGTACTCATGGAGATCCCCCTGATGTCCAGTTATTACTGCACCTTATTTCTATATAAGTGTTCCCACTGATGTGCAGTCATATACTATACCCACCATCATGATTGCCAGGTTGTGAGGGATCGATCGCGTATCTCCCCACTGTGTGAGATGCCGCGCAGCATACTTAAGTGGTGATGGGGCCGCGCATGTGCGTATCGCTAAGCCGTTGAGTCCTCTTCGATGGACCACGGTGTCACGGTCTCCAGCAGCACGGCACCATGGTTACGGAGGACGCTTTCTTCCCTCGCAGTGGCGGCCTGATGGTACTGCATTCACAACTCAGTGGTGAAATCTGCATACACAACTCTGATCCTTGTGGATCATGTGGCTGTGTTGATGACAGGCATAGTGCGACATCAGCGACTTTGGGTCTGATCATGGGACTTGATGCACGGGCAATCAGCTACTCTGGTTGAGTCATTTTGGTGGGGATATGGGGGTATTTAAGGGATCCACTGGCCATTAGTCGCAAGCACCACCCTGAGGAAGGTCCCACAGGGACCGAAACATTGTTCATATTTGTGCTATGTTTATTTTTGAATACAAGTTTTCTTACTTACCTTTGAGTGCTGTCTTGTGTCTGCTCCTTCTGGAGTGGATTCTCATTCTCTCTCTCTCTCATTCTCTCTCTCTCTCTCTCTCTCTCATTCTCTCTCTTCCATGGTGAAACATACCCAGCTTCATAATTGCAAAGCCAATACAACCAGCTTCACACTGATGAGACCCAAATGTTTGAAATAGCTGTCTGTGTGTAGGTTTTCTGGCTATGCATTTTAACCCAGGCTGTGCTGAAAAGCTCTTTAATGCAGCGCGCGCACACTCACTGACTTTTCTGTCCTCCTGCGGGAGGAGCTCCCGCCCCCAGCTCAGGCCGCGCGCACCTCCCTGCGCGGTGCACATGCCTGATGCGTGTGCACCGCTCACAAGCCACGCGTCAAGCTCATCAGCTGTGGCACATTCCCTAACCTATCCCTGCCTCCATTCCTTCTTTGGCTGAGCATAGCTTTGTGTGACCTGCGTTACCCACGGTCGTGCCTGCTTTAGTGCTTTTTATTCTGTCTCTTCTAGTGAACTCCTGTGTACCGAACCGGCTTGACTGTGGACCCGCTCTGGATTTCGATTTTTGGCTTGCCCTCTGACCTCCCAAACTCTCCAACCCTCCACCTCGGCTTACGGATTCCTACCTACCTCCCGGCTCCAAACCCAAGGCTCTCGGCACGACTATTCTACTGGAACTTCCCAATTATCCGGTGAGTATCTGAACTTTTACCATTTCTCCCGTGCAGTTCCGGACACCTACTATCCACCTTCCAGGCGTGTCCCCGCAGCTGTGGGTGCAAGTATTACCCTTTTCACCTCAGTTCCGGGGTCCCTCCTTGTCCGTGGTGAGCGCAGCGTGACACCTAGAATCCCTTGCTGCAGTGGAAGCACTATATGATAGGTGATAATGGGGAAAAGCAGGGTTGCAGACCTGTCTAAGGCATGTGAATGTGCACACAAGTGATTATATATATATATATATTATATTTATTATGACTAAGGCACTGATGAGATAACATATTTAGAACTATAGAACTACATATCTTAGGTCCCTGACTGGTGGGAATAGTTTGGGCTAGAATATAAGAGGAAAGTTCTAATTGTTGTGGTTCGGAATAACCAGGAGGGCAAGCTAGATGACACGAGACCCTGACCACAAAAGGACAGGACACAGGTTATAGGAGTGCTGGGAACTTGTTCAGAAAAATGACCCAGTGCTGTCACAAGAGCAAGAGGGAACACCCCCCTGATCCTTACCTCTAAACAGGTCATCCTTTTGACACCTTTATTGACTGATACCTCCTCACACACAGTGGAAATTAGGCACGTCTAATGATTGAAACAGGAGAAATGTGTTCTGATTTTGATAAGCAGCCCCACCCGACAGCTTTTCCTAGGCCCATGACTGAAGTCTGCACCTACAGTATGCTCATGTGTGGATCTGAGGGATTGAGTGTGCTGTCGTTGGCTATACTTGTGGAGCCTGACTGAGGTACAGTTGAAAGTGGCCTCACCAGCGACCTGAAAGTCTTCAGTGCATTGGAGGGGGACTCCACGGTCAGCCTGCCTGCTTCCTCTGCTAGACCCTGAACAGCTGTCCCAGCTCTCAAGCCCCTGACTCTTAAGTGTTATTGTTATGTACAGAATGATTCTGATGAGTGTCTCCAAGGATTGATTCTGCTGTGATTCTGATGTATTATGATTGATTCTAATGTAGGATGATTGTTTCTGAGGAATGATTCTGATGTATGAGTGGTTCTGATTTATGATGCATAATGAGAAAAAGTGATTTTGATGTCTGATTCTGATGACTGACTCCAATGTATGATGAAGGATTTGTCATACACAAAGAATATTCAAATGATTGAAATTAGCATATATACCAGATATCTCAGGTCGGTTCCATTTTAGTGCACAGGTAATTCTCCACATACTGTATTGTGTCAAGGTGTGTTTGGGAAGACATACAAGTAACTTGGGACTCTCTCTCCCTTTTCTCTCGCCCCACTAACATTTTTTTTGCCTTGATTTAATGAAGATTAGAGTATCTGAGATGATGTTTCCAACTTTTAAGAATGTGTCTTAAATTGGTATGTCCTTAGCCAAGGTGTGTTGGCTTCTGATGTAAAAAAACAATTATAAATACGTGCAAATTGAACTTTACAGGGGGCAACAAAATAATTATATGCACAATCTGGATCAAATACAGGCCAAAAATGATTAGTATAACTGCAATACTACACAAAACAAAATTGCTTGCGGTCATTCCTTCTGAAATTACTGTATTTGATGTTGCTAATGCACAGTTGCTTTTGTAAGATACTTTTTAAATCTATTTTCTACAATTTAAACATGTTTTATTTTATTTAATGATCAATTAATTTATAACATTAAGCAATTTTTTTCTAAAACGGCAAATTTCACGAATGTCAAGGGAGCAATTGATTTCACCTTGTAGAATTCAATCTCAAGCACAGGAGCAATTGTTTCAAGATAGAAAAAAATATAATAATTCCATAAATGTGGAATGCTAATTATATATGTAACGGGTATTCCCCCACCCAATCGCAAATAGGGTCTCCTTCTTTCTTTTCTTCTTTCTTTTCTTCTTCTGTATCTTCATCAGTTAATTGTAATATAATTGGGGGTCTTCATTCTATAAAAAACAAAATGTCACATGGTTATCCCAGATAGCATGGGAACCATTTCTCACTGAAATGTGACGTCACAGGCCATATAAAAGCCTGTGCAGTCTCATTTGAAGGCATGGAGCTGAAGGGGCAATACCTCCCCCCAATGGATGTGTGATGCCAGTACAGATGTAGATGAAGATGATGAAGATAAAGAAGAAAGAAGACCCCCGATTGCATTACAAGTAACAGATGGAAAAAAAGATGGAAAAAAAGAAAGAAGAAAAGAAAGAATAAAAGGACATTTCCTCAGGGCTGTGGCTGTTGTGGATCCTTGATTTGTTCGAGAGCTTCCATAGACCACTGGAATCAGATGGTGAAGACATCTAAAGGTAAGACAAAACATTGAATGTATGTTTTTTGGCAGTTTTTTTTCATTGTATTTTAATTTATTTTGAATTTTTTAATTGCCCATTGATTGTCAATATATTTATGTGTGCCCCTTTAGGGCTATACATACATAAAGTGACAAGCAATGCTTTTTTGGGCAAATGCTTGCTTTTATTTCTTTTAAATGTATTTTTGGTTCTTTGCTTTTAAATATTTATGCTATTTATTTTGTGTTTTGATATTGAGTTATGTTTTTTTTGTGTGTTTTAAATTGTTTATTTCTGTTTTTTTGGTGTTTGCTTTTTAATTGTGGTTTATTTTTGGTCTTTTGATTTTTAATAATGGTGTTTATTTGGAGTTTTCTTTTTTTTTTTTGATTTTTTTTGGGTGTTTTAATTTGTCATTTTGGTGTTTATTTGGTAGTTGCTTTATTGATTTATGGTAATTTTGTTGTGTTTACTTGTTTATTGTTGTTTATTTGGTGATTGTTTTTATTAAATTGGATATTGTTGGTTGTTTATTTTTTAGGTTGACCATTGACTCCCATAGTGTTAAATCATGCCAATATTATATGGACATATATACTACTGTGCCAATTGATTTATTGGCATTTCCAATGTGTTGACTTTTCAATGTAATGTGTTTGATTTTGGGCCTTGTTTTTTTTTTTTTTTAGCTCCCCCATTTATTGCTATAGGGCAAAGTATGCCCATATTATACGGCATGTTTTAACACTGTGTCAATCAATGGGTAGCAGGGGTGGAGGGTGGGGTGGTGCCCCCAAGTAGGGTGACTGGGTAGCGGGGGTGGGTGGGTTAACCCCTTAATTACTATAGTGGTTAAGGTGATTAATGGGTTAGGGGCTATTAGATTGTATTTTTTATTGTATTCTTGCTGTCAACAGAGGACAAGGACATTAATGAGATAGAGGACGGACTTCATTCTGGCATGCTGGCAGGGTTAAGTGCAAGTTTTATTTACGGGATAAACCTGGTGGGGCTGGGGGGGGAGGGGGAGATGGAAACTTCTGCTCAGCTGGATGCCATATGGATAATAGATGTAAAGGTAATGGTGCTGTGCTGAGAATTGTAATAATCGTAAACACCCAAGAGAAAGAACTCAGCTAGGTAGCACTCAATAACCTATGATAAGTAATGTGATAATTGTAAAAATGATTCTTTAATGATGATACTTAATTAAAATAAGGTAGTGCACAAGAAGAACAAACTAATATAGAACATAGGACCGTGCCAAATGCCAAAATAGTGGAGTCAAATGGGTGGTGCTAAACGTAGCGTCACCCTAAACTAGGGGAATACCTAAGATATGCAAGTTCACAAATGTCATGATATGTTATATCACTCAATAAAAGTGTGAACACACATTATTTTATCCACATTTAGGATCTTAACTACCAGGTATTAGTTACTGGTTGGGCGTGGATGTAACTCTAAAATGAGATCATTCCCACTGTGAAGTTTTAACTCGTTCTGCTCTTTAATTATTCTTTGACCAAAGTTTGTCAGTAGGCAGAAGTTAAGCGTCACCTTCTTCGTTGAAAGCTTACTAATGCTTTGATTGCAGCCCATTAGCTGTGTTTATAAGCATATGGGAAAGATTTTACTGTACTTGGTGGATACAAATGTTGCAGCTTTGTTATGCTGCTACCATTGAACCAATATATGTGGATACAAGTGTTGCAGTTTGTTTTGCTGCTGTGAAAAGGTGTGAACAGTTTGGGTGCTTGATACTTGATTGCAGTTAACACCTAGGTACGGCTTGGTCAATTTAACATAAACATATTAAAAATCTTGATAAGTATTATCGGATAAAGTGCTGGATATGTGCCCAAACCGAAATGTCTGTTTATGGTAGCCACTGCTCTGGACACTCCCAGCATGAGATCACCTGAAGGCATTAAATTTATCTTTCAGAATGAGGTCTGTAATCTCGGCACATGTTAATCAACAGGTATGGTAAAGTAAATACCTGTATTGGTGTGCTGGCTGCTAGGGCATCTATCCATCAATCCATCTATCAATCAATCTATCTATCTATCTATCTATCTATCTATCTATCTATGAGGTGTTTGTTACCACTAACAACAAATCACAACCTTAATCTTTAAAGTACTAGCGGGAGCTCAGAGTGATACTGCCAGTAGACAAGTCAGCCTCAGCCTCGGTACCACCCATTTAACTGCACTATTTTGGCATTTGGCACGGGACTATGTTATATATTAGTGTAACGCTCGGCCTGCCCTCAAGCCAGACGAGACCCCAGGACTGAGGTGGAAAGGAGAAATACCACATACCTAACAGTAAACGGGGGCATGGCCGGAGTATGGAAGTAGCGTAGCTGGTCCAGGGAACAAAAATAGAAAGAGTTCAGTACTTGCCAACTCCAGCGTAGAAGGGTAAAGTCCGTAAGCCAATGGTCAAGGTGTAGGGAGAGCAGCGTGGTAGAGTGTCCGTAAGCCTGGGTCGTGGAGCGGAGAGAGCAGCGTAGTAGGGGTCCGAAAGCCGAGTCCAAGGGATATAGAAGACTGCAAGGTAGAGAGTCCAAAGCCAAATCCAAGGGGGTCCAGAGAGCAGCGTGATCGAAGTCCAAAGCCAAAGGTCAAAATCCAGGGAGGTCAGCAGAGAATCCAGGGACAGGAAGAGGGACTGCAACACAAGAGAGCCAAGCAGAAGCAGACAGCACCAAGGTACAGAAGCTATGCAGAGCAATGTGGTAATGGTGAGGGGAGACTAAATAGTGGTCTGGGACCTACACTGGCGACACACTTTATTCGAGCTCGGCTAGTCCCACTAATTCGGGTATACCCGGGTGTATTGAGGTTTGTGACTGTTTTCTGCCCGAGTGCATTGAGGTATTTTCCAGGCAGGGATTGAAGCATTTTATTCCCCCTGGCTGCAATACTGCACAGTATATATATATATTGCATTACAATTCATGAATTTATGCCATCTGGTAGACACGCGAAGCATTGCAGCCTATTAAATCCTAATCATTATCATTTAACAGATCAGCCGCCCGTCAGCCAGGCATGAACCCAGGCTGGGAAGGCAAACGCAACGGGGCTTGTCAGAGGTGAGGAGCGGCGCATTCCAGGTATCTGCCAGGTACATACTGGGTATTTGCTCGAATAAAGTGTGTCGGTGCAGTATCAGGGGAAAGGGAGGAGCGGAGGTGTGGCCCAAGGGAAGCCCTGATAGGGGAGAAGAGCCTGGGGGTGGACCTGGTGGAGCAGGGCCAGGAAAGCGCGCCGATGCGCTTGCCGCACTGGAGGAGGCGGGGTTAGGCTCCTGGCGCCAGAAAAGGGAAGCCTGGGTCCGCGCGCGCCCGTATGGGTGACACGCGCGACCCTGAAGTGCGGGAGCAGCCGCGGGGGAGACACCGAGGACCGGGGAACGCCGCCGGGGACCAGAGGCAGCGGGAAGAAGAGGTAAGGAGGCGCTGGTAGCGGGAGTCCCAGCAGCACGGGTCCTTACAATTAGTTTGTTCTTCTTGTGCACTACATTATTTTAATTAAGTATCATAATTAAAGAATTATTTTTAAATGTATCACATTACTTATCATAGGTTATTGAGTGCTAACTAGATTAGTTATTTCTCTTGGGTGTTTACAAGTTTTATTTACTAGTGTTTCATGCTGTTGGTTGATGTTTTATTTTAAAAGTGCAAATCCACTGTTATCCATATCTGGATAATAGTACTTTTGCCCATTACTGTACTGTATGAGTTGGGGAGGGGGTCTTCTTTTTTTTCTGGCACAGAATTGGTACTGCAGCCCATTGGGGACCCCCAGACTCCCTCAGTACCACCCGAGGATCCCTGTACCCCCTGGGCCCCTGACACGTGGGGACCCCTGTGGGGACCCCGGACACCCACAGGGGCCACCTGGAGACCCCCAACTACAAAGACCCAACAGAAGCCACCCCTTCCGGCACACGTCGGTGATGACCTATTCGGAGGGGCGGCGGGGGGCCTAAGGTATCCGACAAGGGATGCGAAAGCCAGGGGCTTGCAGAGGGGTCGCCAGCAGAGGAGGTGATTTTCAATATCTCTGGATACACACTTCCACCAGCAGAACGCAGTATCCTGAATAAGGGGTTAATCTTTGTGCCGGCGCACACCATAGATCCCTTAGACTGGGAGGTGGATTTATATCATCTCAATAGACGTTTACGCTTGAGGGATTTTTTCTCCAAAGACATTGCTGACACCCGAACAACGACCTAAGGTGATAATTCCACACGGCAGTTTCGTCCAACCAGTACCTTTGTGTAACGATCGGGTGAATCACGTTTCCCAGCGTGTCCCCGTCACTTCTGTTCCCATGACTTCCAATCACCCCTCTTTCCTGCGTTCTCACTCTCTCCCTTCCTTCTCTCGCGGTCGCTCCTCCGCGGCGTGGTTTGCGTGCCCTGACGCGCGTTCGGGTCATGTGCGCGGCTTCTGCACTGCGTGCGCACGTTCCCGGCCACTCGCTACACTCCGCGTTACCAGCATCCCTCGGCGTACGCTTGTCCCCCTAGCCCTTACATTACCTGGCTCCTCCGCCTCTCCTTCCCTTCCGCCTCCGGTGCCAAATGTCCTCCCGGCGGTGCGTCCCTCGCGCCCTGTTACACGAATGGTGCATGCGCATAACACATTTACAGAAGGCGTGCGCACCCGCCCCCGGTATTTGCCACCCCTAAACTCTAGCTCCGCCCCCCGTGGCTTACAAGCTATTTCCCTTGATTATTTCCCTGTCTCCTCCCCTGTTCTCTCAGACCTATCCCTGCAAATTCTCACTCAGACCTCTGCTCCACCTCTCAGACCTCTGCTCCCTCTCCTTTTTGGATTCCCTTGGTTTGAACTTGTGTACTGCTTTGGATTTGACTACTCTACCTTCTCCTGCCCTTGAACTCTGGCTTACGGACATCACTATGCTGCTTTCTCCAACCCTTGAACTCTGGCTTACGGACATCACTACGCTGCTCTCCAACCCTTGAACTCTGGCACACGGACATTACTCTCCGATCTCTGGCACCCCGGACTCCGCAAGTATACGTTAACCCTTTCTTACCAGGCCTGGCAACGCATTACCACACTCCGGGCATGCCCACACTGCTGTGGGTGCGTGTTATACCCTTACCCACCTCAGTACTGGGGACTGGCCAGGTCTGCGGGCATACAGGCGTTACACTTTGACCCACAGGTCCACAACTCCAACATCGCCACCTTCATCAATCTGGTGGAGGCAGACACCAAGTGACGTGTCAAGAATTACAAACAAAGTTTCTCGAATCTCACACCTGAGGAACAACAGACCCTCAAATCACTACGTGATAATAAAAACATTATCATAAGAGCCGCAGATAAGGGAGAAGGCATTGTGGTCATGGACTACGGACAATACCGCACTGAGGTTATGAGACAGCTTGATGTGACTCAACATTACATGTTGTTGAATGGAGATCCCTCACGCGGCTATAAGAGAGAGATTGATTCAGTGATACAACTGGGAATAGACAATAGATGGATTACAGAGGATACGGGGAAATTTCTTCAACAACAATTTCCAATTACCCCGGTCCTTTATATACTACCCAAGGTGCATAAATCACTCACCTTGCCACCTGGAAGACCTATTATCTCGGCCAGGGACTCACTGTGTCACCCCCTCTCCCAGTATGTTGATTTCTACCTTCTGCCAATGGTCATTAACAGTGGTTGACAAATCACCAAAAAATCTACTCGCCACACAAAAAAATCTACATGCCACCTAGTACCAAACGTGTGCTGATTGGGCCAATATTTACTCACCCGGGGGTTAAATCCACTCGCCCGGGGCGAGCAAATTTATAGGTTTGTCGAACACTGGTCATTAAGATGTTCAGCTACATCAAGGACACCACAGATTTTATTAATAAATTGTTGGCAGTGAGGGTGGACCATGATGTTTTGCTCGTAACAATGGATGTTTCAAGCCTGTATATGAATATTGCCCATACAGAGGGGATGGAGGCCATTGCAGATCATTTAAAGAATTGTGATGACTATACTGGACCACCTGTGGAATTCCTCCTCCTTCTGATAGACATTGTGTTACACAAACACTTCTTCAAGTTTGAAACAAAATTCTATCTCCAACTAATGGGCACAGCGATGGGGTCCAATATAGCCCCATCGTATGCAAACCTCTACATGGACCAATATGAGCAAACACACATTCTTGGTGATTCACCCCATACTACTCATTATTAAATATATGAGATACATTGATGACATCTTTATGTTGTGGGGTGGCACAGAGGCGGTACTTTTCCAGTTCTTGGACTAATTTAATAAAATCCCCTCGAATATTCGTTTCACCATGACCCACTCAGCCAGTGAAGTGGTCTTTTTGGACACTATAGTCTACAGAGAGGCAGACAGACTATTGACCAAGATTCATCAGAAGTTAACGGACAAAAACAATCTGCTTCTGGCCAATAACCACCACCCCTCATCACTGATGAAGGGGTTACCATATTCCCAGTTTATGAGGGTACGGAGGGTGACCAGCAATGTTGAAGATTGCGAGACAGCACTGCTCAACATGGCGCGTAGATTCCAGGGCCGCGGCTATGCGAAAGGAGAGATCATCCCCGCGCTTAAGAAGGCCAGACTGATTCCTCGTGAGCAGTTGCTCACATCTACTATTAAATCACAGGATACAGAAAGGTTTCCTGTTGCTAGTACTTATACTGTAGCACAGCCTCGGGACTGATCAAATCAAGCGTGCAAAGACACTGGCATATATTCGCCAATGACAAAAAGATTGGTGCGCAAGTCAACAAACCCCCATTGTTCTGTTATAGATGAGGACGCAATATTGGTGATTTCCTCTTGCAGTCAGACCCTATGACGAAATACGCTAATAGTACCACTTGGCTTACCAGGACCCCAGGAGTCTACAAATGTCACGGGTGCACTAATTGCCAGCATATGATCTTGGGCAAACATTATGCGCACCCACACAGTGGCAAGGCTATCAAGATAAAGGACTTCATGAATTGTGAGAGTCGCTTTGTGGTTTATTTTATTCGCTGCCCTTGTGGTATATACTACGTGGGCAAGACCACTCGGATGTTGAAGGTGTGGATCTGTCTCCATAGATCGGCCATCAGAAAGGCATTATCGGAAGTGGGTGACAGTGATGACCAAAAACTACAACCGGTTGCAAGACATTTTAAGAAATTCAAACACAACCTTGCGACAATGAGATGCATGCCCATCATGCAAGCTCATGTGTCACCACGGGGTGGAGATAGGGGAAGACTCTTATTACAGCTGGAAGCAAGACTAATTTTTGAGCTCAATACAATGGCCCCAAAGGGTCTCAATGAGGATTTCAAGCTTGGGTGCTTTCTTTAATAACAGTGTGTTACTTATTTGGGCGGGCTGAGTGCCCTCGGCTGTATGTGTTTCTTTCCCCATTCCCTACTTCCCTCCTTCCTCATTCCTTCCCTACTTGACTTATCCTTCCCTCCCCCTCTATGTTCTCGCATTTCCTTCCCTCCCTCTCTTCCTCCTGTTATGAATGTGTCTTTCACTGTCAGTGTTTTACCATGTGTACATAGCTTTTTGTTGCCATCTCCTTCCCTTGGTTTTGATTAACTCAGGGTCCTTGTAACCATTTTGTAGATCTAGTGGCCTGATGATCATATAGTGTTGTAATAATGTTCTTTTTTTAATGCCTGCAGCGATAAGGAATTCTGCTCTGCTTTTATTTCTCCTTATCCTTTTTTTTCACGTTTGTTTCTCACTTTCTGTCATTTCATACATAGTACTCATGGAGATCCCCCTGATGTCCAGTTATTACTGCACCTTATTTCTATATAAGTGTTCCCACTGATGTGCAGTCATATACTATACCCACCATCATGATTGCCAGGTTGTGAGGGATCGATCGCGTATCTCCCCACTGTGTGAGATGCCGCGCAGCATACTTAAGTGGTGATGGGGCCGCGCATGTGCGTATCGCTAAGCCGTTGAGTCCTCTTCGATGGACCACGGTGTCACGGTCTCCAGCAGCACGGCACCATGGTTACGGAGGACGCTTTCTTCCCTCGCAGTGGCGGCCTGATGGTACTGCATTCACAACTCAGTGGTGAAATCTGCATACACAACTCTGATCCTTGTGGATCATGTGGCTGTGTTGATGACAGGCATAGTGCGACATCAGCGACTTTGGGTCAGATCATGGGACTTGATGCACGGGCAATCAGCTACTCTGGTTGAGTCATTTTGGTGGGGATATGGGGGTATTTAAGGGATCCACTGGCCATTAGTCGCAAGCACCACCCTGAGGAAGGTCCCACAGGGACCGAAACATTGTTCATATTTGTGCTATGTTTATTTTTGAATACAAGTTTTCTTACTTACCTTTGAGTGCTGTCTTGTGTCTGCTCCTTCTGGAGTGGATTCTCATTCTCTCTCTCTCTCATTCTCTCTCTCTCTCTCTCTCTCTCTCATTCTCTCTCTTCCATGGTGAAACATACCCAGCTTCATAATTGCAAAGCCAATACAACCAGCTTCACACTGATGAGACCCAAATGTTTGAAATAGCTGTCTGTGTGTAGGTTTTCTGGCTATGCATTTTAACCCAGGCTGTGCTGAAAAGCTCTTTAATGCAGCGCGCGCACACTCACTGACTTTTCTGTCCTCCTGCGGGAGGAGCTCCCGCCCCCAGCTCAGGCCGCGCGCACCTCCCTGCGCGGTGCACATGCCTGATGCGTGTGCACCGCTCACAAGCCACGCGTCAAGCTCATCAGCTGTGGCACATTCCCTAACCTATCCCTGCCTCCATTCCTTCTTTGGCTGAGCATAGCTTTGTGTGACCTGCGTTACCCACGGTCGTGCCTGCTTTAGTGCTTTTTATTCTGTCTCTTCTAGTGAACTCCTGTGTACCGAACCGGCTTGACTGTGGACCCGCTCTGGATTTCGATTTTTGGCTTGCCCTCTGACCTCCCAAACTCTCCAACCCTCCACCTCGGCTTACGGATTCCTACCTACCTCCCGGCTCCAAACCCAAGGCTCTCGGCACGACTATTCTACTGGAACTTCCCAATTATCCGGTGAGTATCTGAACTTTTACCATTTCTCCCGTGCAGTTCCGGACACCTACTATCCACCTTCCAGGCGTGTCCCCGCAGCTGTGGGTGCAAGTATTACCCTTTTCACCTCAGTTCCGGGGTCCCTCCTTGTCCGTGGTGAGCGCAGCGTGACACCTAGAATCCCTTGCTGCAGTGGAAGCACTATATGATAGGTGATAATGGGGAAAAGCAGGGTTGCAGACCTGTCTAAGGCATGTGAATGTGCACACAAGTGATTATATATATATATATATTATATTTATTATGACTAAGGCACTGATGAGATAACATATTTAGAACTATAGAACTACATATCTTAGGTCCCTGACTGGTGGGAATAGTTTGGGCTAGAATATAAGAGGAAAGTTCTAATTGTTGTGGTTCGGAATAACCAGGAGGGCAAGCTAGATGACACGAGACCCTGACCACAAAAGGACAGGACACAGGTTATAGGAGTGCTGGGAACTTGTTGAGAAAAATGACCCAGTGCTGTCACAAGAGCAAGAGGGAACACCCCCCTGATCCTTACCTCTAAACAGGTCATCCTTTTGACACCTTTATTGACTGATACCTCCTCACACACAGTGGAAATTAGGCACGTCTAATGATTGAAACAGGAGAAATGTGTTCTGATTTTGATAAGCAGCCCCACCCGACAGCTTTTCCTAGGCCCATGACTGAAGTCTGCACCTACAGTATGCTCATGTGTGGATCTGAGGGATTGAGTGTGCTGTCGTTGGCTATACTTGTGGAGCCTGACTGAGGTACAGTTGAAAGTGGCCTCACCAGCGACCTGAAAGTCTTCAGTGCATTGGAGGGGGACTCCACGGCCAGCCTGCCTGCTTCCTCTGCTAGACCCTGAACAGCTGTCCCAGCTCTCAAGCCCCTGACTCTTAAGTGTTATTGTTATGTACAGAATGATTCTGATGAGTGTCTCCAAGGATTGATTCTGCTGTGATTCTGATGTATTATGATTGATTCTAATGTAGGATGATTGTTTCTGAGGAATGATTCTGATGTATGAGTGGTTCTGATTTATGATGCATAATGAGAAAAAGTGATTTTGATGTCTGATTCTGATGACTGACTCCAATGTATGATGAAGGATTTGTCATACACAAAGAATATTCAAATGATTGAAATTAGCATATATACCAGATATCTCAGGTCGGTTCCATTTTAGTGCACAGGTAATTCTCCACATACTGTATTGTGTCAAGGTGTGTTTGGGAAGACATACAAGTAACTTGGGACTCTCTCTCCCTTTTCTCTCGCCCCACTAACATTTTTTTTGCCTTGATTTAATGAAGATTAGAGTATCTGAGATGATGTTTCCAACTTTTAAGAATGTGTCTTAAATTGGTATGTCCTTAGCCAAGGTGTGTTGGCTTCTGATGTAAAACAACAATTATAAATATGTGCAAATTGAACTTTACAGGGGGCAACAAAATAATAATTATATGCACAATCTGGATCAAATACAGGCCAAAAATGATTAGTATAACTGCAATACTACACAAAACAAAATTGCTTGCGGTCATTCCTTCTGAAATTACTGTATTTGATGTTGCTAATGCACAGTTGCTTTTGTAAGATACTTTTTAAATCTATTTTCTACAATTTAAACATGTTTTATTTTATTTAATGATCAATTAATTTATAACATTAAGCAATTTTTTTCTAAAACGGCAAATTTCACGAATGTCAAGGGAGCAATTGATTTCACCTTGTAGAATTCAATCTCAAGCACAGGAGCAATTGTTTCAAGATAGAAAAAAATATAATAATTCCATAAATGTGGAATGCTAATTATATATGTAACGGGTATTCCCCCACCCAATCGCAAATAGGGTCTCCTAGGGGAAATGCTACTCTGGTTACAAGGCATAATAGTGTGGCGCACCTGCTGGCTTACATGACTCCTGAGTCTCCCGCTTGATGGTATTATGGGGAAGGTCAGGACAGGCTTCTGGAGACATACCCAGTACGTACTTACGGTGACAGTGCCTCCATCTATTGCAGGCCCAAGGATATGGGGTGGAATCCCTGGAATAGAACGTCTCACTCAGGGATGAGAGATTCCAGTCTCACAACCGCTTCTTTATAATCAGGAACACTTTATTTCCTCTGCAGCATACACAGTCACAGCAGTACTTCTCAGGATAACCCTGGCCTTTCACTCCCAGTCAGGGCCCTGGAAGCAGGCCCAGCTCTTCCACTACCCCCTATTAGAGTAGTGGGAATAGTCTAACAGCCTCTCCCAGAGGGAGGGCCTCAAGCCTGCCAGGTCCCTGATGGCTCGGTTAGGTAAGACTCAGCTCATCTCAGGGTAGGAGCAACTGACTCAATACAGGAAATGCAGATCATTAAGACAGATACAACAAGAGCCCGCTCCTGTCCCATATTGGACACAGGCCTGACTGCACTGCTTTCTCTGCCTCACTGATCTGCAGTGAGTGGGGAGAACCTATCTTAACTCCTGGCAAACCTGCCCTTACCAGGGATTATTGCACAGAAGGAGGACAGAATAATAGCCCCAAACCTACCAGGGCTATACTCTCCCTCTGGTGGAATCCAATGGTCCCCACTTGGACCTAAATTTGTGGGTCCATCCTGCATGTGAACAACCTATACAAAACAAAATAACATGACGTATTATTCACCATAATACAGTGTTATTACATTTGCAGTTATACACCCTCCTTAGATGGTGACACAAAAGAACTAAGACTACTCCCAACGTGGAGAATCCGCTACTAACAGTAATGCCTGGGGTCAGGTTCCTTTACTACCCTACCCTCAGGATATGTATTCACTTATACTAGCTATACCCTCTTAGGGTGACCTGCGCACAGCATGGTCCACTGGGTTTGAAGCAGAAGTACCATAACACTCTGGGTGGCATACTAGACACCTACAATCATCCCATAATTTAGACATGGGTGCTAATGGTCAGAGAGGATCATGCCCATACACTTTCTTAAGGCATCTCCTGTAGATGTAAGGCTCCCTTTCTTCATTATACCAATTCTCATCTGATACTTCAGGATCCCAGTCCTCAAGGGAGCTATTAGTATCCCAATTTCCTCGTCTGATCTTTCCTCATCAGAACTATATCCCCTGTCCTCATCAGTGGAACCCATTTCAAACTCAATTCCCCCCTCTACTGAGTGGTGAAAATAAAATGATGACTTTTGGTGATTTCTGACAACTCTGTCAGACACTGGAGGCACATAGGTTTTTCCCGAGCAACAGGCACAATATGAACAACATCATTACCCAAATCCCCAGAGTCCTGAACCAAACCCACCCAGTCCTTGTAATCAGTGAATGGCATGGGGACCCCCTGTTCACCCAGTGGCCCGTGGTGACTGTATCTGGAATCCGAACAAGATGGGACAGGGACAGGGGCAATGGCAAGGGTAATGGGGCCAGAGACTGGGGCATAGGAAGCAACAGTGTCCGGGGCAAAGTCCTTGGCTTCAGCTAGGCCACGGCTTACCGCAGGGGACATGGGCTGCTTGGACGCAGCCACGACAGGCCAGCGTTTCCCTTGGTCTACCACCCTGTAAATGTAGTGATCCTTTTCTCGCCTGGAGAGGGCGCTACTCACCGGAGCGGTCACAGCACAGTCCCAGTCCGCTCCGGAGGTCGCTTTGTAAGTGACGTCATCCTCTCGCGAGGTCGTGTCATCTTGTGTCAGGTCCCGCACAGGAAGTACGTCATCCGCAGGACAGGGTACCGGGAGCTCGACGCTGTCCTTCATGCGGAAGTAGGCGCTGGGATGAGCCTCGTCTCCGGACTCCTCCGACACACTGGGAGTCCCCACGGCCGTGGGACTGCTATGCAGCTCCGGCCGCACCAGCGCCTGCTGTCGGGAGACATCTGGGCTCACCCGCTCCACATCACAGGTAAGTGGCTCTTTTCTTGCAGCACCGCTGTAGGGGTCCGCCGGTAGGCGCATAACCCCCGCTGAACTGCTATCATGCTCGTCGTCCGATGAGGCAGGTAGGGACATCTCCGCAGGGGAATGACATTGGGGCCCCTTGCAGTCACTGTCGGCAATCGGCATGAAGCGGTCCCGCTTCTGCGCCACCAGCGATAGCGATCCCCATCCTCCCTGGGCAGTCACTATCTCTTCCTTGGGTTCCACCATCATGAGTTCCGCCTCTGGAACCGGGGTGCACGGACACCCTGGAACGTTTGTTGGGGCGCACGGGCCCTCCGCATGGGTTGCATCGACATGGCCCACATCGCATAGCAGAACCACTAGGTCATCAGGCTTTGCTGACACCAGAGGACCGGCTCTGGCCTCGTCAGGTTCGATCACCTCACCCGGTAGCATTTGGGTTGCGGTCTCTGGAACCGGTTCGGGCCTTGTCTCAGTCGTTGGGGCTTGGTACACCCCAATGGTAGGCATTAGCGGGCTAGACACAAGATGGCTTGCCCCATTCACAAAGAAAATAGCCCCCCAAACAAGGTCGTCTCCCAGGCATACACAGTCAGGGCCCAAACACCGCAAGCTGGTGATCCCATCAGTGAGTACATCCAGGAAATCTTCTGGCAGCAAGTAATAGGCATATCGTCTGCTCTTACTTTATGTATACACGGGCACAAAAGAAAGGGGTAGCTCACTCCTCTGGCCCGCCATGTTCCATCAGTCTGAGGTTGCGGCAGCTCGCATCCAGCTCCTCCTTCAGTTTGGGTAAAGCTCTGGGATTGTCTCTCATTGTGCCCCCTCCCTCTGGTGGAGATTAGAGGAGGGGCACTCGGTAGTAAGGCGTGACTCTGGCTTTCACTGTGACCCCTCCCTCTGGTGGAGATTAGAGGAGGGTCACTGGGTGTTACCTCATGATGTGGACTCTTCGCTGAGCCAGTCACAGGGCAGGGGGCCGCGGCTCCTGCTATCGCGCCACTTCCTGCACATAGGCGGGGCTCTAGTTTTCGCACCAGACCCGGCCAAATCTCTGCAAATACTCTGCTCACAGTCTTTTTGCACGCAGCACGTGCACCATCCAGACTCGGCGGGAACCACCATTTTAGCTTCTTTGCTTCTTCGCATATAGCAGCCGCCATCTTAGGTGAACCCACAATTTTCACTGTAGCACAACCCTCACTGTTTGGCAGGGAACTCGCTCTCTTGTGAACACTGCAATACATGTAGCCTCTGGCAAGTGGTAAACTCGGCATACCCCAGGCTAGGCTAGGCTAGGCTCTTTCTTTGTATACTGCACACGATGACAGTCCATACACGTGCTCTGCGGTTCATAGTCTGGCTACTGGCTAGTAGTACTCTGGGCTCTTCCCTGTGCAGTAGTCGTGTCTGCCCCTCTTGGCTGCCAGTATCGTGGATCCTATCCAGGGGTCCCTCTTAACAGCGTTAACCAGACCACCCCCTAGGCATCCTCAGGTTTGACTAGAACAGCAATAGCCTTGTCTCCAGACCTATTCACCCTTTAGGGCAGTCTAGGGCGTGCTTTGCGAGGTTTTTCGTTCTCCTGACTACCCCTAGACTTCCCCCTTTCTGCAGCACTTGTTCTGCATGCCTACTTTCAATCTTTTTGTTTTGCGTCGCTGAAAGCCTGTCCTGATTATCTCAGCAGTGAATCCAATTGTAACGGTATTCCCACACCCAATCGCAAATAGGGTCTCCTAGGGGAAATGCTACTCTGGTTACAAGGCATAATAGTGTGGCGCACCTGCTGGCTTACAGGACTCCTGAGTCTCCCGCTTGATGGTATTATGGGGAAGGTCAGGACAGGCTTCTGGGGACATACTCAGTACGTACTCACGGTGACAGTGCCTCCATCTATTGCAGAGGGAGGGCCTCAAGCCTGCCAGGTCCCTGACAGCTCGGTTAGGTAAGACTCAGCTTCTCTCAGGGTAGGAGCAACTGACTCAATACAGGAAATGCAGATCATTAAGACAGATATAACAAGAGCCCGCCCCTGTCCCTTATTGGACACAGGCCTGACTGCACTGCTTTCTCTGCCTCACTGATCTGCAGTGAGTGGGGAGAACCCATCTTAACTCCTGGCAAACCTGCCCTTACAGGTATTATTGCACAGAAGGAGGACAGAATAATAGCCCCAAACCTACCAGGGCTATATATACATATCATAACAAGTGTTATTGCCCCATTAACAAGATCAATACAACTTCTTTCATTTAAAATATTTATGTTTATATGGCAATTAAGAGAAAAAACAAGATCTAATGCATTGGCTCATACAGTAGGTAAATACTGCAGCATATTACTTCAATAATATGAAAAATAATACAGTAACCTCTCTTTTCACATACTACTTTATAAAATTGCAATATTATCTTTACATTAAATGCTTTTAACCCTTTTTTTTACATTTATTAAGAGATTTTTTTTGCAGAACATACAAAAACATTTCTAACAGATCACTACCTTGGAACAAAAGATTAAAAGGAAAGGGTGTGTGGCTGGGCAGAGCAAAGAAGACGCATACCAACCCAGCGCCGTCCTGGGATATACTGTATGTATGTCTTTATTTACATAGCACCCACAGCTGTACTTAGTGCTTTGCAAGAGACAATACAGTACAAGGAATACAACAAGGGTAGAATAAGTGCCACAAACAAGATCAGACAATAGGAAAAGCAATCCCTGCCCCTGAGAGTTTACAATCTAAGAGGTATGATGGGAGATTTGCAGAGACAGCAGGTGAGGGAATAAGTGCTGTAGATGGCAGTGCTTTGCCACAGTGGTAGGAATGACTGTGAGTGCGGACGAAGCAATGAGTCTAGGCTATTGAAATTATTAATTTAAGAGGTGAGTGTTAAGGTTTGTCTTAAAGGTGGGCAGAGAAGGTGATTGGCGTATACTGAGTGTGAGGGAGTTCCACAGTTAAGGAGTAGTGAGGAAAAAATGATTAAGGTGAGAGAGAGGATTAGGGGTGATAGGGATGGAAAGGAGACAGTTTTGGGTAGAACGCAGGTGACAAGCAAGGGGCATAGAGAGAGATCAAAGCTGATACTGTATGTAAGGAGGAGCAGATCAGTGGAGAGTCTTGATGGTAAAGAAGAGAACTTTGGGGGTGACCCGAAACATGATTGGAAGCCATGAGAGGGATTTAGGGAGGAGGTGAGCAGAGACTATTTTGAGAGAAAGTTAAATTATTCTAGCAGCAGGATTTTGGATAGATTGCAAAGGAGAAAGTTGAGGCAGGGAGATCTGTTAACAGTATGTTACATAATCCAGATGGGATAGGAAAGAGCATGCATTAAAGCTGTACTGTAACTTGACACAGGAAAGGATGGATCTTGGCAATTTTACACAGGAAGAAGCAACATGTTTTAGCTGTGCCATGAAATTGGATGGAGAAGGAGAGGGAAGAATCAAATGTCACTACTAAATAAAGTGCTTTGATGATAGGATAAATGGTAGAGCAGTTTACGGTGATGGAAAAGGAAGATATTGGGCCATTCATGAGTATATAGCCAGAAGGTAATCAGAGACTTGGGACTGGATTGCAGGTGTGAGGGTAGGGGTGGATAGATATATCTGCTTATCATCTGCATAGAGATGATACCTAAGGCCAAAAGAGTTGATGAGGTCACAAAGTGATTGTGTGTAGAGTGAGAAAAGGAGCCCTGAGGTACACCAACAGAAGACAAAGACATGTTAGCAACAAAGACCAAAAATGTGCAATAAGAACAAGGATAGAGCTTTGTTGCGGATACAAACAGAGTTGAGAATATGAAGGTGAAGATGGAGATCGACAGTATCGAAGACAGCAGAGAGATCGAGCAGGATTAGTAAGGAAAAATGGACATCGGATTAGGCTTCATGTAGATCATTGGCAACTTTAGTGAGCCCAGCCACAGTCTGAGTATAAAGGAAGATGTTCATATGGGAGAGCATGAGATGTTATCGAATTTTGGAGACAAAAGACAGGAGGGATACAGGGTGGTAGTGTAACGTTGCTGTCTGCAAGACAGGATATAAACCCGCAGGGCAGAGGTAGGGAGTAGTACACCGACCTTGGCCTGGGATCTGAGGCCTGGCATGCAGGCATAGTCATGTCCAATTCTGGGGTCAGCACAGGTGGCAGGCAGGAATAGTCAAGTCCAATTCCGGGGTCAAGCACAAGTAGGTAATCATAGAGGCAAAGACAAAGCTCAAGAAGAACAAGGTACAGAGTACTTTGCACGAGCACTGACAGGGAGCAACTGCCTGCTATTTAAAGGCCAGAAGCAGCTGCTGGCAATGAGGGCCAGAGAGTGGCTGACTTCCTGTCAGGAAGTGAGGAGCAGGAATTGCCAGGAAGCAAGATGGCGACAGTAGCTTCAGTGAGGGTGAGTGGTCACTTCCTGTCAGAAGCCATCTTAGGTATCTGGACAGATCCCTTATAGTATGCCTCCTTCATGGTCGAACTTTAGGAAGACCATATCCTGGTTTATCTGGATGTCCACAGTGGGGGAGGACGGGGTGTGTCTGGACGAGAACTTGGGGAATGTTGAGTGTACTCTGGGGAATTGGGGCTGGCTGGGATGTATCTTGGGCAGGTCAGGGGAAAATTGTGCGAGCTTGGACTGTAACTGGGACTGGTGGGTCTGTGGATGGGGGTGTCAGGAAGTTACTGGGACTGGTCGGGCTATAACTAGGACTGGGGGGCTGTGACAGGGGGAGGTCAGGGACTAACTGGGACTGGTCGGACTGCAACTGGGACTGGTGGGGTTTTAACTGGGACTGGTGGAGTGGGTTCGGAGTAACTGGGACTGGTTGGGCTGTAAGTAGGACTGGTGGAGTTGTGGCTGGGAGAGGTCGGGGAGTAACTGGGACTTGTCATGCTGTAACTGGGACTGGTGGGGCTGTGGCTGGGGGACATCAGAGAGGAGGATGAGGGAGAGGTGGACAACTTGGCCTGGGCTTTCTGGATACGTTGGAGCATGGTAATGGCAGACACGATCTTAGATGAAGGAAAGATGGGAACCTTATTCGTAGCATCTATGTTGTTCATGGACAACTGGCAGGATAGGGCATCAGCCTTCACCTTCTTGGATCATGGGCGATAGGAGACCCCGACAGGATGGAAGGCATTTCCCATCGCAGGCAGACCCCCAAGTTAGTATCTGTCCTGAGGTCCAGTCATTCCGGGGGGTTATGAATGCGTAACCAAGGAAGCCCCAGAATGACATCGAGGGTTGGGGAATGGATAACATCCAGCTGAAGAACCTCGTGGTGCAAACTACCGATCGTGACTTTGAGCTGAGTCGTCTCTTGCGAAACGAATCCAGATCCCAACGGTCTACTATCAATAGAGGAGATACCCAAGGGCATGTCCTTTATCTGGAGAGGAATATTGACTCGCTGAGCGAAGGCTTTATCCACGAACATGCCAGTGGCTCCAGAATCCACGAAGGCCTTGGTTGTAACCAAATGATTCTGCCAAGATAAACAGACGGGGATCATCAGGCGACTAGAAGATGGGGATATGGTGCATCTTTCTAACTGGGGGAATATTCAATATATCAATATGATAATTAGTCCCACTTGGATCTTTAACAACCAGGTTCATTGTGACTTTTTTTTGGTTTCTTGTCCATATATATTATTCACAGCCCTATGCCTTTAATTCTTCAGCACACTAACTTGAATCTTATATGAATATTTTGTGTTTTGATAATCTATTTACACATGTATATATATGTTTCCGGTTAAGAGGCTTTCCAAGGCGGTCCCACACTTATCTCCTCAACCGGCAGCATACCAATCAACCCACCGGCATTGTACTATTGAAAGATACCTTTATGTGTACATCAATTTTATTCCTTCTGTAAGGGGGCATTTTCTCCCTCATTATATATTAAATTCTTGCCATTGGTAATGCACTAGGGCTGTGCGCTGTGTTTTTATTTTTTCACAATGTATAAATATGGTTATATAATTTAAGAATGCATATATCCAATCCAATGTACAGTATTACCCAATATAATGTATGAGATGCTCCAGTTTATGATGGATAGGGATCTGAAGTTATGAATATACTGTATGGTTAACATTTCAAAATGTCATCAAAATATACTTTTAAGATGATTTTTTAAATTTGGGATTGTGTACAACAACCAGAAAATATAACACTGGGAATTTCCACAATACAGGCATACCCCGGTTTAAGGACACTCACTTTAAGTACACTCGCGAGTAAGTACATTTAGCTCAATAGGCAAAAAGCAGCTCACGCATGCGCCTGTCTGCACGTCCTGAACAGCAATACTGTCTCCCTACCTGTACCGAAGCTGTGCGCAAGCGGGGAGACTATACAGTCTGTTACAAATGCGCTATTTACATCAGTTATGCATGTATATGACGATTGCAGTACAGTATATGCATCGATAAGTGGGAAAAAGGTAGTGCTTCACTTTAAGTACTTTTTCGCTTTACATACATGCTCCGGTCCCATTACCTATGTTAATGCGGGGTATGCCTGTATGAACTTTTAACCAACAATTTTGGAATCGATTGTTCATATTAGACCATTATTACCACTCTATAGTAATAACTGTTTGACACTTTTAGTCAATATGTAATCTGATCTAGATGTAAATGATTTATGAATTGTATTTGAGACCTACAGTATGGATGTTGAATTGCTGAAATTACAATGAATTTTAATGAATAATGGTAAATTGATATAAATATTATCCTTGCTATATGTGTGTGTGTGTAGCGCACTTTTCCCAACCCTATGGGAGATATGGCGGCTACTGTGTGTGTGGTGCGTTACCTGTGGCTCAAAGGAGGCCTAAACCTCTGGTGTTGGGAGCCTGGGGTATACTTGATCCGACTGGTGACAGCGCCTCCACCTGCAAGGGATCCCAACTTGGTGGGATGAGACCCTTACAGGAACAATAATAATAATAATACACACACTCGAGCATATACTAACAATCTTTACTCGACACACGATAACCGTACCCTGTACCACACCAATACCCTGATGTCCCTTTCCCAATGTCAAGGCCCACCCAAACGTAGGAGATAGCGTTATCCCGTGAAATGTTGGTGCACTTACTGTAGTTGGGTACCTGCCTGGGAGCTCCAGCACCCGGATGATGCAGATTAACGAAGAGGATCTGTCTGATCCAACATTTCCATCCGCGATGGCGTCCGCCTCCAGGTGGGGTGAATTCCAGCGTGGATAATATCACCATAGTCTGTTGCAATGGAGGTGGTCTGGTCCCAGACAACAGGCCGCAATCACCGAGCGGCATCTTCACTGTGTCCCTGACACTAGACAGTAATGTGGGGAAGCATCCATGCCTAAGGGGCCTTCCCTGAAGTAACCACAAGCTACTGTGAGTCGGGGCCTAGCTGGGGGGAATGTACTAGGACTAGTCTCAGAGCCACTGGCTCTGAGACACCACCTACCTGGTCCAGCTCCCTCTTCCCACTGCGGGATCCCCTGAGTGCACCAAATGTATCTTTCTTGTTGCAGGGGATTGCTGCAGCCCGATTGGCTGCTGTGGGCATTGTGTCCATACTCCCAGAGCCTCATGGGAGTTTTAGTTCCCCTGTGGAGCCTTTGGTGTAATGGTCGCGCTGTATGGGTGTACTGCACATGCGCGAGGAGTCACAAGATGGCCGCCGCTACTCTGAATACCTTCTGCGCATGCGTGAGCTGTTACTGCTCATGCGTGTCATTTCTAAAATGGCAGCACCCTTACCGGCGTCCCACCGAGGCACTCCGCCGACCGTGTCGCCCCTCCACCTCACTGCAACTCCAGGCACTGGCCGGGCGCACCCGCGCACCTTTCCCAGCCAAGGTAAGAAGGGGGCACACGGGGACTCAAAAGGGGACTTGGCTATACACACACACACACACACACACACACACACACACACACACACACACACACACACACACACACACACACACACACACACACACACACACACACACACACACACACACACACACACACAAAGAAGGGTCAAAACAAAGGAGCACTCAAAGAATATGTAATGAAAAAAATAAAAAAATGGACTTTATTAGCAATGCAAGAATAAAACACAAAAGACAAACTCCAACACATACCCATATAAAATTAACTGCTGTAAAATAAAACTTATAATAACTAAACACAAATAAACCCCAAACCTGGAAAGAGCAAATAATAAGAGTTCTAACAGAGCATAACAAAACCAGGGGAAAGAAAATTCCCCTAGTAGTGTGAGAAAGATCAGCCGATCATGAAATAAATAAGAACTCAAAATAATTAATGGAAATACCAGAACACAGAATAACTCATCAAAAACCTGCAAATAAAGCAGCTGAGAAAAAGCACTCTAAATGCTGCATGAAATAACACATAAACATAACAGGCACAGAAAAAGTACTAGCTGGGGATAATGAGTGTAGCAAACAGCAAAATACCTAAATGGCTAAGGAAATAATAATAAATAATGTAAACAGAGCCACAGAGGTAAATGAAAAAGACCCTGTGAGATGCTGAGATTGGTAAAAAAATGACTAATGCTTATGGTGCACTACAAACATGTAGTAGGCAGGGTAGGGAGGAAGTCCATGTATAGCACAATGTGCAGTCAGAACAGACCCCCAACATTCCAAGCAGTAATAGGGTAAACAGTGGTCAGGATCGGACACCCCAGCAACAGTAAACACTACAAGCACGTAGTGAGCAAGGCAGTAAGGGAGTCCAGCAATACAGACCAACGTCAGACGTCCCAGCATCAGTGATATAATAAGTGAAGACGTACAGTCCACACGATGCACACAGGTCAGGGGTAGTGAGGGTATGTCGCAGCTCCGCTCCGACGGCCATTTCGCCGTGAGGCTTCTTCCGGGAGCGTGGGACTTGAACATCCATGCACGCTCTTTAAAGGGCTCCAGATTCGCGCCAAAAATGAACTCGCGGCCAGCAACCAATCAGAAAATTCTGAAAATGAAGACGCGTCATCTGTTGCTATGCTGATGCGAGAAGAACTCAAAGGCACTGAAACTTAAAGAGACAAACATGAATATACATAAAATAAAGGAAATGTGAATATTAAAACATAAGTACTAAGCAAAAAGCTAGAGAATAGAAGATATGGATAGTAATATAGAATATTAATAAAACAAAAAAAGTAATTCAGTGAATATTAAGATCTCAAAAATAATCTAAAAATAAAAAAACAGGTAGACAAAAAAAAAAAATTAAAAACCAGAAACAAAAATAAAGAAAAATAAGAAACTGAGAAATTAGAGAAACATAGCAAAACTGAGATAATCATTATGTCCTGCTGGGATCATAGTACCCAACTGTACTATCCATCTACATTCTTTCCTAAGGAGAAGTTGTTCTATGTTACCACCTCGGATGCCTATATTGATTCTATCAATGGCAAAGGCCACCAGGGATGAAGGGTCTGAGCTATGCATATCACGGAAGTGTCGTGCCACACTAGTAATTTTTTTAAAAGATGCCAGATCTTTAATTGCATTTTTAATATTCCGTGTATGCTCAAGAACCCTTACACGAAATTCCCTGGTGGTCATACCAATGTAAATCAGGCCGCAGGGACAGCTGAGATGATAAATGACGTTCTTGGACTTACAATTAAGAAAGTGAAAGATTTTTAATTCTCGAGTACCTCTGGAATTGTGAAAAACACTATTCTGCTTCATATATCTGCATGTGGAGCAGTGTCCACATTTAAAGTACCCCTTTAAATTGGCTTGATTAAGAAACGTAGCTACCGGTGGAATGGTATAATGGCTTCTGACTAACAAGTTTTTGAGGTTAGGTGCCCTTCTACTCGTAAGGTTAACTCTATCACCCAGAACAGTACGGAGATCCTGATCTGCCAAAAGGATACCCCAATGTTTTTGGAGAATACTTTTTAGGCTATTCCATTTGTTATTATAGGTTCCAATGAACCGAATTGTTTTAGGAGGTGTTATTTTTGGTTTGGGTTGTAATAGATGTTGTCTATCCAATTTACAGACGGTCGGTCCAAAGGGCAGCTGGAGGAAGACTTGGAGCTTCATGAGGCCAGGATGGCCCCACCAGAGGGGCCTGGCCCCATAGCTGCTGTGGCAGCGGATGCTACTCAGCCCGGAATGCAGGAGGTCCCTCCAGCTCCGGGGCTGCAAGGACATGGGAAGGTGGCCACCTGAATACTGGTGGCTTGGTGCCAGGGAGTGCGGAAGGGGTAGTCGCTGCGGCTGCCAGACTTACCGTCCCTGGGCTCACTGCACTCCTTACAGTATGAGGATAGGGGGTTAGCACTGCAAAGCGTGTACAGCTGCTGGCAACAGTGCTTGGAAGAGCACCCCACTCTCACCAAACAGGGGTTTCCCCGGGCGGACCACCACAGCTTCAGCAAGATCGTGGATGGCACAGATGGCATTGATGCATTTCTCAATGACTTTGAGACGCAGTGTTCCCGGTTCCAAATTCCAAGAAGGGACTGGGTGGTCATACTGCGACCACTGTTATCTGGCAAAGCAAAACAGACTGTGCAGGGTATTCCACGCGTGGATGCTGATGACTACGTTCATGTGAAGAGTAGATTGCTAACCCAGTATGTCTTGGCCCCAGAAGCATACAGGGGCAAATTCCGGATGGGGGAGGTACTCCCCGGGGAGTCCTTTGCTTACTATGCCAGCCGTATGGCCTTACACGGGACTCAGTGGGTGGAGGGGAATAGGGTTACAAAATTCCATACCCTACTGGACTTGATGTTTCAAGAGCAGCTCCTGCAGCGGCTCCCCTCAGCCGTGAGGGCAAGAGTCTTTTACCACAAACCTAAGACCTATAAGGAGGCTGCGAGGATTGCTGATGAGTATGTGGTCAGCAGGCCTGCAATGGATGAAGCAGCAGCTCCCAAAGGAGTGGCCCGCACAGCCAACGGAGCTAAAACTATCCCTCAGTGGACACCCAAACCTGCAGCAGCAGTCAACACACCCAAGGCTGCAGAGTTTAAACATGAGTAGCGGTGTTTTTCCTGTAACAAGGTCGGACATCTCAGACCAGACTGTCTGGACTGGGACCTGTACAAGGGACCCCATCAGGGGCAACGATCACCAGCTGTGAGGCCGGTCGCCCGCGTGCGACTGGCACACACCGAGGAACCAAGCACAGCCCTGGAGCCATCCCACAGAGGGACGTCCACAGGAGAATCTGCACTTGCCACCTCGGGACCAGCAGTGGAGATGGGGGGACATCAGGTTGCACCAGTCGGGATGCAGCCCAACGATGTCTGGCGGAAGGTGACCATCGGGGACCGGCAGGCAGATGGCTTGCTGTACTCCGGTGCCACCGTGACCCTGGTTTGCCCTGATATGGTTCGGCCAGAGGACTTGCTCCCGGGCACCGGGATGCAAGTGACCATGCCAGATGGAGGACCGTGGTAACTCCAGATTGCCCGGGTCTTTTTGGATTGGGGTGCCGGACGTGGCATGAGGGAGGTGGGGGTGTTGCCTGGGTTAGACGCAGAGGTCCTACTTGAAAATGACCTGAGGCATGTAACCTGCATTTTTACAACTGAGCTGGCCCTTGTTGTAGCGATCACCAGGAGCCAGTCAGCAAGGATCACAGCAGAACCAGCCCCTGTCCCCCTGCATTAGGGACCTACGGTTCCAGCAGTCTCTGCGGAGACCAGACAGGTAAGCAAGACTAAGTTAGATTCTGATCCGGACTTACTGTTCCTGTCCCCTGTCCCTCTGACTTAGGTATGACCGGGGGGTGGCCAGAGTTAGGTACCCAGTTTCGGGATGCGGTGCGATCTGACCCCAGCTTAGAGGGCATGAGACTTCGGGCGTCCTAGTCTAAGCCAAGTGAAGGGGCTGATTACTTCTTGTGGCACAGCAGGCTACTGTATAGAGAGCAAGGGGTTAAAGGGCTAAATGAGATATGGACAGGGAAGAGACAGCTAGTGGTACCCCAGGAGTATAGGCAGCCGTTGTTGCAGGTTGCCCACTCCATTCCACTAGCGGGGCATCAGCGGGTCGCTCGGACGAGAGCCCGGCTGTTGCAGCGTTACTAATGGCCGGGGGCATCCAGTGCAGTGGCAGAATTTTGCCAGTCCTGTGATGCCTGCCAGCGGGTAGGTTTAAATGGGTGACCGTGTGAAGGCACCCCTGCTGTCAGTCTATTCAAGTTCCACCCTGATACACAGCTGTAAACATTTGCTATTAATCATGCTGCAACCAATTAGAACATCATGGAGGGTATTTAAGAGCTTTCATACCACTCATTAAACACTTCTGAAGAAACCTTTTGAGGTGAAAGGCGTAGAGTGTCCATGTGGCGGTAGATGTTGCACACCGCGCTGTCTGCTGCCTGAGAAAATCGCTTGCCGCTTGAACATCCGGGAGTTCACCACCCGGAAGCACGGAGATGCGAGACGCCGACGGAGCTGAACAGCAGGGGGGAGAGAGTACTCCAGGTTCCAACTATCGGTGTAGATCATTGCATCAAACTGCTTTTATAATTCTAGTACCATGTGAGTGCATTTCATAATTTTACTTACCATTATAAAGTGTCATTGTAAGAGATGTGTGCAGAGGTAAGCAATGGAGACCGTTTTTAAGTTGAAATTAAAATAAGCCTTTATTGCGCCTGTCCCTTTTAATACAGCAAAAACATATGAAAACAACAAACGCCTTTCCCTTTTTTTTTTTTTTTCAACTTTATGTTTTATTCAGTGTTCACACATACAGCAGTTATAAAACATAGTATAATATGGGTCAACTTATTTGCTGTATGTACTGCCACTTCAATTCACAAATAAACACACTGCACAAAGACACAGGGGGGGAAGACACATTAGGGGATAGAGGGGGGATGGGGAAGGGGGGAACCCCTCTGCCACAGCTACTGGATCTGCCGTGAGCCGCTGCTTTTCCAGACCTCTCAAACTCCTCGTGCGCCCTTGCTAACCACTTGATCTGGGGCCGCAGTTGTCCCTATCAGTCATGCCCGTCCTTGTGTTGCGATTACTGCCATTCGTTGAAGGAGAACTCACCTTTCACTATCACAGCCAAATGGTGGCATTGCTCACCCCCGTGATGTCTGTTTGCGCCAGCCACAGAAACCAGACTTTTTGAAAATTTGAGCCAGTGTCATTGACCAAACTTGTCAATTTCTCCATCTGGCAGACGAACCAAATTCTGTTCCGAATCTTATCTATCGATGGAGTCGTGTTTTGTTTCCACAATGCCGCTGTCTCACACCTCATTGCTGTCGCAAAATGGGCGACTAGTTTATTTCCTGCTCTCAACAGGCCCTCCAGTGGTTTATTTAATAGAAATAACCAGGGATCCAAAGGAATTTCCCCAGAATCCTCTTTAGCCAATTCTGTATTTGTTCCCAGATCTGGCACAATCGAGGGCAAGACCACAGCATGTACAACAAGTCCCCAGGCTCTCCACATTGTCTAAGGCACAAGGGGGAGTAACCTGGTACAAATTTAGATAGCCTAACCGGGGTGAGGTACCACCTCATTAGAACTTTATATGAGTTTTCCTTCAATGTTGTGCAGATCGAGGTTCTTGCTACTGCTTCAAAGATTTCTAACCAGTCCTCGTCCTCTAATGTTTATCCCAGATCCCTCTCCCATTGTGTCATGTAGTCAAGTCTCTGTCTGCTGCCCTCTCAAGGATCAATCACTTCCTTATACAATCTAGAGATAAGTACCCTTGGTGCATGCCCACGTGCACAGAGCGTTTCAAAATTCGTTACTTTAGAACTGTTCGTGTGTTTGGTATAAAATGCCCGGATCTGGAGGTATCTAAAGAATTCTGTGTTCGGAATGCCTTTATCTGACTGAATCTGCGTAAATGTCTTAATCGTTATTCTGCCCTCCAGATCCTTCAACCTCCCGTACCCACTCTGTTTCCAGAGTAAAAAGTGTCCCTCGTCCATCCCTGGAGCAAAATCAGGGTTTCCAAATAGTGGGGTCATTAGTGAGCTCCTCGTGGTCAGAGCGCATTTAAATTTGGTGGCTTCCCAGACTGCAAATGAGTTGATCATTGAGGACAGCGGTCTCAAGATCTGCTTTAATCTAAGTTTTGGGTACCAAATCAGATTCTGAATTTCTAGTGGGGCACATATATATCTCTCAAGCTCCACCCACCTACGTAGTTTCGGATCTGTGTGCCAGTGAATAATTTGGGTCAATTGTGCCGCTCTATAGTATGAGAACAAGCAAGGTACCGCTAGTCCGCCTGCAGTTTTGGGCCTCACTAATGTTTTTGCTGGTATCCTAGCTTTTTTGTTTTTCCAAATAAATTTAAAGATCTGGGCCTGCATGTCCCTAAAGTCTGCCTTCTCTAAAGGTATGGGGAGTGTCTGAAAAAGATATAGTAGTCTGGGGAGAAGGTTCATCTTTACGCTATAAATTCTTCCAATCCAGGAGATACCATACGTCGCCCACTCCATCAGCTCCTTTCTCAAAGATTGCAAGAGTTTAGGGTAGTTTGCCTTATATAACAACTTAACCTCCTTTGTGAGATTAACTCCTAGGTATTTAATCGTTTTGGGTTGCCAATTCAGATTGAAGTTTATTTCTATTAGTTTTTCTGTGTCTTTTGGAAGATTTAGGTTTAGAGCTTCCGATTTTGCTTGGTTTATTTTAAACCCTGAGATCGTATTAAACTTTTCCAGGAGGTCAAAGAGGTTGGGTAGAGAGACCAGGGGCCTAGACAGTGTCAGTATAACATCATCCGCATATAATGCGGTCTTGTACTCCTGAGAGCGAATTTGAATTCCTGTAATTTCTTTATTACTCCGGATGTGAGCTGCTAGTGGTTCTATGCATAGGGCGAACAACAAGGGCGAGAGTGGGCAGCCCTGTCTTGTACCACTTTTAATTTTCAGTGCGCCTGACGGGAACCCCTGATGGATTACCCGCGCTGTCGGATTAGTGTACAGCGCTTTGATTGCCCAAGATACCGTGTCCCCCATTCCAAACGCTGCAAGCGTGGCATCCAGGTAGGGCCAGTCAATTCTATCAAAGGCTTTTCGGCATCTAGGCTTAATATGATGCCCGGGATCTTATTGGCATTAATATAGTCAATGGTATCTACTATTCTTCTAGTATTATTGGCCGCTTGCCTACCTGTGATAAAACCAACTTGATCCAGGTGAATCAGCCTAGGAAGAATTGTACTCAATCTATTGGCTATTAATTTGGAATCAATTTTAATATCTGAGTTAATTAATGAGATCGGCCTGTAGCTTGGACAATTGGTGGGATCTTTGCCCTGTTTATGAATCACTGAGATGGACGCCTGCAGCATCATGTCCGAAAAGGACCCCCCTGCTAGGATAGGGTTAAATATCCTTAATAAATGCGGGGACAGAATCCCTATATATTTTTTATAATATAGATTCGAAAAACCGTCTGGGCCCAGAGCTTTTGCAGGTTTCAGATTTGTAACTACATCCAGCAGTTCCTCCGCTGTGAACTCCTTTCCTAAAACTCTCGCTCCAATCTTGTTATCTTCGGCAAACCCGAGTCCGCTAAATTTTTTTCTAATGCTTTACTCGTTTTGTCGTTATGCCTCACCTTCTGCCAGTCGTATAATCTTTCATAATATGCTCTAAACTTCTCAACTATGTGTTTGGGATTAGCAATCAAGTCTCCCGTTCTAGTTTTAATCGAGTGGATTGTGTAATTTTGTTGTTTGTTGCGAATTTTCCCAGCTAGCATGGTATCTGGCTTGTTCGATTTTTCGAAAAATTTCCTCTTTGTCGAACTCAGTGTCTTCTCAGCCTGGGAAGTAAGGAGTAGGTTAAGTGCTATCCTTGCATCCTTCAACTCCTTTAATGTCTCCTCTCTACCAGTTCGGGTATGCAGTATAGAGAGTTCGTTGAGCTTCTCTCGCAACTGGTTGGTTTTAGCCTCCCTTGCTTTTTTCCTGCCTGCTGCTATGTTGATCAGAGCCCCTCTCATTGTGGCCTTTTGAGCCTCCCAAAGAGTAACATGGGACTCCACACTGCCTGTGTTTGCCTTGAAAAATTGTGCTATCTCCGCCTTAATTTTTTGTGCTACCTCTGGGGTCTTAAGTAAGGATTCGTTGAGTTTCCAATTTGCTCCTGGGCTGCCCAGTTTAATTTGGGAGCACCTCAGCTCAATTGGTGCATGATCTGACCATGAAATATCACGGATTCCTGTGTAGGAGATCTGTGGGGCCAGTCTATTGGATACAAAGAAGTAATCGATCCTACTGTAGCTGTCGTGTGGGTGTGAGTAGAATGTGTAACCTCGTTCTTCAGGGTGTAGTTCCCTCCATACTGTATATCCACCAATAAATTTTCTCTAAGTCCCTGGCGAAGTGCTGTCACCCCCGTAGACCTGTCTCTATGTCCCTGTTGAGTTCTATCCAGGTTCGGGCCAAACCTTTTATTAAAGTCCCCCACCAGCACTATGTTTCCGTCCGCCACCCTATTAAACAGTTCAAAGAATGAACGGAAGAACTGTGGATCATTTTCACAAGGGGCGTAGACTGATTCAAGGGTCAACTTGCTGCTATAGACCTGCCCTGTCAAGATAAGAAATCTTCCCTCCGCATCCCTTTTGATTTTATCTACTTGGAATGGGAAGCTGTTGTGGAACATTATCGCTACCCCTTTTCTTTTTTCCTGAGCGGACGCTAGGTAGAACTGGCGGAAGTGGCTATCCATGAACCTAGGGTTATTTCTGACGCTAAAATTAGTTTCCTGTATAAACAACACATCTATTTTTTTCTCTTATATCCTCCTTTTCTGTGGACTATTGAAGCCCTTAACCTTCTGTGACACCCAATTTACAGCCTTGGTATGGTTTGTGTATGCTTGCTTACCCTACGCTGTTTTCTTTTGAGGAGTATCCACAAGGTCTGCAGCCGGCACATCTCCTCTCAGTTTTCCTCGAACCAATCCAGGGGGCTACATGTATGGAGGGGCAGGGCAGAAGGGAAGGGGACACTCACAGAGACAGACAGGAGAGACACGACAACATAAAGTACAACAAACAAATCAAACAACAATTGTGTGGAGCTCTCTTCAATCCGCCCGGATCTGAGCTCCTGTGCCCGGGGACACCATGCCCGTTCCCGAGACCCTCTTTGCAAGGACCACAGGCACCGACTCCCCCAGAGTTCCACATTCCCCGGGACTTCCCCCCTTGACACCGATGATCTAGGTCCCATGGGGCCATGGCACATGCCTACTGCCAGGGCTCCCGCCCCGCTCCCTGCGCTCCCACCCATTATCGTTTCTAAAACTAAAATCACAATTTTTATCTATATAACAATGTAATAACACCCAACTATCCCAATTACCCCAACCGTGTCTCTATATATCTTATTCTCTCCTATAACCTATTCCAACTACCTATTTATCATCAATAAGCACCAAGTACGCCCCACCTTCAGATCCTATGAACTCTCCTCAACACTGCTGTTCCAGATGCTTGCAGCCCCCTTTCCCTCATCTAATCTGCTCCTCCACTCCTCACCCCTCCCCCTTGCTATCTCTCCCCAGTCGCCTCCCGCTGCTCCCCATTCCGACCCCGCCCGCACACAGTTGGCCCGTTCTCACCTCCCTCTCTGTCCAGCGAGATCATCTCTGTTTGTGGTGTGCAGCCGCAGCCTCTTCTCTCTCCCCCCAATCCTTCCCTACAGGGCTCTCGGCAGAGGAGTTCGCGTACCCCTGCCTCGAGCCTGCTCCCCCCCTCCTCCCTCCTCTCTTCCCTCCTTGGTTGCCAGCTGGGTGTGACTTCCACATACGTCATCGCTATGCATCCATCCACCGGCTGTGACGTCACTTCCGCCCACTGCCGTCCTGGGTAAGTCACGCTGCCTCTCTCCTCCTCTCCTCGCCCGACTCCTCCTCCACTACCTCCTCCTCCGACGGAGCTCGGCCACATAATGTTCGCACTCTTTTGCTCACCGCCATGTTTGCCCGCGAAGCTTTCCCAAGTCTGCACCAGCCATCATCAGATTATCCCTTGGGGCGCCATCTTTCCTCCATATTTGCAGCAACTTGGCGGGGCACTAATTCTCCATTTTTGGACATGCAGGGCCTGCTGCAGTGCTCACAGGTAGTTAGTTTGCCTTATCCAACACCTTGAAACCGAGGAAACTTGACAACTTTATAATTTGCTTATTTATTTTGATAACGAGATAACCAAAGCACAGTTCTTTAAACTTTCCCCCCCAAAGGACTCTCCTGCAGGTGCTGCGAGGGCACCAGGAGTCCCCTAAAGGGGTAACAGCATGTGGCAGACGTGCGACCCATCTGGCCTCATGATTTGTTTTTATCTTTTCTATTCTCTGACATGATAATTTGGAGTGTGCTGTACAGTGATTCACTGACCAAAATGCTGTGAGCACTAGCTTCACTATGCTGTGAATCATTCTCCTCCATTACCACACTATCAGCTGCACTATTATATCCACTGGATGGTAATACACCATTAACTATTATCCTTAAGTGCCCTGTGGTTTACATGTTTAAGCAGGACTGCTGAATCTCTACTATACAATCACTCACTGAGTAGGTTACATTTATATATTTACCTGGTCTCATAGGTGCCTCAGAGGGGTTTATACCCTGACTATTAGCATCCTCTGTCTTGTAATCTCAACTACAATAAGTTGCTTGAGACTATTCCAACGCACATTCATTGACACGGATGCTTGGTACTGTTAATTTAATTTATTTTTATTCACAATACACGGCGTTTTGGTAACATATGTTTTATGTAAATCTATTCAAAGTTAAATTTTAGATTATGTAGGAGTGCAGTCCTACAGGTGGGTCTATTTTGCTTGTAGAGGTCGCAGCTCTCACAAGCAGCTCTGTAGACTTTTTCTTCCCTTGGGTAAGTTTTACAATATTAGCAGTGCTGTGCATGCATTCACTCTCATCGTCTGAATAAGGCCTGAAGGGACACTGATCTGTGTGGTGGGATTCTTTACACCAGGAACACATTTTCTTCCCCATTTTTGCAGAGTCTGTATTTGACTTCAGCTTTTGTTAAAGCCCCTTTTTCAACAACCATATTACACATTATTGTGATAGGCAAGTAAGGTTTACCTGCTTCAGCAGTCTCCCTCTCTTCTCTTGGGATTGGGGAAAAGAGTCCATCTGTGGTTTTATGGCTTTCTTCAGTGCAGTGTAGATTTCCTGCCTGGATGTGTATCCCTTTAATTCTGGTCTCTGCTGTAGGTAAATCTTTGTTTTTGTTGCTCAGGCTGTTTGTAAAACTGCATGCAGGCAAAAAGCAAAAAAATTTCACAGGCAGTCTCCGGGGCCCCTTTTAACTTCAAGGGCCAACCCTCATCCCAACTTCTGACACCATATGTAAGAGATGTGTGCAGAGGTAAGCAATGGAGACCGTTTTTAAGGTGAAATTAAAAAAAGGCTATATTGCGCCTGTCCCTTTTAATACAGCAAAAACATATGAAAACAACAAACGCCTATCCCTTTTTAAGGGCTAACTTACTTCCCCAGTCCCTTACTCCAGGGATGGAGGGATAATCCCATTACCACCCTATTCTCCAAAGTCTCAAGAGATACCTTAAAGCATGTGGCCCTTCATGTCAGTCTCTGGTAAGTTCCTGGGTCCCCTGTGTCCAGGAATATAGGTTTTTGGGTGTCTTGATCTCAGCAGAGCCTTTCTGCTCAAGACCTCTTTCCTCTTGTCAGCACCCTTGTGTGCTGAGGAAAATCTCCATCCTGTTTATGGGAACAGGCTTTTTCTAACAAACCTCTAATCAGCCAGGTGAAGTTGGTTAACTGCTGGATCCAATTAACCAACACACTGCTGGATTAGTGGCATATTCTGAACAGGGATAAGTTCACTGTTACAGTCGTATCAGTCTGCACTATGTTCGGTCCTTTATTTACTCTATGAAGGTTCCATTCGTGTGTCTTCCCTGATCACTCGGTCCTGAGGTTATCGGTTGGAAATCTTTTAAAAAGAAACCTTTATGTGTATTGAAATTATTTGAAAATTGTGAGTGCCATCCATTTGGGGATTGAGAAGATTTAACATCACAATATCAGATACTGTATATGTTTTCTCTTTCATTATTGCGCTCCCCTTCAACATAGAAATCATAGAATACCCCTGAACCTGTTACCGGTAATAGGGGAACCCTTCCACTTGTAGTGTTGTAAAAATGGGTATTTGTTTTGTAAATGTTTTTGTAATGTATGTTGTTTTGTTATTGGAAGGTTAATTGCATCTAATGATGCAAAATGCGTAGAGGTATTGAGGTCATCACATATTTTCACATCATAGTTACATAGTTACATAGTAGATGAGGTTGAAAAAAGACTTCCGTCCATCACGTTCAACCTATGCTATATTTAGACAACAGATACTTTATACTATATCTATACTTATTGATCCAGAGGAAGGCAAACAAAAAACCCCATTTAGGGGAAAAATTAATTCCTTCCTGACTCCAAGAATTGGCAATCGGATTATTCCCTGGATAACATCCTTCCCATGTATACTTATTTGGTATATCCCTGTATACCTTTCCCTTCTAAAAAGATGTCCAACCTTTTTTTGAACAAATCTATTGTATCTGCCATCACAGTCTCTATGGGTTCCATAATGTCTTTTCTTAGGATTGGTGCCCAAAATTGTACTCTATATTCAAGGTGTGGTCTTACTAATGCTTTGTAAAGGGGCATAATTATGTTTTCTTCCCTTCCATCCATTGCCCGTTTGATGCAAGATAAGATCTTGTTTGCCTTTGCAGCTACTGCATGACATTGGGCACTATTGCAAAGCCTGCTGTTTACAAGCACTCCTAAATCATTCTCCTTCAAAGATTCCCCCAATATAGCTCCATTTAATTTGTAAGTCGCCTTTTTCTTCTTGCATCCCAAATGCATAACCTTACATTTATCTGTATTAAACCTCTTTTGCCATTTACCTGCCCACGTTTCCAGTCTCTCCAAGTCCTTCTGAAGAGAAATTACATCCTGCTCTGATTCTATTACCTTACACAATTTGGTATCATCAGCAAAGATGGAGACTTTGCTCTCGATCCCAACCTCAAGGTCATTAATAAACAAGTTAAAAAGCAGGGGTCCCAGTACCGATCCTTGAGGTACTCCACTCGCGACTTTAGCCCAACCTGAAAAAGTTCCATTTATGACAACCCTCTGTTGTCTGTCCTTTTAACCAGTTTTCAATCCAGGTGCATATATTATTACTGAGTCCAATTTTCTTTATTTTGTACACCAACCTCTTGTGTGAAACCGTATCAAAAGCCTTTGCAAAATCTAAGTAGACCACATCAACTGCATTACCCTGGTCTAAATTCCTACTTACCTCCTCAAAGAAACAAATAAGGTTAGTTTGGCAAGATCTATCCTTCATAAATCCATGCTGACTATTACTAATAATTTTGTTTTCCATTAGGTATTCCTGAATATTATCCCGTATTAAACCTTCAAGTAGTTTCCCTACTATTGAAGTCAGGCTTACAGGTCTGTAATTCCCCGGGTGTGATCTAGCTCCCTTTTTAAATATAGGCACCACATCTGCTTTACGCCAATCTTGTGGCACTGAGCCTGTGGAAATGGAGTCCTTGAATATTAAATATAATGGTTTTGCTATTACTGAGCTTAACTCCTTGAGAACTCTTGGATGTATGCCATCGGGGCCAGGTGCCTTATTTATTTTAATTTTTTCAAGTCGCTTATGAACTTCTTCCTCAGTTTACCAATTGGTCATTAATATGGAGGTTGTGGCTTCCTCCTGTGGCGCTACTATTGAACTTGATTCTTCCCTGGTAAACACAGAGGCAAATAATTTGTTTAATACCTCTGCTTTTTCCTTATCTCCAATAATCTGCCTACCCATCTCACACTGAAAGGGTCCTATATTTTCTTTTCTCATTTTTTTGTTATTAAGGTACTTAAAGAACTTTTTAGGGTTGACCGTACTTTCTATTGCAATCCTTTTTTCATTATCCATTTTTGCTAATTTAATTGCCCTTTTTCAATTTTTGTTACATTCCTTATAATTCTGATACGATGTCTCTGTCCCTTCTGACTTAAAGAATCTAAACGCCTTCCTCTTCTTGTCCATTTCCTCCCCTACCTGTTTATTTAGCCACATTGGTTTTGACTTATTTCTTTTATACTTATTACCCAAGGGTATACACTGATAAGTGTGCTTTTCTAACAATGTTTTAAAGACTGCCCATTTATCTTCTACATTTTTCCCTGCAAAAACATCATCCCATTGTATTACTACTAGATTAGACCTCAGTTGATTAAAATCTGCCTTTCTAATGTTTAAAGTCTTTGTTGAACCCAAGTAATCTGTTTTTTGATAATTTATTTCAAATGAGACCATGTTATGATCACTGCTACCCAAATGTTCCAGGACTTGAATATTTGTTATTACTTCTACATTGTTTGATATGACCAAATCCAGAACTGCCCCTCTCCTGGTTGGTTCCTCAATAATTTGGGTCATATAATTATCTTTAAGCACCCCCAAAAACCTGTTTCCATTTTTTGTAACGCTAATCTCATTGCCCCAGTCTATGTCTGGATAATTAAAATCCCCCATTATGCAAACATGACCCAGTTTTGATGCCTTCTCCATTTGCAAATGTATTTTAGCTTCCTCAATCTCACAGATATTTGGTGGTTTATAGCATATTCCCACAAACATTTTCTTTATACTTTTACCTCCACTGCTAATTTCTATCCACAAGGTCTCTACATTTTCATCATTCATTCATAGACATCAGCCCTTATAATAGGTTTTAGATCTGGTTTAACATATAGACATACTCCACCTACCCTTCTATTTGTTCGATCCTTCTGAAAAAGAGAATACCCCTTTAAATTAACTGTCCAGTCATGAGTTTCATCCCACCATGTTTCAGTAATGCCTACAGTATGATATCATACTGCTCCCTTGTAGCTATTAATTCAAGCTCCCCCATTTTATCTGTCAGGCTTCTTGCATTAGCAAGCATGCATTTAAGTTTTTTTTCAGCCTGTACTATTATCTTATCTGCTCCTTCCTTTCTGCTCCCACTTGGTTTAGTCTTTAGAAGTTTTCTAGTATTATCTCTATTTACCGGCATTGCAGCTGTATTGTATCTCCTCCGCAGAAACTGGTACTGGCGCTGGGGCTTTTGTCCTTTGGGTGATTTTTCATTTACACCCATAGGGTGAGGGCTCCAGATGCACCATCATGTCCCTGATGTGGGGAGGATATTCTTATGAGATGTTATTATTCATGGAAGATTTTAACTTGTTCATATTGTATTTAAAGTACCAATATTTCTTTTTGATTGTGTCCAAAAATTCTAAACAAGACAAAGTGGTGGATCAGGAATGAGAGGTTTCTCAGTTGAAAGATATCAAAAAGCAAACAATGAAAAGCATTATCCCAATTGTAGAAGCTAAGCTGAACCCCGTACAAAAGTCCTTAGAAAATATCTAAATTCACACAAGAAAAAAATTAAAGAGCTAGAACAAAGAACAAGCAATTCGGAAGATATGCTTACACAAATGCAGAATAATATTCAAAAGTTAGAAGAAGCTAAACAAACACTCAAAGATAAAACAGTTGATCAAGAAAAGAGACGTAGCCCTTGATATATCAACCTTTGTTAAGCCCAAAATGCGGTGTTATCCGCATTGCATCGCTATAAATAACATTTTTTTTACCACGACAGGCATAAAAATGACTAAATACAACAGTTTTAGACATGTTGATGACATACATACATAAGTCACGTTATTTATCAGAACCACGGTAACGCCAATAAATATCGCATTTTTATATCACCTACTGCAGCCTGGCATTAGCCCTATCTTACCTGTGTATATAATGTCAGAAAAGTCATTGTGAAAATGTTTCAAGGTTATATAAAAGGATTACATAGAGAGAAAATATACTGAAAATATGGTTGAAACTAAAACTTGTGATTGGGTAGATAACTTTGTCCCACTCACATTATACTAGATGTATTCAAGCTTAAAAACAATATATATCAAAACCTCTTTAGAATTTGATGTGTCTTCAATTGTTGCTGGAACTCTGTCAAAATGTGAGGGATAATGGAGATACCCTAACAGATTGAATTACATTTTGGTGCATGTTCAGCTGACCACTCCAAGGGGTTTTCGTCTTTATATTCATCAACTAATTGTGACGTCACGATTAGGGAGTTTAAAAATGCATAATAATCACAAGTAATACAAAAAATACACAAAATTATCCAAGAAATCCGAGATACAAATATCATAATAAAAAACGCAAAGAGGACTGACTAAAATTATACTCCAAAAAAAAAAATATATAAAAGTGGACTGAATGTTTTACAAATTAATGTTTATACAGTATCAGTGAAAATAAACATACCAGTACAGGGAAAATCATTTCCCAAATACAACAGCACAGTTTCAAAACTAGTGCAACCTAATAATGTAGCCCTCCAAAAGAATGAACAATTGGAAATCAGACACCCTAAATGAAAGAAATATAAATGTGAAAATATACAAATATAAATAAATATAAACATCAAAATAGGAAAGGAAAAAAAATAATTTATGGAACTATGTTTGTAGAAATATAATTATTTTATGTTGAAAAAATGTTCATTCAGATGGGAATCAGATAGGAAATTGAAATTACACAATAAACACGACTCAACAAATAAAACTCATTATAAAACAAATAATACCCAATGAGAACGGTGAAAATAGAATAACAGATATGTATTAATGCACAAAATGATAATAGAAACATTCCAGAAAAGAAGATATGAATGCCTAAGAAGGCACATCAAGGAAAGTGTGCATTTAAAGAAACATTGTACTGTATGCCACTACATAAAAATACAGTGTGATGACCCTCCAAAGGAGTGTAAAAAGAAAAGTAAAAAATGTAGACCTAAAATGATAAAATAGAAACATCTCTATTTAAAAATGTGCACAAAAACAACTACAATTTAGATTAATAACATTTAGATTAATAAATTAAAAATGTAGTAGTCTGTGTAAACACAATAAAAAATCCAGAAATAATTCACAGAGATTAAGAGATGAACCCTAACAATGCAAGAAACACCACTCAGAAAATCCATATGGGATAAAAAAAAAACATAGAAAGCCAAGAATCAAAAGACCTAGCACTTAAATTGAAATAGCATTTAGATCGATGTCTATGTTCAGTCCAGAAGGCTGGAGGGTATGGAGTTTACAAACCCAGTAAAATTCCCTCTGCGGTAATCTTGATTCTATTATCTCCTATCTGGCCGGATTGGACTGGATATGATCGATGCCTAAATAAACTAAACCCTCAGGGTTGGATTTGTGATGCTTTTTAAAATGAAGTGGCATACTATTAGATTCCATACCTTTACCGGATGTTCTGAATATGTTCCAATATCCTCATTTTTAGTGGCTGTATTATACATCCCACACAGTGTAGACCACATGGACAAATTTAAAGATATGCAACAGTCACTTTTGTAATTTATAAAACTGGGAACTTTTCTTCATTAGTTTCTTCAACAAACCTCTGTGTTTTTGTAACAAAGTGCTCACCACAAACAAGGCGTGACTGCAAGGCCGAGGTGGGGATTTGATATAACACAAACCCACAGCCGCGTGGGCACATCTGGAGTGTAGATTGGTCGAGGTAGCCGGGTCGGGGTAGGAAAGGTCTGGATTGTCAGTAATACATGCCGAGGTCGGTGTTGGAGACTAGCGGATCGTAGGAGGTACTTAGACGTGGTCTGGGTTGGAGAGAGCGGATCGTCGTGGTACTTTGCCGAGGTCAGTATAGGAGAGGTGCGGATGGTCGTACGTCATCGAGGTCAGGAACAAGGAACAAGGAGCAGGACAAGACTGTGGAGGCAAGACAGCAGGAAGGTTTATGCTCAGTCAATTTGGGCTAAAGTCATGAGTGGAGTACCTCAGGGATCGGTACTGGGACCTTGCTTTTTAACTTGTTTATTAATGACCTTGAGGTTGGGATCGAGAGCAAAGTCTCCATCTTTGCTGATAATACTAATTGTGTAAGGTAATAGAATCAGAGCAGGATGTAATTTCTCTTCAGAAGGACTTGGAGAGACTGGAAACGTGGGCAGGTAAATGGCAGATGAGGTTTAATACAGATAAATGTAAGGTTATGCATTTGGGATACAAGAATAAAAAGGCGACTTACAAATTAAATGGAGATATATTGGGGGAATCCTTGATGGAGAAGGATTTAGGAGTGCTTGTAGACAGCAGGTTTAGCAATAGTGCCCAATGTCATGCAGTAGCTGCAAAGGCAAACAAGATCTTATCGTGCATCAAACGGGCAATGGATGGAAGGGAAATAAACATAATTATGCCCCTTTACAAAGCATTAGTAAGACCACACCTTGAATATGGAGTACAATTTTGGGCACCAATCCTAAGAAAAGACATTATGGAATTAGAGAGAGTGCAGAGAAGAGCCACCAAATTAATAAAGGGGATGGACATTCTAACTTACGAGGAGAGGCTAGCTAAATTAGATTTATTTACATTAGAAAAGAGGCGTCTAAGAGGGGATATGATAACTATATACAAATATATTCAGGGACAATACAAGGAGCTTTCAAAAGAACTATTCATCCCACGGGCAGTACAAAGGACTCGGGGCCATCCCTTAAGGTTGGAGGAAAGGAAATTTCACCAGCAACAAAGGAAAGGGTTCTTTACAGTAAGGGCAGTTAAAATGTGGAATTCATTACCCATAGAGACTGTGATGGCAGATACAATAGATTTGTTCAAAAAAAGGTTGGACATCTTTTTAGAAGGGAAAGGTATACAGGGATATACCAAATAAGTATACATGGGAAGGATGTTGATCCAGGGATTAATCCGATTGCCAATTATTGGAGTCAGGAAGTAATTAATTTTTCCCCTTAATGAGGTTTTTTGTTTGCCTTCCTCTGGATCAATAAGTATAGATATAGGATAAAGTATCTGTTGTCTAAATTTAGCATAGGTTGAACTTGATGGACGGAAGTCTTTTTTCAACCTCATCTACTATGTAACTATGTAACTATGTAATTTGCCATTGTGGCAGCTGAGCATATAAAGGGAGATTGCCCAATGACGTTGGAGCATACTCAGGAGTATGCCTGGCTGTGGTTGGCTGGAGAGATTTAGCACAAGTGTATACTCAGGCAGAGGAATCAGCAACAAGTGTAGTATAGGCAGAGGAGCAAGGAAGGTTGTGCGCATGTGTGCGAGTGCCGTGCATAGCGGGTGCGCACTGTGTGATGGTGGCGTCACTGTGCAAGCATAGCCTGGAGGCGGTGATGACATTTAGTGTAGAGTGTGCTCCACGCGCACCCCTAGATGAAATGCTGGTATTCGCCGGCAGGCGAGACGTGCTGCAGGAGGCAGGAGAAGGGGAACACCCGGTCGCGGGTTGGGGTAAGCGAGTTCTTCTGTAGGGAGGAGCGTGGTATTATATACAGTTTCTCAAAAATATTAGGCAATCATTTTCCTTGCTGCATACTGCCTAAGGGCATTTTAAATATATTATCTCTGAAAAGTCATATTGGAAGGTTTATTGGCTCATCTGCTTTACATAGCAGTTATAGGGCCCCTACCAATTTTCCTATTAGTACAGGTATAATACACCCCAGTGTCAGTTTTGACATCACCCTTTATTGAAGAGTAGGTGAATGTATAAGGCTGACAGAAAGAAATATGTGTAAGTTTTATTATATTCATACCAGGGAATTTGTGCATCCACATCTTACCTCTGCAGTAAGGTAACTATGATACTGGCTTTGGCCACATTTTAATTGCACTTCTCACATATGCTTATGCTTTATTTAACCCCATCAGGGCTTTCACACATTTTTTCACCAATCCATGGGACTATTATCACATATATTCAGTGTAGGTACCTGCATACGGGTTGCCTTGTCGTGGCATCAAGGCTTATAAAATCTTTAGCCAAAGGGTTCAACAAAATTATCCTTTTTCATGAGATTATTATTTTATTTTAGCCTAATTGGTAGGAGCGCAGGAATTGTTCTTACTGATGCAACAAGCCTGCATATTTTCTAAATTAGGGAACAGCAGTCAAAGGACTATATATATATCAAGATACCTTTCCATGTTTTCATGTGCACAGTGCGGCAATGTGCAGACGGTTCCTCTTTTACGCATCCATATATGGGCAATAGGTATCAGATAAGGGACTATACCACATGTAACACTGACTTTGTGGTGTATTTACTCAAGTGTCCCTGCGGGTTGGCTTATGAAGGCGAAACAATTCGCAAAGCTAAAGAATGGATGTCAGCACAAATCTACCACTAGATGTAAAGTGCTGGACCAACCCGTGTCCTCACACTACGTACAAGCGGGGCACAATGTGAGTCTATTGCGGTTTCAGATCATAGAAGTGGTGGCCAAACCATGACATGTTGGAAACAGAGTACGTGCTCTCAGGAAAAGGGAGGCCTTCTGGATTCGGGAATTGGGCATGCTACATCCACAGGGTTTGAACAGGGAGTATGATCTCGCTAATATAGCGTGACCTGTCCTCTGTCACGTCCCGGTGTATATCTTTGTGCACGACATACGGGGTCGAGGGATGGGTGCTATAATTCACCCATCACTCAAACCAGTTTGTTGTCGTCACAATTTAGATCCTTAGGCACCAACTTCAGAGGCCTCCCACTGATACAGAATAGCACGTTAACATATTCTACCACTATGACTGTCACGTTAGACATACCACAGCTTGTTTCCCTTCGGAAGTTGTGGACGGTTGGTGTGGGGCCACCTCTGATAGTCCATAAAGCCTAGTAGTATGTGGATGTTATTATTGAAGATTCCCTCTTTAACATTGGATCCAGCCTGGTTATGGTTGACTGATGGTGCACTTTGTATCTGTACCTGTATATTATTTTATGACATCACAGACCTCTGACTCTTTTTGTTCAATCGTGGGTCCTCTATACCTTTATACCTTTATACTTCCATACACATCCAAATTTTGGGTATTTGGAATATTTCAGATCTGGGTCTCTATCCGGCTTTTTAATATTGTTTTTATTCTTAGACACATGGGTTCTTACTGTTTTGGCTCATTTGGATGTCAATTTGCATCTCAGCTGACCAGACAGGCGATATGGACACATGGGGATATTAACTTATTTTATATTGTATATTCTCTGTTTTTTCAGACAATGTATTGTCGGGCGTCACAGCAAAGTATATCACGGGGGCTCGACACTTGGACCTTCACTATGTTGCTGTCTGACCATCTATATGCTGGGCATGATTTATGTTAGTCATCATTAGGTTATATACAGCAAGGATATATCCTGTACTAATAGATTATAGTATACACAATAATGCTTTATGAGGTATTTGGATTTAGTTGGTTTGGTTCAGCATACTATTTTCATGGTATTACAGCCATAGATATTAATACATAGTGGTCCCTGGTGTTATACACTGTCGCGGCCGAGTTTATTCGAGCATTTGCCCGGTCTCGGCCGCGACAGTAACCTGGCGCGCGCCGGGATGTCCCGGGCGTGCGCCGAAGCCTCGGAGGAGAGGCCCGCCGATTGGGGCTTCCGCCTCTCCTCTCCGGGTCCGCCGGGTCCCCCGCAACCCCCTGCCGCCGTCCCCCACATCGCGGGACACCAGGGCTCCCTCGGGGAGCCCTGGACGCGTGTGCAGGGGGCGCAGGCACCCAATGACGCGTGACCGCGCATCGGTGACGCGCGGCACGCCGAGGGGATGCCACTAGCAAGCCGGGAAATCTCCCGGCTTGCGGAACTGGCCGCACTCTAATAAAGTGTGCCGCCAGTGTACATGGATTGTCCTTGTATAGATAAAATACATAGCTTTCCCTTATGTGTCCATTTAATATTCATGCCATCCTCTTAGAGATTGAGGCTATAGGGGATGAGGAAGGCTAGGATCGGCTTCAGTCCGATCCCGTTTTGTGCGCATCCGCACATGTGACTGTGTGCTTGAGTTTTTTAGCATTGGAATAAGAATCGCATCTGAAGGGAACAGTGGATTAAGTGAGAGCAGATCGGGTAAGGAAGAGTAGCCGGCTCTATATGCAGTACGGCAATGTCCCCCACAGGTCCTCTTGGGGTAAATAGACGTTGAATAGCCAGCACTTGTTTCGATCCAGCCCTATGATAGTGCGCATGTGCATGGGCTTAATAGATACAGCCCTGTTGTTCCTTTAGCTATCTAACTCATATCACACAGTTTAGATGTCCTCTTTGCCCCTCACACACATTTATTGCACCTAGGGCTGAGCATTGTGTGTTCCTCCTCTATTTTAGAATGTTAAGTTACAAGTGTGGTTTTGGGTTTGCATGCAAGGTTTTTTTTCCCCAATATGAGCCACTGTAGGAACCTGGGGGGGGGGACTTTTGGTGCCAAAATGCTGATTGACAGCCCTATAAATGTTCACATTGTATGTCAGATTATGTGGGGGAGCTTGAGAAAAGACCGTAAGGTCCGAAACGTTGCTTCTTTTTTCTGTGATTACCCCCTGATGCCTGTGTTACTTTATTAAATTGTATTTTTTGAATTTGTGAGTGCTCCAGATTCTTTGATATTGGGAATTTATCTATTTTTTGTTGCTGGATGGTGATCCTGGCCGCACTGTGAGCACCACGACTGATCAGATAAGTTTTTTTTCCTTTTCCTTTTTCCCTTTGAGTGCCCTGAGCATTCTTGTTATTGTTATTTATATATATATATATTTTAGATCAATATATACTGCCCCTTTATCCTTCACTTTTATTACTACTTAATGGATACATTTTAGCAGGGCGGAATGCTTTTGTAAACCAGTGTCAACCTTGGAATAAAAAAGACTGCAAAGAATGGATAGAAAGCAATGCACAATGAGAAAAATATAATTATACGAGGGGTCATTAGCATTAAATACTCCACACAGAAAAAAAGAAGCTTCATTTTGTTACAGTGTCACTGATTATAATGCCAGAAATGTAAGCAAATATTTAAAAATCCCAACTGGGACTTGCTATGATGCAGTAATGTCACCAGGGTCTGCCTTGATCTAGGCTATGACTATGTAATGGACCCTGAATTCTTGCAGGTTAAAAAGATAGAGAGCTCATTTTCATATTACAAAAAACTACTAATTATGACAACATACAAGAAACACCAGGACAGTACATTTGAATTCAGTCATGTGAATATGCTTCCAGCAGAAACAGGTCTATTAGACCTGTCTATAGACAAGTTATTAACACAATTAAGACCATTACAAATCTAATAAAATAAAACGAAACAAAGGAACTCATTTTAAAAAGTATGCTTCACTGGGAAATACAATATTAAGTAGAAAATTACTTAATAACTTAATAATGTTACTTAACATTATGTTTGGCAGTGCATTCATGTTGAAATGCAATACCAATAAAATATGTAGAAATATGCGTAGGTGTATATCACATGTACTGTAGTATACATGTATTACTATATGAATGCATTGCAGATATAGATTCATATTTACTAAGTGCTGCTATTCCATAAGACATCTTGAATAGCACCCTGTATCTCGGCACGAGAATGGAATACTGCTCTGGAAGTTGCCTTATGGCAGAGCCCTGCTTAATAAATCTGCCCAATATTGATTTTTTTGATCTCTGATTCCGTCATTAAGTTATTTAATCATTTATTTATGTTTGGATGAAGCATATCACTATTCCTTTGTGTTAATTTTTTAATGTTTTTTTTGGCTGAGTAATAATGCAGGTGCCATTTTTATTATTATTATAATTATTTTTATTGTTTATTTGTAAAGCGCCGACATATTATGCTGCATGGTACATATTATGCAGCATGGTACAGAGAGACATAAATGACATAATCAGCGTTATATACCAGATAAGGACAAACAGGCACCAACAGATACAAAAGGTAATGAGGGCCCTGCACGTGAAAGCTTACATACAGTGACAAGCAATGCATTTTTTTGGGCAAATGATTGTTTTGATTTCTTTTAAAAGTATTTTTGTTGTTTGATTTTAAATATTTCTGCTATTTATTTTGAATTATGGGATTTTATGTTGTGTTTTCAATTGTTTGTTTCTGTAATTTTTTGGTGTTTGCTTTGTAATTATGTTTTATTTTTGGTCTTTAGCTTTTTAATAATGGTGTTTATTTTGAGTTTTCTTCTATTTCCTGTTTGTGTTTTTTTGGTGTTTGGATTTTAAATGCTGGTGCTTATATCTCTTGACTATTCATATCTGGATAATAGTCATTTTGGAGAACAGAAACCTAGATTGGGCACTCAATACATCTGGTGGGTGATGAGTGAATGAATTAAAACAAACTTTAATAGACCACTTCAAATATAGGGGAGTAAAACGAATTTTAAACGTATAGATCCTAAATGTGAACTTGAATTACCAGTTCCTGGATCACAAATATATTGATTGTCAATACACTCAAATTAGTGTTATGCAATCAAAACAAGTGGCTACAATAGACCACTTGTGAGAGTAAACAAAGGTAGAGAACTCTACTGCAGTATGTGTATCAGTACATAAACCCTGAGGTCACAGTAGGACAACGATTACAAATACAAATGCGAATCCTAGCCAGGTCTGCCAGATGCCACAAAACTATGCTAATGGCACACAGACACAAATAACTGGGTAGGTGTATACCATAGGAAATAAGGCAAATGATGGTATAGATCTGCGTTGCTATGTGATTAAATTTACCAACACAGGGTATATGGATATAGTTCAGTCCACCTAGATATTTATAAAATCTCAAGTTAAGGGGACCTTAGTATATGGGTGATAGGTATAGTCCCCAAACGAGGAGAAAAAAATCTCTGTTTACCGGTGCTCCTGTAGACCATCCAGTCATAGAAGCCACTTATAATTGTTCCACACGCCGCAAACGTCGGCTGATAATGCCGCCAGCTCACTCGCAGCTGACTCGCAAGTCAGCATCTGAGTCATGCGCGTGCCGTATGGCATACGGGCACGCGCTTGACTCAGATGCTGACATGCGAGTCAGCTGGCGGCATTATCCCCCAGCGTTTGCGGCGTGTGGAACAATTATAAGTGGCTTCTATGGCTGGATGGTCTACAGGAGCACCGGTAAACAGAGGTTTTGTTCTCCTCGTGCCTTCACTATATGAGTAGGGTGCACATTAGTGTACCTATACCATTTCAATATACTACTCTACCCTCCCACTAGCACTGACCTTTAATTGACCAGCCTTGATTAACAGAGCTGGTGTTTGGTCAGTGCTGTTTTACCCTATCCTAATTATCTATCACGAGATTTGTATTGTGTGAGCCTCTTTGCATTGGCACATACATAGGGTTATTTATGGTGAGAGGTGAAAGCCTATTAAAGACACAGAATTTAGTGCAACACAGCTAATGATAATTCATGTGAACATAGACTCACATAGACTTACAAAACAACACAAACAAGACTAACAAAACACACAAAAGCAAAGCTGGAATTAAAAAGTTAGTTTAATACAACTACAAAATATAAAATGTGTGGACGAAAAACTCAGGATATGCCGATCCGGTAGAGTAAAACTGAAGCGCTACTCACAGGACGGCTGACGGGTAAAGGCAGTGAGCGCCAAACAGGCAGATGAGTTCTGTCCTCCTCGAGCTGGAAATGAAGTCCACCGGCGTGTTCCTCCGTGTTCCGTGCTTCTTGGAACCGGAAGTGACGTCACCGGCGTATTCCTCCATGTCCCGTACTCCTTGAAACTGGTGGTGACGTCACTTATGTATCGTCACAGGTAGGCGGGACTTTCGGCGGGATTTTCAAGCGGAGAACTTCCTCTTTCTTCTCCAAAGCACTCAGCACTCAGCCTTCTCTCCTTAGATCGTCCAAACAATATAAGAAAAACCCTACGCGTTTTGTGCGCTTGCACACACTTCCTCAGGGGGTATGAGTCATGTCAGTGGTGCCTGGTATTTATCCTTATGCCGATGTTATGATTGGCCTGTCAATTAAGACATTCTTAAAGCGATACCTACTTGGCACATAGTGAAAAACACTGACATTTGAATAGCTTTGCATGGAAACAAAAACAAGAAACAACAAATACCTTACAAAATAACAAAACATAATAAAACAACAATAAAAACATGACACATTCATTATGATTTCAATGGCAAATGCTGGCATGTATATTGATGCAAAGACAATTTATATAAAATCCAACTGAGGAAATTACAAAACGGCTCCTAAGTCAAAGTCTATATTAAGGCCTCTCGAAGAGAGTGTCTGTAACTCATAGATCCAGTATGCCTCACGCACACTGGATCTCTGTAACCTATTCCCACCTCTTATGCTGGCTTGGATGGTCTCAATGGCCTGACATACTAATCCATTAGGATTTTTATTATGATGTGTGAGGAAATGATGGGACACACTGTGAGTGACCAGTCCCTTCTTTATATTGTATATATGCTCATATTTTCTCCTTTGGAACGTTCTACCTGTTCTTCCAACATACTGTAAGCCACAAGGGCATCGGAGTAAATATATGACATATACCGTATGGCAATTAATAAATGACTTAATGGGGTAAATTCTTTGAGTGACATTTGATCTAAACGTCTTTGCATTACAACTATATGAGCATGCCAGACATTTAACACATTTAAAAAAACCTTTATCCATCTTATCACTTTTTTGCTTAGAATAATTGAGTGGGCAGCTTGGAGCCAATATGGATTTTAAATTTGTGGCCTTAGTAAATATAATGGTTGGTTTTGGGGGAAGAATTTCAGCTAGGGCACTATCCCTCAGGAGAATTGGCCAATATTTATTGATAATACGCCTAATTTTTGGTGCTATCTCATTATACTGTGTAATGAATGGCACCTTCAGGTGGAATTTATTTTTCGAATCTTTTTTCTTATATTTAAGTAGATCATCTCTTTCCAAACTAGTTACTTGTTCTATTGCTTCATCTAGAAAGTTCTCAGGGTAATTTCTATTAATGAACTTCTGCTTAAGTTCCTCGGCCTGAGAAGCAAAAGTCCCAATATCAGAACAATTGCGTCTCAGGCAGAGGAACTGGCCCCTTGGAATATTTTTTTATCCATAATGGATTGTGTGAGATATCAGCTCTTAGGTAGGTATTGGCCTGCACCGGCTTAAAGAATGTTTTAGTGTGTAGCGTGTTGTTTGTGATATAAATATTTAAATCTAAAAAATCAATGTGATCAGTGCTTGATTTAAAAGTAAACTTAAGATTTCTATAGTTGTGATTTAAATAGGTAAAGAAAGTCTCTAACGTTGTTTCACCACCAGACCAGATGAATATCACGTAATCAATGTAACGTTTCCAGAGCACCAGGTTTGCCCCAAGGGGACAGTTGTTCCAGATAATATCCTCTTCCCAACTGTCCATGAATAAATTAGCATAGCTTGGGGCAAACCTGGGCCCATGGCGGTTCCGCACACCTGATTATAAGATTGGAAATTAAACGTAAAATAATTATGTGTCAAAATGTAACGAATACTATCAACCAAAAATTGTTTCTTGGCTGATGTCAGTTGGGTTGCTGACTCCAATTTTTGAGACACTGCCCTGCAGCCCAACTCATGGTCAATAATAGTGAATAATAGTAATAGTAATAATCCTGAAATAATAGGTCTTATAAAGCTGACTTGGAGGTTTTGCTTAGCACAGGCTTGGAGAATGAGGCAATCACTCAAGAAGAAGCAGAGTTTCTGCTTATTCCATTCCCACGCACTCCTTTATTTTATTTTATACCCAAAATACACAAACACATCACAGCACCACCGGGTAGACCTATTATTTCAGGAATTTCATCTTAATCATCTAATTTATCACATTTTATTGATTATCATTTACAGCCATTTGTAGTATGTAGTAAGTCCTATTTGAGAGACACGACCCATACCCTCCAAATCCTGCGGGAGGTGAGGTGGCAGCCCGATTTTATATTAGTAACAGTAGATGTAACATCATTATATACGGTCATTGACCATGAGTACCTTGACCATGATTGACTCACCTGTTGCTCGTGGCAATCATAGCCATGTACTGCAAGGGACTCCCCTCCGTCCCATCGTCGCACGCATGCACAGACAGACGAGGCACTACCAACAACCTCCCATACTGATCAGCATGCACACGCATGTCCACACAGCACAACCAAGTGGCAGTCTGATAAATAAGAAAAGAAGCACAGGAGCGCACCAAGGTAAGGAAAAATTGTAAATGTAATAAACAATAAGGCAATAAAATAACTTACATGTAAGTAAGAATAAATGAGTATCCAGGTCAGCAAAATGTTCAACAGATCGGCATCATCATCAGTCAGACAGGGGGGCAATTTCAGTTACGTTTATGTGGAGAAACCGCGCTCTATGGTGTAAACTGGTCCCCAAAGATGAAATAAGCCTGATGAAGTATATTTACTATACGAAACACGTGGCGAGTGAACTGTGCAACTAGCTTCCCTATTCCATCTTTGGGGGCCAGTTTACACCGTTGTGTACCCTTCCTGTCATGATTTTCCATCATAACCGGCATCCACAGACGCCTACAGGGGGCTTTCCTTCCACACATGTGCATTAGCTTTGGATACCACGCCACTACCTGCATACATGTGGAGGCGATTCCTGCAGCAAGTGCCATAGAGTGAGTCCCAGCGCGCGGGTTCTCCACATAAACGGAACTGAAATTGTTTATGCCTTATTGTTTATTACATTTATAACTTTTCCTTACCTTGGTGCGCTCCTGTGCTTCTTTTCTTGGTCATTCTGTTCGCCGGCGGGGTCTTCCACCGGAGTTCATTTTTTGGAGTGAGGGGATACACTTCAAGCCATAGGAGCAGCAAGAGGAGGGAGAAGAATTAATTTCTGCAATACTAGGAAGCAAGAGCGCGGACTGAACTTTCTTTGACTGGCCAGTCTGATGAATATTCATGCCACGAGCAACAGGTGAGTGTGGGCTCCCTGGGGCTGTGGGTTGTTTTGGCTATGCGGCGGGGGCTCTCCCTGCGACTGGATCTTGCAGCGCGTGTGTTAGGGCGGCGATGCCCATTGGTTTATGATAATTAGTAACATCACTAGTTTTGGCGCCAAAACAGCAGTCAGCTGTATTTAAATGTTCTGTGTATCATGTGTGACACTTCTTGATAAAGTGCATAACTTGCACAAAACGCGTAGAAGGGTTGCAACCCTCTATTTTATGGCTTCCCATTAAAGAGAATATTTTTGCCAGACCTGCTTCTCTCTCTTCTCTTGCTGTGCGCTGCACACACTGCATTGTTTTATTCCAGTGATTAAGCCAATGAGTTTTCATCCCTCTGTAGGCAGCCTGTATGAGGTCAGTTGAGGAGCATTTGCGCAAATAACTATATGTTTCGATTCTTCCATGGATAAGAACTCTATAGTAATTCACAATTGTTACAATACTTCTCTTCTTTTATTCAAAGTCTATTCTGATCTGAGAAAGTTCTAACTGGAAACATAGGGACTTGCCTCTTTCCTGCTCCAAGGCGCCCTCTGCTTCTTCCACTGCCAACTGCAGCCTTGGCTTTTCTTGCTCAAATAGATTCTTCATTTTTTCTAGCTCGTGAATCTTCTCATTCCTTTTTGGTCTCTGATCCAATAAATAAGCTTTTATTTTATGGGAACGCATCCTTGAATTTTTCTTTTGGCATTTCCAGTTTTGATTTGGTGCTCCGTTTTTCTTTCTCTCCTACTCCATTCCTTTCATTAACCTGGTCAGCCAAATCTGAAACTTTCTCTTTCAGACATGTATTCTCTTTTTTTACAGTCTCTAACTGAATCATGGTCTTGCCATCAGGATCCTTCAAGTTACACACCTCTGTTCTGAGAGCACGGACCTCATGGCATGAGAGTTCCAGCTCTTTGATGAGATTGTGAACCTCTTTCTGAGAGATCTCATAGTACTGCTTGCAGTCAGCAATCAATTAGTCAGACGTTCTCTGCTTCTCATCCATGGTGGCAACAGCAATATTTCCCTTCTCCAGAGTAGTCGTCACGTCGTCCAACTCGCCCTACACGAGGTGCTTTGTCTTCTCCATAGACACACACATAGTCATCGCTGTGGTCAGACATTTCTATAGCTCAGCCATGGATTCTTGCTCTTCATGTAATTGGTCACGGTGGAGACAACAGTCATGCCTGCCAGTGTGCAGTACATTTTCAGCGTGGCTCAAGAAATCCTCACTCTTTGGTTACTGGTTGGGAGGATTGCCCGTCGGCCCCGCCCCGTGATGCACTCTATGACGGGATGGGTGCTGTGTGCCACACTACCAACCAAAATCATTACCTTAGTGCCAGTATCCCCGCAATGTCAAGGCCTCCGGTCACATGATACAACAATGGGGAAAGGGGAAGGGGTGGAAACCCTCACATCAGCCTCTAATCAAAAAGAATCGACAACGGTGCAATAAGGGTAAGGAGCAGAATTGTAACAAGTAAACAAAAGACACCCTGTGGGCAGCACTCGTTGTATGCAAATATGAAATGGTGATAGACTTAAAATTAAAATACTTTAATAATCTTATTTAAAATAAGTGTCAAAATCGTTGAAAAAATGGACAACTGACTGTGGTAACACAACACAAAAAACAGACAAAAATATACAATACTATAACTGAGGTCCAGGGGGGAGGTGGAGTACCCACCTAACTGCTAATTGGCAGAGATAAACAATCAGAGACTGAATAGTCAACCCCCTAGTTCAGCAATGACAAGGTTAAAAAGCCTGTAAAATGGATACAGGTGACGGAGAACTAACCATGCAAAAGTATATACCAATGTGCTATACACAATGGGTGACAATAAAGTGAAAACTCACTGATGGTAGTTTGATAGCCTACAATGTAAAGAAGACTCTGATTGTGAGAGGTACCCTAAATAAAGGGTTAAAGCAAGCCTAGCTATGGATAAATATAGTTAATAGGCAATGTGTTATTAAATAGTATGCACAAGAGCTCACAAAGTGTGGTGCTTAGCTCTGGAGCACGGATCTAGTCCGTATCCAGTTATAGCCCCCTAGTACAAATGTGCCACTTTAACATGCTTGGTGATACCTCACAAAGTACAGTGGTCAGTCAGTAACTATCATTAGCTAAGTGCACAAGAGCTTACAAAATGTAATTTTCAGCTCTGGGGCACGGATCTAGTCCATATCCAGTTATGGCCCCCTAGTTCAAATGTGCCACTATAGCAGATGAATTATCGGACTGTGAAAACATAGTGAGTAAACACATATGAATGAGGCGAGGGGAGAGGGAATATATGCAATGCAACAGTAGTCAGCAGCAATTACACTTGCATGCTCAGGGTAAGGTAAGGTAATTAAATATGTACCGCATCTCTGTTAGTTTGGCTCAGCCCTCGTCAGAGCTAATGCCGCGGAGTAGCGCTGACATATGCAGTTTACCTGCTCAAAATCCTGCAGCCAAGAGATACCTTATCGCGTATCAGGTGTCTATTGTATACAGACACAGTTTCCCTTCGCACGCATGTCGGCACTAAGCAGTGCCTCTCACCCTCTGCTCGGCATGGAGACGTCAGCACGTGATGACGTCAGTTCTGTAGCTGCCTCCCACCTGGACCTCAGTTATAGTATTGTATATTTTTGTCTGTTTTTTGTGTTGTGTTACCACAGTCAGTTGTCCATTTTTTCAACGATTTTGACACTTATTTTAAATAAGATTATTAAAGTATTTTAATTTTAAGTCTATCACCATTTCATATTTGCATACAACGAGTGCTGCCCACAGGGTGTCTTTTGTTTACTTGTTACAACTCCGGTCACATGACGCAGAGGATTTAAACATTGTGGGGATACCGGCACCCAATACTGTATCTTGTGAAGCAAGGCTGAAATCAACTTGGTTCATTTTTTTTAACATTGCGGGGATACCGGCACCCATACCGGAACCTGTACCTTGGGAAGCAGGGGTTCCCCCAGGCTGAAATCAATGCGGTTCAGCTCAGGAGACCCCCTGCTTATGCACACTATGAATTAAAATAAAATTTAAGCAGCTTCATTACCTTAACGGCTAATCGCTAGGGCAATGAAGGGGTTAAGGCAGAGTACCAGGTTTATTGGGGGCAGAGGCAGTGAGTGAAGGGGGTAATAGCCCCAGGGTGGGTTGTTATGCATCTCGGGTGGGTAGTGGGGGGTTAACCCCATTATTACCTTAGCGGTAGTAACCCCTCCCACTACCCACCGAGGCCCGACCACCCACCCTGTGGCAACTACCCCTTCACTCAATTCCTCTACCCACAATAAACATTATAATACCTACTACCTACTTTACCAATACACAATCCACCCCCTGTACCCCCAACAACCCCCCTAACACATACATTACAGTAATGGGCAAAAATACTATTATCCAGATATGGATAATAGCTAATTTGTCCATTTAAAATAAAACAATACCCAGCCAGCATAAAGTAAATAAACCTTGCACTTACCCATTCCAGGATGGAGGCTGTCCTCATCCTCATCATCGTCCTTGTCCTTCGTTATCAGCAACAGCAACAGTAAAGTACAATACAAAAATAGAAACTAATGGCCCCTAACTCCTTAATCACCTTAGCGGTTAGTAACCACTATATTAAAAAAGGGGTTTACCCACCATCGCCCAATACCCACCCACGGGGCCTAAATACCCTCCCCAGGCAAATACCCCCACCCTCCACAAATTGATTGGCACAGTGTTAAAGCTTGTCCATATAATATGGGCATGTTTAATACTATAGCAATAAATGGTCAAGCTAAAAAAAATCAGGCCCAAAATAAAATACAGTATTACATAGACCCCCCCCAAAACAAACCAATTGATTGGCACAGTGGCATACACATACCCTATGGGCATGACCTGCCACTATGTCAGGCAATATGCAACCTGCCAATCTCCAAACAAGCCTAAAATTAAAAACACAAATGTAATTTAAATCCAAAAAATTACAAACAAAAAAAATTGATTGGCACAGTGGCACACCCATGCCCTGTGGGCATGAGTTGCCACTAAGCAAGGCAATATGCAACTTGCAAAAAAAATAATACAGTACATGCATCAAATAAAAATCACCTTGCAATGCCATAAAACAAAAAAGCCCCAAAAAAATTGATTGGCACAGTGGCACACCAATGCCCAGTGGGCATGAATTGCCACTATGCCTGGCAATATGCAACCTGCAAAAAATAAATATAGTACATGCATCAAATAAAAACCACATTGCATTGCCATAAAACAAACAAAGCCAATAAACCAATTGATTGGCACAGTAGGCATGGTCTGTCACTCTGACAATTGGCAATCTGCAAAAAAATAAATACATGCGTCAAATCAAAAAGACATTACTGTACATTTGAATTAATAAAAATGCAAATACCTAAAAGATAAAGCCTGCACATAAAAACACAAGCACCAAATAAAAGACATTTACATTGGAATACAAAAGTTACAATATGCCAATGCAAATGTAACATTGGAGTGTTACAGTTACAGTACAGTATGCCAATGCAAATGCCAACCTAAAAAAAAATATAACATTAAATAAAATACAATCCATCTTTTATTTACTTTTTGATGTCTTCATTCACTGAATTCGACTCCAACAGCAACACCAGTACCAGTAGCAGCTACTCCTGTCCACAACGTAATGCTCCTCAACATCCACGGTCCACAGGTAAAATCTTTAATTATTTTCTTATTTCCTTTCTTCATCTGTAATTTGTAATCCATTTTGGGTTCTTCTTTAGCTTCATCTGTACTTGTACTGTCAATTCAATTGGGAGGAGATGTTGCTCTTTCAGCTTCTTGTCTGATTGGCTGGGATAACCATGTGACAGTTTTTTCCCCTTTGGATGTGATGTCATCAAAAGGGTGTGAAGCCAGCCAATCAGAAAAGCTCAGCTTCCTTTCCCTTTGAGATGATGTCACCAAAACCAGAATGGCTGCCTTCATATGGTACTTGAACCAATAGGATTGGGGGTCATCCTATTGGTTGTAGTAAACCATGTGATGCCAGCCATTTTTTTTAAAGAGGATGTAACATCACCAAAGGATGATGTCACATTCTTTAAAAAACTGTAAGTTGTCACCTGGTTTACTAGAACCAAAAGTATTGGGGGTATTCCTATTGGTTCCAGTAAACCATGTGACAACTTCCAGATTTTTTAAACTCTGGACCTGAAATCAATGCCATTTAGCTCCGGAGACCCCCTGCTACAATACTGTAATATTCAAATTAAATTAAACCCCCGCGATCGCCTGTTAGAGGCATGCAGGTAGAGTGACTGATTCAGCCTTCTCTAACAGGACCACCAGCTAAGCTGGTTATCAGCCCAAAAACATGTACTAATATAGGTAAACAACATATACAGTCTTTAGGCACAGTAATATAATGTTTATCTCTTATCTTTTTCTGTTGGGGCTCCAGGTAATTCCCTCTAGACCCTGCGAGAGCTCAGAGAACCCCTCTGTAGTTCCAATATCCTGGACAGGACATCCCTGCTTCAGCACAGTCTCGTGTCCTTCCTGGGATTTAAAACCAAGGCAGTCCCAGCAGGCTCCGTGACCACCGTCCAGCAAGCCTAAGGGACTGGGATAGCCAGCTTCACCTAGATGGGGAGAACTTTCACTCTCTTCCCCTCTTCTCTGGGGAAAAGCAATGTCACTGTGTGCAGGTCACTTTCTGACTTTAAAAACTCTTGTTCCTTCAGTAATTCGGCTAATTGTCTCCAGCTGCAGTAAGCTCATACAGAGGTGTTTAACCTCCAGCACGCTGGTATCTAGGCACTGCCAGATTTGTAGTATCCAGACACAATGATTATATCACAATATATACAAGGCTCGACAAATGCACTCGCCCACTCACCTGGGGTGAGTGCATTTTGCCCGCTTTAGAGTCTTACTGGCAGCGGGGAGCGGCGGGTGGTGCGCGTTTCCTGGCATTCTCCTACATCAATCCCGCAAACCCGTGTCTCCCCCTGCAACTTGTGGGAACATGGCTGTGCGGGTGACAAATGACACCGCGTTGCCATGACAATGCGACGCTACGTCGTGAAACAAATCTTATTTTCTTCATCTTTTCTGCTTTCATCTTCATCTGTATATGTAGATGTATTCTTTCAGCAGCCCTCAAATTTGGCCTCTGCAGCAACTTCATGTCTTTTGTGAGAGCCCTAGCCTTTTATTGGTGGCCAGTGCTGTCGCAAAAGACTCGTGATAGCAACACGTGATTGCTGCCCTATATAAGGCTGGGCCCTCTCAGAGGGCCGGATGTCACTGAAGAGGCCACATCCGGTGGCTGAAGATAGAAGAGGATAAAGAAGGAGACAGAGACAGAGACACAGACAGAGACATTTTCATCTTTAGGTGCTGCTAAAAACTATATACACCATGACTAGTTGACCACTTGGGCTACTAAGGGTGAAATATGTACTGTAATGTTATTAAAGTCATATTTTATGACCTATTTCAGTTTTTTTTTTTTTAGCTTATCTTCCCCATGTATAGTATATAATGGGTAATATATTGGCCATTATATACCTAGGCAATACAGAGCTAACGCCAGCCTGGAGTAGGTGATAAAGAAAGTTAATCACGTTTGGATTAATATCAGAACGTAATAATAAAACATGCTGTTTTAAGCCTATTTTTTTGTTACCAGACTTGATATTATTAATGATATATGACCGCAGAAAGATGTAATAAATATATAGATCATATAGCGACTCTGTTGCCCATTCTTTTACAGCGTAATGGGTAGGCAAAAGGAAGGTAGTAAGGTACTGTACTATGGTAAGTACAGGTACAGTACAGTAAGTATGATACAGGTAAGTATTGCACTCAAAATAACCATTTTAGTGTATGTCACCCCTTTTTCTCCACTTTCTAACCTACAGTAGTAAATGTATAGAGTTACAGTATATACTGTACAGTATACTGTAGTTATACTGTACAGTATATATTTTGACAGTAGTTACTGTATAGTCAAATATAGTGATACAGTATACGCATTGCCTTACAGTAAATGCACTTTAATGCACTCATTTTTTCTTTTCAGAGCTACTGAACTAAAAAAGAAAGGGGGAAGGGGGGCATGTGTAAAAGTATTGTACTGTGTGTATATTGTAGCAACAGTCTTTAATTTACACAACTCCCCCTCTCTCAATGACAAAAGAACTAAGAACTACAGAATGCAATGCAGCCATTACGAAGAAGATAAAGATTGTAAATTTGTATTATTCATGATTATTTGTATTTTTCATTCTTCCATGATTATCCAGATAATTTACAGATGTTTACAGTATATTTGAGTGTGTATGAGGGATATACAGTATCTTGTGGGATGTCATGGGTGTGTGTTTGAGATATTTACTGTACACAGTCAAAATTAAAATGATTGATTTTAAGAATGTAAATCTTGATTAAATATTAAAAACATGCATACAAGACGTTATTTGTCATACTGTAGAGGACAATTTTTTCTCTCTCAAATTGCTAGGAAAAAGGTACCGTTAAAAACACTAATGCATTTCATCAGTAAAAGTGCAATTACAGTACATACTGTATAGTAAAGAAAACAAAAATACTTACTCAGTAGTAACTGTGGTGTCCACTTGACACTTTTGGCCTTATCATGGGCATGATAGCTGACAGTGCTTTTTGCTAAAACGAGGCCCGAAGCAACTAACCAGCGCTGGATCTGTAAAATTCAGTGTCCTTTTTGGTACATATCCCGTATTCTCATGCTGAGATCCTTTGAAATCTTTTTCTTCGGCATCACTGCGTTTAGAAAAATATACAAGCACAAGAATGTATATTCGATGTTTAGTCGATGTGTATTCAATGTGCATTGAATAACAAAATGGATGGTGTATTTATACTTTAATGTGTCTCAACCTCACTCGACAGGTTTAGTACACAGTACGCCCACTTTTAACACCTGCACATCGTGTCCATAACTGCGAAAATTTTCAAATAGGGACACAGTGTATAAAAGGTGACACAAATTGCATAGCCTCTATCTGATCTGATCTATATCTGAACTTTCCCTTGTCCATTGTACTGCATTGTGCATTATTCCATCTGCTTCCCTATATCAACCCCGATTCTACGGATACAGGAACCTGCTTGGTTCTGCCGTGCCGACCACAAGAAAGCGAAAGGCGGAAGCTGTTTCTAAGCCAAAGCCAAATTGAAAGGCAAAGGAGAATAAAGAAAACGTTCTGAAGACTCCAAAGGCTAAGAAACCTGGGCCTTATTATGTCAAGAAGAAATTCGCTGGTGTGCACACAAAGCAAAACATTTGAAAGCCACCCATCCATGACAGTGCTCTCCTGGGAAACCCCAGGTCACCTGCTCCTGCACCCATCCATGTCGCTGCTCTCCTGGGAACCCCAGTTCACCTGCTCCTGCGCCCATCTGCACAGATATCAAGAGCACTCCTCGCACAAGATCCAGCTCGTTTGCCCGCTGTCACGTTTGTGCTCGCCACATACCTGGGTTGGACCGTGTGGCTGAGGTGGGGTTGTAAAAGCACCGACCTTAGACCACGCAGGCTGATCCGGATTGCGCAGTTCATAGTGGTACGTAGCAGGGTCGGGACTGGAGAAGGTAGCATCATCAGTGGACGAGCCAGGGTTAGGACTGGAGAGATCAGGGTAAACATTATTCAAGCAGGAGTTCGGCAACAGGTAGTCAGGAGTTCCCCGCTTCAGCATTTTGCGCGTGCGGCGACCATGGCCCATGGTACTGGTCTCAGGAAGGGATAGGCAGACTGGACTGGGCACACCACCAGTGCTTCAGCGCAAGGGTCCAGAGCGAGCCTGTGCAAGGAGAGAGAGAGCTACAGACCTCAGAACTTGTAGACTGGCCACTACTAAGAGAAGGGACAGCAAGCCTCAGGAAACCGGGAGCTGAAGTAAACACTGGAGAGACCTCCGCTTCAGCACAGGAACCAGGACACGGCCACTGCTATGGAGAATGAGCAGCGAGCCTCAGGTACTGGTAGATAGGCCCTTGCTGTGGTAGGATAGCAGGCTCAGGAAACAGGGAGCTGGAGTCAACACAGGAGAGACCTACGCTTCAGCACAGAAGACAGGAACAGGCCGCTGCGTGCGACTAGCAGCCGACCTCAGGAAACAGGGATCTGAAGTTAACATGAAGAGTACTCCGCTTCAGCACAGGAAACAGGAACAGAACTCTGCGTGAACTAGGGAATAGTACTAGAGAGATTAGTACACAACAGAGCAAAGCCTAGGGCTTGTGGCAGAACACTTGTGACAACCAGGAAGGGTTATGCTTGGCAGGGAAGCATTGTGGGATAGGTGTCTTTAAAGGTCAGCGAACCAATAGCAGAAGGGGCGTGTGGCAGCATTGCTTTAATGAGTGCACAGAGGGTGGAGCTGCAGCAAAGGTCAGGAGCAGTATTCCAGGGCTGCATAAGTCTGTAAGGCAAGGCAAACCGCAAACTAAGGAGCGGATCCGTTACAGTACCCCCCCCCCCTTCACGTGAGACCTCCAGGCGAATAAGACCACTCATAGAGTTGGGGAACCTGGAGTTGTTCCTGAACTGTCTGGGATTGGGAGTAGAGTTATGGTCCAGAGACTCGTGGGCACTCCTTTGCCCACCCCCCAGTGAGAACTGTGGCCAGACAGGGCCATCCATGGGCTTCGGGGACATTGAGTTGTTCCTAAAGTTTTTTAGGTGGAAAGGGGATCCGTAAATGAGCAGCTCCTTGGTGAGTACTGTTCTAGGATATGAGAGTGGTGGTAGAGACAACATTGGTACATGGATCGCCAAGCGAAATGGCTTGGGAATCCAGGGCTGTGAAGAACCAGGGGTTTCCGGAGCAGAAATGGCAGAAGAATCCCCACTGGGAGCCCAGTCTTTAGTAATGGGAACAGAGTTCAGGATAAGCGGCATCGATGGTTGACCAAAAATACCAGGGCGACCTTCGGGACAGACAAAGTCTAGGCTGACCAATGCATGTAGAAATTTGAGAGGGTCTTCTCCTCCAAAGGTCTCCCAGGTACTGGTCGGCGAGGGTATAGGGTGGGTGGGACCATTTCCAGGTATTGGTATGGAAGGTGACAAGGCAAGCAGTAAACCAGGCGTTGAAACCAAAATCTTGGGATACGTACAGAGTATTTCCAACACAGAGGAAATAACAGGGGCAACAGAAGGTTCTGAGGGGAAAAAACATGGTTTAGTAGAGGCAGAGAAGCAATCAGCAGTGGAGCTCCCAAATACTGGGGAACCCTCAGTGGGAGATAGTATTGTCTGGGGAGTAGGAATAGGCTTTGGGGCTTTAATATCAGGAACTTGAGAATAAGGCAGAGCAAGGGTAGCGGCGGGAGGGAAGCTAACAACAGAAGCTGAAGTCTGTACTTCAGTGACATGGACCTGAGAGACTACAAAAGCAGCAGCGAGTAGAGGAATCGATTCTGGAGCTGGAGGCTCGGAATCCATAACAGAAACATCTAGCAAAGCAGGGGTACTGATAGGAGAACTAGCATCTGGAGCTAGTGCTTGAGAGTCAGTGATGGATAATGGGGGAGTAAAGATGGGAGTAAGAGAGACAACTAGTGGCAAGTTGGAACCATGGAAACTCTTTATAGCAGAAACCTTAGGAGCACAAGGAGTCTTATCCAAAAGTGCAAGGACCCTAACAACAGGGGTGCTTGTCATGACAAAAACATGAATAGGCGTGTTTACTAGTGCAAAAATTCTGATAAGAGGACTCCTAGCCAGTGGTGAGGGTGTCTGGATTTGACTAGTGAGAAAATCAGATATAGTGATAAGTGACTTAGAATCAATCACTGAGGTTGTAAGTTCGCTGGACATGTGTGAAAAAATACCCTTTAAGACAGGAGTTTTAATTTTTACCCCGAGTAACCCAACAGTTGCTGGGGCATATTTAGACGCAGTGCTGAGGGACTGAGGTTTAGCAAGGGCAGGAAAACTAAATAGCTCAGATTTAAACACCAGGACTAGTAATAGAGGCAGGGTAGTCTCAGCCTGTACTAAGGGAGTATCAACAGATATGCTGATCCCTGGAGGGTTTGCATGGGCAGAGAAATCAGGGGAACCAAAAGCAAGGACGACCTCTATAGGGGGAGATTCTGAATCCGAAGGGAAGTTTTTACCTCTCAGAGTATCGGAACCGACAACGCAAATTTCAGAGAGAGGGAAAACTGTGTGCAGGCTTCTAGCTAGCACATATGAAAAAGCGTCAGTTTTGAGTGAAGGCAGTGTGTCAGTAAACATTCCTGAGAACACAACATGAACCCCAGGAGGGGCATAATGACCACTGTACGCTTTTACCCCTACACTTGGAGAAGAGGAGAACACCAAAAGTACAAGGGGGTAATCATAACTGTACTGGTCTCTGAAGTGGGTATTTGGTAAGGAGTGTCTGGCAAACCAGAAATGACTGCAGATTCCACAATGTGGGCACTATGCGCTGAAGCAGGGATCACCGCTCTCTGGGTGACAGGCTGGTTCAGCGAAATACCCGGGAGGAGGAACTCTGCGACCAAGCTTAGGGAAAAACCTGGTCCCTGAATACATTTAACTGGAACCAGAACTTTAGCCGTAGTCTCCGGAGGCAAGGCAGCGGAAACTTGAGCTGAAGCAGGGGATTTATAGAAAAGAATTTCTAAGGACTCCGCAAGGTTAGGGGAATCCTTCAATGCAAGCTCTGCTGTCGGACTGGGGAATCCATTCTCTGAGGCTAAAACGAAGGCATTAACTTGGAGGCAGCAAGAATTTACAGGGGTTAATGCAGATAGTACCTGAGAGTAGAACAAAGAGAGTTTCCCCTCTGTAATAGGGGAGACAAGGGATTTCTCCTCTGGAGCTAGGGACGTGACCCTGGCTGGGAGAGAACAGGGAATTACCAAAGGGGACTCAAAGAGCTGCCCCACGGGGTTTAATACAGGAATGACCCTGGGAATAGAACTTAGAAATTCAAGCTTAGAATGTGGAGGTAGAAGGGATTCTTTCTCTGACGGGAAGAGCGCACAGGACTGCCTAGCAGGGGTTAAAGCAGAAAAAACTTCAAGGGCTGGAATGAGAGATTCAGAGTTAGAAAGAGAGAGTAAGGAAAGCTTACACTGTGAGAGAGACCCACAGACCTGGGAAATACAGGGATTTACAGTGGAAAACTCATATGCCTGACTAGCAGGGGTTAAGACAGGACTAAGCTCAAGTACAGAAATTAGATATTCAAAGCTTGAAATAGAGGGGAAAATGGATTCTTTCTCGGATACTAGAGCCTTAGTGTTGGCTAGAGAAACATACGTAGACTCCAGGGGAAACTCACAGGGCTGATCGGCAGGGGTTAACGTAGACATCTCAATGGGGTCAGAGTAACCGGGCGTACAATCTGGGCTAGGGACCGTGGCAGCCTCTGTGTTAGGGGACAGTAATAGTGGGACAGGTTGGTCATTTCCTGGAGAGGAAGATACGTCCCCAGGTTTAGCGACAGGACTGGCAGTACAGGGGGACTGCCACGCGGCAGCGTAGCTGGTGAGGAGAGGGTCCTGTTCCTTTATGCAAATGTCCAAGGTCACGGAAAGTATACAGAGTGTGTTTTGTGTATGAGCCAACATGAAGAGAGGGTCCTTTCGTGCTACGAGAATGTCCAGTGATAAGACCAGGGCATAGAGTGCATCCTGGGCGTAGGCCAGTCCCATAGGGTTCACATTATCCCAGGTTAAAGGGGAACCAGGGGAGCAAACACAACTGGCCAGTAACTGTTTTAATTGCTGGAGGCGGAAAGCCTTCATAATAAGGTCATTACGGCATCGGTGTTGCAAAGGGGTTAAATCTTCTAACATAAACGGATCTTCCATCCGAGGTAGTATTTCGCATAGATACTGGGACTGGTCTGCAGGCCCGGACAGGATTTCAGACAAAAACTTGCCAAACCTCACCACAGGGCGGTCCGAGTTTGTGGGGCCGAGCATACTGTCACGGTTGTGCTCGCCACAAACCTGGGTCGGACCGTGTGGCTGAGGTGGGGTTGTAAAAGCACCGATCTTAGACCGCGCAGGCTGATCCGGATTGCGCAGTTCATAGTGGTACGTAGCAGGGTCGGGACTGGAGAAGGCAGCATCGTCAGTGGACGAGCCAGGGTCAGGACTGGAGAGATCAGGGTAAACGTTATTCAAGCACGAGTTTGGCAACAGGTAGTCAGGAGTTCCCCGCTTCAGCTTAGGAGCGTGAGTGCGGGAGTGGGTTTTGCGCGTGCGGCGACCATGGCCCATGGTACTGGTCTCAGGAAGGGATAGGCAGACCGGAGTGGGAACACTGCCAGGCAGCACTGGTAAACCAGTAGCTCAAAAAAGGATTGGTGTATATAGCGCTAAAAAATGTGAACACAAAATAATAATACAATGTGATACAAATAAAAATAAAAATAAAATCAGCAAGGCTGCCAGGAATAACTAACCCAAACACAGTTAGTGAAACATGAGAAAAAAAAAAAAAAAAACCAGACCGGCGCCTTAGAGTCCAAATAGTGGGATAAATAACAGTCCAATGGGTGGTTTAGGATATCCAAAAGTTGACAATCAAGTCCAGTGGACAGCAGATTCCTTAGCAGCAAACAATGTGTGATATGCAGGGAAGACAAAAGAACAAGATCATAGTGTACCAAAATATGGTTAGAACATGTGACACATAGACAAACAGACACATACAACAATAAACAAGTAGGTGACTAATAACAATTGATTTTAATGAACACAATAAAATTCAGCAACTGATAGCAAGCAGATTCCGGATCCGGTTGTGTAAAACCGGAATCCTACTTACAGCCAGTCCTCAGGATATGCGCAGATATAGGGATTAAAGATGATCCGGCGATGGCTGATGCTGGATGCGTGTCTGTAGGTTCAGGCAACTTGCCTTCCGCTCCACGAGGCGCCCTCAGCTCGCGGCCGGAACTGCGTCACAGACCGGATACACGTCACAGGGGGCGGGACACCGCTCCGAATCTCCCAACCTCGCCGGGTCTCGCTGATAGTAGTAATCCAAAAATGCTGCTATTCCAGGGACTGCTGTAGCGATCTACTCATATGTCAGTTGAAAGCTGATAATTGATACTCAAAGGCCCAACGCGTTTCGTGCGCATGCACACTTCTTCAGGGGTAGTGAGCACAGTCCATGACCTCTTAAAATACAGACAGGACGCACACCATTGGCTGGTGGAAATGTCACTCAAACTCAATCAATGCCAGCCATGGTAAATTGCAAATACCTGTCAATCATGTTCTGTGTTTAAAGGCAGCCTAACTTACAAAGACAACATGAATACAAATAAAACCAAACAAACATCTATAAAATATATAGTATTACAAAAAGTATTACTGGTCATACCTATTACAATTTACTTGTCAAACCATGATTAATAAACTATTACACAATAAATGGTGTCAGGAATCACATATTGATGTGACAATTTGCACGCAAAGGGTGTTTAACAATTAAAGATGCAGTAGTTAACTTAATTACCCAACATGTTTAAAATATATAAATAATTATAAAATGATTTTATAAAATCCCTTGATTAAAATATTACTTTAAATAACATGATTAAAAAGTTTAAAAATAATTTATTTAAGATTACAAACCTCATTTAAGAAAGACACCTAAATCAAAATCAATGTTGAGACCATTGGGTGAGAGTGTTTTTAATTAATAGATCCAGTAGGCCTCACGCCTACTGATCTGTTTTAATTGATTATCTCCCCTCCAATTATTTTGTACTGTTTCTATGGCTTGACACTTTAAACCCATTGGATTCTTATTATGATGGGTACTAAAGTGATGTGAAACACTGTGTGTATTTAATCCTCTTTTAATATTGTAGATGTGTTCATATACTCTCCTCTTGTAACATCTTCCAGTTCTACCCACTTATTGCAGGCCACACGGGCACTGCAATAGGTAGATTACAAAGGAAGAATCACAGTTGATGGATGTTTTAATAGTATATATTTTCTCTGTGACATTGGATTTAAAGACTTCAGTGCTATTACTAAACCTACAAGCAGTACATTTTGTGCATTTAAAGAAGCCCTTTTTTTTGCTACCTGTTTTTGATTCTGAATTGTCCAAAGGACAACCAGGAGCTAGACGCATCTTAATATTCGGCGCTTTTGTAAAAATAATTTTTGGTTTGTCCGGGAGACATTTAGATAGCGTATTGTCACATAAGAGTATGGGCCAGTGTTTATTAAAAATCTGACGAATTTTTGGCGCCATCTCATTATACTGGGTTATAAAAGAGATGCCATTGTTTTGTTCTAATGTATTTTTATTTTTATCTTTTTATTCCAGCAGAGTCGCCCTCTCAATTTTCTCAACCTGAAGGGATGCAGCCTCCAATACATGTTCAGGATAATCTCTATCACGAAATGTATCTTTCAGCTCATCCGCCTGGAGAGCAAAGTCCCCAGGATTGGAACAATTGCGCTTCAGGCGGGTGAGCTGACCCTTAGGAATATTGCGGATCCAACCAGGGTTGTGCTGGCTGTCCGCCCTAAGATAATTATTCGCCTGAACAGGCTTAAAGAAAGTTTTCGTTTCTATTTGGTTCTTATCAATATATATTTGGAGGTCTAAAAACTCTATACACTCCTTGTGGTGGTTGAAAGTAAATCTCAAATCCCTATCGTTAGAATTTAAATATATAAAAAACGATTCGAGCTGTACCTGGCTGCCTGACCAGACAAATATAACGTCATCTATGAAACGGCGCCAGAGCACGAGGTGAGCCCCGAATGGACAGTTGTTCCAAATGTAATCTTCTTCCCAACTGTCCATGAAGAGATTAGCATAACTCGGGGCAAACCTCGTGCCCATCGCCGTTCCACAGATCTGTAAATAAAACTGTGAATTAAATTGAAAGTGATTGTGAGTTAAAATAAATTTAATACTATTAACAAGAAATGATTTTAGTGCTGGTGGTGTTGTGTTATCCGATTCTAACTTGCGTGCAATCGCCTGACATCCTTTTACATGGTTAATGGTGGTATATAATGATGTCACGTCTGCTGTTACCCATGTATACTCGGGTTTCCATTCCAGATCACGCAGTAACTGGAGGACATGTGTGGTGTCACGCAAGTAGGATCGGTTTTGGTGAACTAAAGGTTGAAGGTGGTGATCTATAAAAAGGGATAAATTAGAAGTGAGTGAACCTATGCCTGAAATAATGGGCCTACCAGGGGGATTCGTAATGCTCTTATGTATTTTAGGGATGAAATAAAAAATGGGGGTACGCGAAAATTGTATATTTAAGAACTCTAATTCCTGTTGTGTTATGGCTCCTTCGTCCAAGCCTTTATCTAGCATTTTATTAAGATCAGCTTCAAATTGGATTAGAGGGTTGCTGGCAAGGGGGAGGTATGTGGCTGTATCTCCAAGCAATCTCATAGATTCCTGGATATAATAAGTAGTATCCATCACCACTATACCTCCCCCTTTGTCAGCAGGTTTTATAACTATGTTTTTGTTATCTTCCAGTTGTTGCAGAGCTAATTTTTCATTGATGTTAAGATTATCTTTATGTATTTTATATGCCCTACTGGACTCCTCTAATTCTCTGGTTACTATCTCTACAAAGGAGTTCACCAGATGGCCCTGTGCAAATTTGGGATAGAATGTTGACTTTACTTTAAAATTCGTACGTGATTTGGTTGGCTCAACATTGAGAGGTGTCTGTTCAGACTGACGGGTAACTGCATCTTTTATAAAATATTTTTTAAGTGCTAATTTGCGTGCGAACTTGTGCACATCAATATGGAGGTTAAAACTGTTAGGGCCACATATTGGCGCAAAAGTCAGGCCCTTCCCTAACACTTTCTTTTCCACTGGTGTCAAAGTATGCCGACTTATGTTAAAAATGTTGTGGTAGGTGTTACTGACCCTTAACCTATTTCTATTAGCACCTGCTCTTCTTCCTCTGGTGCGTTTTTTCTTTTTTTGTAATTCATGGGAGGTTGAAGTTCTACACCGGGTTTCTTTATTTCTACCTGGGGAAAGATATGCTCCCTTTCCTTTCTCCACTCTAAAAAAGAGAAGTTGGTCTTAGTTGTTTGTGTAGGTAAAGGAGTGTAGGACACACTGTCAGGTTCACTCTCTGACTCGATTTCAGATAGAACATGGTATCTATTAGTAGTCAAATTGACCTCATGCTTGGATGCTATCTGTGCGTCATACACTTCCTTAGCTCTTTGTTGTTTAAGATATTGAATGGTATCATGCTGAGGTAATACCCTCTGTGGTTGGGGAATGGGAATCGGAATGGGTATAAGGGGAAGAGTAAGTGGTTTTTTGGACCTATTAGAAATATTACCGGGAGTAGGATTTCCCTTTTCTGTCCTGCTCCGTTTGGTCACTGCAGATAGATTACTACTCTTCTGATCTTGTTTTTTAATTTGTTCATCTTTACTTTTTTTATTCCAGGTTCTCTGTTTACCCGTATCATAGTCGTTCTTGTCCCTAAAGAACTTACTCTGCTTGGTGCCCACTGAAGAAGTGCGCATGCGCACGAAACGCGTTGGGCCTTTGAGTATCAATTATCAGCTTTCAACTGACATATGAGCAGATCGCTACAGCAGTCCCTGGAATAGCAGCATTTTTGGATTACTACTATCAGCGAGACCCGGCGAGGTTGGGAGATTCGGAGCGGTGTCCCGCCCCCTGTGACGTGTATCCGGTCTGTGACGCAGTTCCGGCCGCGAGCTGAGGGCGCCTCGTGGAGCGGAAGGCAAGTTGCCTGAGCCTACAGACACGCATCCAGCATCAGCCATCGCCGGATCATCTTTAATCCCTATATCTGCGCATATCCTGAGGACTGGCTGTAAGTAGGATTCCGGTTTTACACAACCGGATCCGGAATCTGCTTGCTATCAGTTGCTGAATTTTATTGTGTTCATTAAAATCAATTGTTATTAGTCAGCCTACTTGTTTACTGTTGTATGTGTCTGTTTGTCTATGTGTCACATGTTCTAACCATATTTTGGTACACTATGATCTTGTTCTTTTGTCTTCCCTGCATATCACACATTGTTTGCTGCTAAGGAATCTGCTGTCCACTGGACTTGATTGTCAACTTTTGGATATCCTAAACCACCCATTGGACTGGTAAACCAGTGCTTCAGCGCAAGAGTCCAGAGCGAGCCTGTGCAAGGAGAGAGAGAGCTACAGACTTCAGAACTCGTAGACTGGCCACTGCTAAGAGAAGGGACAGCAAGCCTCAGGAAACCGGGAGCTGAAGTAAACACTGCTCCGCTTCAGCACAGGACCAGGACACGGCCACTGCTATGGAGAATGAGCAGCGAGCCCCAGGTACCGGTAGATAGGCCCTTGCTGTGGTAGGATAGCAGGCTTAGGAAACAGGGAGCTGGAGTCAACACAGGAGAGACCTCCACTTCAGCACAGAAGACAGGAACAGGCCGCTGCGTGCGACTAGCAGCCGACCTCAGGAAACAGGGATCTGAAGTTAACATGAAGAGTACTCTGCTTCAGCACAGGAAACAGGAACAGAACTCTGCGTGAACTAGGGAATAGAACTAGAACGATTAGTACACAACAGAGCAAAGCCTAGGGCTTGTGGCAGAACACTTGTGACAACCAGGAAGGGTTATGCTTGGCAGGGAAGCATTGTGGGGAAAGGTGTCTTTAAAAGTCAGTGAACCAATAGCAGAAGGGGCGTGTGGCAGCACTGCTTTAATGAGTGCTCACAGGGTGGAGCTGCAGCAAAGGTCAGGAGCAGTATTCCAGGGCTGCATAAGTCTGTAAGGCAAGGCAAACCGCAAACTAAGGAGCGTTACACCCGCATGCTGAATGGTTTAAGTTGTGTCGAAATCCCTGACAACTCTACGGTGCAAAAGATTGATCTTCTTTTGGAGACCATGTTGAATATGGATAGGCGTGTGGAGAAGATGGCAATTGCAGTGTGTATGCAGCGCACAGCAAAGAATAATGAGGAGCAGGTCTGGCAAAAAATATTTCTTTAATGTGAGGCCATAAAATAGAGGGTTGCAACCCTTCTACACGTTTCGTGCGATACGTGCACTTTATCAAGAATTGTGGAGAAGATGGAGAGGAACATCGCGGGGATCTATTTTTTGGTTGGAGTCCCTTCCCCTGTATCTGTATGTGCGACGCAGGAGCAGGATTTGGCTCCCCCCACGCTCACCCCCTCCATCTGCAGAATACGTGTACCTGTGTGCCCTTGAAGAGGATGAGATGAAAACCTCGGTAAGGCCACGACAAGAGATGACAACCCCGATAAGGTAACGACAAGAGATGAAAACCCCGATAATGCCACAACAGGATGAAAGCATCCTCCCAGACCACCTACCCTCACCCGCTGCCTGAAGCACACCCGTTCCCAGGATTTTAACGCTCCCAGACATCATCTTGAGCGACCTGCCCCTGCAAGTCCAGCAGAAATACAAGATTGGAAGTTGTGGTGTAGCCCAGAAATATGCCCTGTCCATCTTTAAACACCACATCAGTTTTGAGATGTACAGCGGGTGGACCCACAACATGAATTATGAAGGGAATGAAATCAAGAAGGCTCTGCTGGAAAATGTAAGGAAAACCATTTTGGAGGAAGTGCAGCATTATTTTCTTGTTAACGATCATGTTATGAGAACCGTGAGAGACACCATCAATGGCCTTTTGAGGCATATAAGGGCTCATCCCTGGAAGTCAAGCCCGATTGGGAACGACTTTGCTGTTTTATTGTACTGTGCTGTACTGTAGTTCAAAAGTTAGAGAAAAATGTTTTTACTCAAAAGAAAAAGGATTGTTTCAATGATTCGTGTTTTTTATGCTTGGTATGCCTGTATAATCATTTATTTCTACTTCTGTTTTGCATGTGCATGTCTGGAGGTGAGCAAAGATAAAGTGCAGGAAATCGCCCCTCCCTCCCCCCCAATACTGGCAGGTAAGACACTGTGCTTCTGTATACAGTAGTCCAATATAGTGATATACGCAATGCCTTACAGTAAATGCACTAATTTTTTCTTTTCTTTTCAGAGCTGGCTGCTGCACTAAATAAGGTAGGGGGGGTGTGTTAAAGTATTGTACTGTGTGCATATTGTAGCAATAGTCTTTTATTTACACGACGCCCCCCTCTCTCAATGACAAAAGAACTAAGAACTACAGAATGCAATGCAGCTGTTACAAAGAAGATAAAGATTGTAAATTTGTATTATACATGATTATTTGTATTTTTCATTCTTTCATGATTATCCAGATAAAATTAAAAAAATTCTTCTTTAAATTCACAAGAATCATTGAAACACCCCCACCCCCAAAGAAAACATGGTTCACATATGGTTTCTTCAAAAAGGGATATCTCATTTTTTTAACCTTTTTTTAACTTTAAATTCCAATGAGACATACACGCATGCGCCTAAATGTGATGAGACGCATATGTGTTTCAACAAGGTTCCAATGAGACATACACGCATGCGCACAAATGTGATGACACGCATATGCGTTTCAATAAGGTTCCAATGAGAAATTCACCCATGCGCCTAAATGTGATGACACGCATATGCGTTGCAACAAGGTTTCAATGAGACATACACGCATGCTCATAAAAAAAGCAGTATGAAAACAAGAGAAAGCCTAGCAAAAGTTTAAAGTATTGAAAAATAAATAATACATATACTGTAGAATAAAAGATATAAGAAACCCCAAAAATAAAAATATATAAGAGTTAAACATGCAAGTGTATTGTAATTGTACTGCAAAATGCAACTTCAAACCGTAGTGACTATTACAGTACAATGTAAAAAGTATTGAATATGAAAACAGCAGCACACTGTTTAAAGTTTTCTATAAAGCTCACAATTATTCTATTCTAATCAATAAAAATTGCACTGTCACTAAATTGTTGCCTACAGTACTTGGATTTTTAAATCAGATTCACAATGCGCAAGCAACGTTTCAAAAAAAGCGATATTACAGTTTACTGTAGGTCCATCGAAATCCCTCCTTTTGCCTTTTTCCACTTGATGCCAAAGTTTCTTTTCTGGGGAAAAATATAATGATGCTATTATTTCCGGTATTGCGCATGCGTCAAGTCGAGTCATTGGGAATTAAAGCAGCAGTTCAAACAACTTCTGATAGGCTCTGGCTCTTGAGCCTCGCCCTCTCCCTAGCTGTCCACCAATTGTATCTATTGTAGTAACTGCTCAGTCAATCATATTGTTGGACTACATTTTCAATAATTGTGCAAGAATTAAATAACCATGGGCAAAGCGATTGATTACAGGAGAATGGACCGATCTGCAGCTTACTGTAACTAATCACTTGTCTGTTTGCATAATACAGTATTGTTTAAAAAATGTTTTTTTTTAAAATACAACAGCTTGAACTGCAGCTTTAAACGTAATACTGTACTGGATAGTGTAATACAGTATACTGTAGTACATTATATTTAACTTCATTATAGGCTTTGCCAAACGGGTGGTGATGAGCCACTGTCACTCCTGTAGTCTTCATTATAGTTGACAGGTGACAATGGGCCTGCAACACCTATAGTTGACAGCTGATGAAGCTGAAAATCTTTTTGGTACATGCAAGCATGCTGGAATTTTTGCAGGTATTCAGGCGGGGACAGATAGCAAGGATTGTCGTTCACCAGGTTTTCACTGACGGTCAGACCATTATTGTAAACCGGTGCAGGCACCGGCGCTGTTAAATTGCTGGATTGAGATTGACAAATTTTATGTGAATTCAACCCGGACTTTCTCCTTTTGAAGTTTCCATGATCAAATACACTGGAAAAATCTGGTACCACACACCAATACCCTCTTCTATCTCTGGGTGCAGGGTCAATACGAAAAAAAACGGATCGCTACTGAACTTTTTTCTTATTGCACGCTTCCACAAATGAGCGTCAGGAGAACATTTTTAAAAATCATAGTTCAAAATGAAATATTCATAAATTCCGTCAACAGTCGCCATGTTATCTGGTGCAGCATTAATTGCAGAACAAATTAAAAATGCATAACTACAGTCAGGTCTTTTATAAGTCTGCGGTGTGCACATTATGTAGGTACAGTATGTCCACTGCAAGTGCAGCCAGTAATTGTGCAGGAATAAGAATGTAGAAAAAAGCACACAGAATTACACAGCATTGACCTTTACAGGTTTTTTTTTTAAATTATGAAACGCCTACATTTGATAACGTCTTCAAGTTCCAAGGTCAATTCACAATGGGCCTCTGTAGTAGACATGGTTTTTATCTGGTTTTGTAAACACCTGCAAGTCGACACAGTAGCACAAGTACTGTACACATTACAATTCATTACAATTCATGAATTTCTGCCACCTGGCGGATACGCGAAGAATTGCATCCAAAGAAATCCAAAACCATTAAATTAAACAGACCAACCACGGATGCCAGGCGGCGTGAATGCGGCATGAACGCAGGAATACAAAATGAATACTGCGTGGAATACAGCAGACCCAACGACAACGGCTCCATGATTTCTTCGAATAACAGATTCTACAACTGTATGTACAGTAGAGACTGCGACTATTCTAACACAAACCAGTGGCAACCGCCAAAAAGACCCAGGTACACCCAGGTACATATTGAATACATGCCCTAAATTTGCCTTAAACTAGCCCCAGCATTTCTGCATTGATTAATGGCCCATCAGATTAACAGCGGGGGTCCCTGGCAGTCCCATTCAAACTGAATGGGACTGCCAGGGACCCCTGCTGTGTTAATCCTATGGGTCATTAGTCAATGCAGAAATGCCTTAAACTTGCCTTAAACAAGTCCAGCACATACCCAGCACATACCCAGAATGTAACCGGGCTAGTTTAAGGCAAGCTTTAGAATAGTCGTGGTCTCGTCTGTAGATGTATAGTGTATGTATATTGGCCTTTTCAGGCCAGACCTGTAAAACAAATTAAATTATGTTAGTAAAAGATGTTTCTCTTAACTAATATTTTTAGATCGAGTGAGAGTGATTTTGTATCCCAGGGAAACAAGTTAAAACTTATCTTTTATTGGAAAAATCTCAAATAGAATCAGCTTCATAATGTTAAATCCTAGTTAAGCAGTTGCTGTAATGGATCACGGTTGTACCACTTAATGGGTGGTTACACGTTACACCCTTGGTGTTAATTGTGTGGCGATTGCTTTCACCTCAAAACTAGTTGGTAACAGGCATTTGAAAGGATATGATGCTGTTATGTTACATAAATATACGTGGTAAAACCTTCGAAGAAGCCACCAGGTGGCGAAATACATGTTTTTTTTTTTTTTTTGCGTCAGACGTCATCACTGATGCTGCATCTCTGCAGGGTCTGAGTACAGGAGTTTATTCAGCAAAAGTGATCTGAAGCTCTTGGGTGCCTTCTGATTTAGCTGTGTCACCCCAGGCACGCACCAAAATATATCGGGCATCACCTTACTTCTGCCCTCCTCTTATGAATCCTGCAATTAGTAGTGGATGCATGCTGGGGTATTAAAACGGAGTATTCATGCATCTTCACTGGCTATGCAAGATTTCACAAAGGGTTAGGCAGATTGTTCACTCCTCAGAGGGCTAAGCACTTTCTGTTATTCTGACATCTATCAGCAAAAGGTGGTGCTTGAATATATTTATTTATTTCTGATCAGTCCTTGCAGTATGTTTTAATAACTATAGACAGCATTACTGCAGTTGCTGTCTTTTATTTTTAGTACACTTTAAGGGTTCTATAATCATGTGTATTATGTGTATTGTTAAATTTCCATGTACATTTATGTAAGATAACGGCATCATATTCCAAGTGCCTAGTTTAGAGATGAAAGCGATCTCCACACAATTAACATCAAGGGTGTAACTTGTAACCACCCATTAATTGATATAACAGTGATCCATTACAGCAACTGATTAACTAGATTTTAACATCATCAAGCTGATTCTATTTTCACTTTTTCTAATAAAAGATAAGTTTAAACTTGCTTTAAACAGTTGTAGCGAACTATTCCTCCTCCCCATACAGGAAATTATAAAATTTATAGACACAACATTTTTGGACACCGATTTGCAAGTTACAGAAGGCAGCGGGTTTGCCTAAGGCCTCGGACATGGTCAAAAAATCCGTGCTGAGCCGCGCTGAGGGGAAACATTATCCCTATCAGCGCGGCTTTAGACGGCGCTTCCGCAGGCGTGCGGAGGCGTGTGGAATTTCAGCCGACAGATAAAATTAAGTTTTCCCTTTGAGGGAAGCGCAGGGCCGGTCACTTGACTACCAAAAGCCAATAAATAAACTAATAAAATAACCAGTTCTTTTATTGCTGAAGTCGCCACAAAAAACTTTTATTTACAAATACAGTACAATACAATGGTGAAACATTTCAAGTTAACAGCAATTCAAAACCTCAACACACTAATACACCCAGCTCCTCCTGTCAGTAACGCAGCTTAGGCCCCAGTGTGACTACAGTATGTGTAATACTAATACACCCAGCTCCTCCCGTCAGTAACGCAGCTCAGGCCCCAGAGTGACTATGTATAATACTAATACACCCAGCTCCTCCCGTCAGTAACGCAGCTCAGGCCCCAGCGTGACTATGTGTAATACTAATACACCTACGTAGAATTGACCAGAATCACTGCGGATATCGGAAAATAATACAATTTTATTAATTCTACGTAGAATTAATAAAATTGTATTATTTTCCGATATCCGCAGTGATTCTGGTCAACCTGACAGATTTGTAGTAATACAGTATACTGCAAGACCATGTGTTGTCTACCCTTTAGTACAGTATACAGTACTGTATGAATGACAATAGAGTGCTGTATATAAGGGGAATCCTTCTGATCAACTCTCTTTGATCAACACTGATAAATATCATATTTATACCCCTTTAGCACCTGTCGTTCCATCCTATGCACCCATTTACTGTACAATGGTGATTGCGGTCGTATTCACGTACTTTATGTGAGATAAATTAACCAGTTCTTTTATTGCTGAAGTCGCCACAAAAAACTTTTATTTACAAATACAGAACAATACAATGGTGAAACATTTCAAGTTAACAGCAATTCAAAACCTCAACACACAATAATACATACTGTACAGTAGTGTATGATTATTTATTTATAATACAGTATACATCTCTGTACTGTATATGCAGTATACAGTATACTGTACTATATTTGGGCCTTGTCTTTGGGGGTTTATTCATGCAATTATTAGGGTGACCTGCCGTTGGAAATACTGACACAGTACAATCATACAGCTACACCACCCACCCCCTCCCTTAGAGTTTTTAATCCCTCCCTGGCCAAGCATCAATCGTCTGGCTAATCCAATCCAAGCCATTGTTTTGTTAATCTGGCCCTGGGCTGGCTACGGTAACAAGATTCAGCAGGAGGCCAGCCAGAGTACTGTATCATCCCACCATCCACCTTCCTTAGAGGGAGGCCTGCCTGCTTTGGAAAAATCCCCTCTCGAATTTGAAATGTAAATCTGATGTGCATCCGTTTGCTTACAGTAACTGTTCTGTTCAGAACAGCCACTGCTTCTAAATTACTGAAAATATACAGGATAAATATACAGTAATGTGAAATAATCCGTTCTGTGGGTCTGAGAGGGTTGAAAGTCACCAGGTCCTCATACAGTACAGTACATTCTCGAATACCTTTAGAATAAAAATACAGTATATATAAATATACAGTATAAATATTGCACAGTATAATATTAAATAACCCATCCTGTTCTTTTTCCCTTCATACTGTAACAGTATCCTCATTGTGTCTGCGGTACAGTAGTTCATTGAGAGAGGAGAGGTTTTGTGAACATCATTACTGCTGTTTATATACTGTACATTTGACTGCACAAGCAGATTTGATGGAACACAAGGCCCCCCCTCCCCCTTGGGCACCCTTTTTCCTGGAACGACAAGAAAACAAAAACTTTGTTCAGTTACTGTACTGTACTGTATGTGCGTACTGTATTATGGTAGAACTACTGTACAGTAGGTGGCTGGTGCAGCTTTCTCTGGAAAGAAAAAAATGGAGCAGTTAGTAGGCAGTTACTGTAGTACTGTCAAACTAGTCTACTGTACTGTATACTGGAACTACTGTATACTCTGACTATTGGGAAAGAAAAAATCTGTGCCATACTTACCTGTATCATAGTGTACCTACTGTACAATACTACAGCACTGTACTACTTTCCAGTGGCAATATGGTCTATATATTTATTGCATCGTTCCACGGTGAGTACATCGTTCCAAAAACTCATTATGGCTTTATACAACTCGTCCTTCTTGGAGGGTTTCGCCACTTTACGGATGTGGTCCTTCAGCTGATGCCAGACCATTTCGATCGGATTGAAGTCTGGCGATCTGTGATTGGAAAGAAAGGACAATTAGTTTAAGAGATACAGTACACAGTAAAAACAGTGGGGAACATAAATGGGACACTGTCTACTGCACTTACTCCGCTGGCGTCTTCACCCAGTTGATGCCGCGCTCAAGGATATGCGCCGTCGACGCGGTGTGCTTCGGATCATTGTCCTGGTAAAAGCGATGACCATTGGGAAAGTCTTGTGTGATGTATCGCACTATCACGGGCACAATGTTGTCTTGGAAGAAATCTTTATTCATGATTCCTATAGCAAGAAAAGAAAAGTGCTCAATAGTACAGTACAGTGCATACGGTAAGGCAACACTAGTCAAGTACAGTGCATTAGGCGGCATTATATTTGAGAAATTGTACCTTCAAAGACGACAATGCATCCCGGTCCACGCCTAGAGATGGCACCCCACACATGCAGCTTCACAGGGTGTTTTGGCCGTGGCTTCAAAGTTATGCGGCCTTTTTTGTGGAACGCAAATCTTGCAAATCTCTCCAGCGACACAGTAGACTCATCAGTGAAGATGCAATCCTGGAAAGTCTCACCGCTCTCGATCCATGCCTGGGCCTGGACCACTCTTTTGATTTTGTTTGCGTCCCGTATCATGGGGTACGCTCTGTAATGACAATGAATAAAAAATGTTAGCGTCACAGTGCAGTACAGTTTGCAAAACAACACTTTTACTTTACAGTACAGTACCTCCTGTACTGTCCACTACTAACCTCACACGTCCATATTTCCATCCAATTCTGCGTCTAATCTTCTTTATGCTGCTCTCGGATACAGTCAGATTGTGGTTTTCCAGAAGAGTGTTTTTAACCCTTAATGCGCTCCTCTCATCATTCTCCTCACTTATTCTGTCCACCAGAAGAGTAGTCTCCCTACAATGCAAAGAAATTATATTGTGTTATTAATATGCAGCAATATAAAATGTATACTGTATACTGTACATGTAATGTTGTAATATACAGTAAATATAAATATGCAAAAAATGTATACTGCTGTACTATAAATATAAATAGACAAAATATACAGTATACAGTACTGTTGTAATATAAATATACTATATAAATATACTGTTGTTATATCATAATAAATACACATCATATACTGTATATTCCGTTGTAAGATGAATTGCAATATACCAAAAGTGTATACTGCTGCACAAAAAATATAAATTGACCACACATACAGTACACTATATACTGTTGTAATATAATAAATATACTATATAAATACGGTATACTGTTGTTATATCATAATAAATACACATCATATACTGTATATTCCGTTGTAAGATGAATTGCAATATACCAAAAGTGTATACTGCTGCACAAAAAATATAAATTGACCACACATACACTATATACTGTTGTAATATAATAAATATACTATATAAATACGGTATACTGTTGTTATATCATAATAAATACACATCATATACTGTATATTCCGTTGTCAGATGAATTGCAATATACCAAAAGTGTATACTGCTGCACAAAAAATATAAATTGACCACACATACAGTACACTACAGTATATACTGTTGTAATATAATAAATATACTATATAAATACGGTATACTGTAGATGTACACTACAGTTTTCTATATTTTTTTTGGTTAAGTTTTATAAATACAGTATACTTACGCATTTGTTATCCTTGGTGCCTTTTTGCGGTCTCTGTTTTTTCCTTGTGCATGATAGCACACGGTGCTTGATGGCACAACGAGGCCAGAAGCAGTTAACCAGCGCTGGATATCTGCAATTCGTTTTCCGCTCGTGTACATCTCCTTCATTCTCATGCTGAGATCCTTTGAAATCTTCTTAACAGGCATTGCTGCGAGTACTGTAGAAAGAAATACAAACACAAGAATGTGTATTCGATGTTTAGTCGATGTGTATTCAATGTGCAGTGAATCCACAAAATGGATGGTGTATTTATATGTTAATGACTCACATTACAGACCACCCACTTTGAACACCTGTACCTGGCCGCCATGCATAAAAGGTTGTACACGTTGCATAGCCCACCACTTGCTGATCTTTATCTGAGCCATTGTCCAGATACTGCATTGTGCCTCCCGCTTACATGGAGCAGCCCCGGTTCTATGGACGAAAGAACCATCTCACCTCTGCTGTGCCTGCCACACTGAAAAAGAGAAAGGCAGTTACCGTTTCCAAGCCAAAGGAAAAGCGACAGGCTAAGGCCAACAAAGAAAACCTTCTGCTGACCCCAAAGGCTAAGGCTTTTAAAACACGTCAGCCTTATTATGTGAAGAAGAAATACGGTACTGTGCTCGGTACGCAAGACGAATGGCAGCCAACTCACCGAATCCGCAGACCACTTGCTCCCATAAGCTTCGACGACTCTGCTGTAGCTGTCCCGGAAATCTTCAGCCCGGCTTCTCCACCCCCATCTTCTCCGGTTCCATCTGAAGATGCTGCTGCCTCTGAAATCCACGGGTCACTGTCTCCTTTGCTCTTGGACGACTCTGCTTCTCTCCCGGAAATCCAGCGGTCACCTTCTCCATCCCTCTTCGACGACGCAGCAGCTTCTCCTGTACCGGGCATCCCCAGGTCACCTCTTCCACTCTCTATCGATGCTGCTTCTCTCCAGAGAACACCCATCTCATCCTCCGTTGCACCCATCCCCCCAGATCTCCAGATGCCATGCACAAGCAGCTCGTTAGACCGGATCCTGAATGGGCTAAGTGTGGATCTCCCCGGGCATTCTAGTGTGCTGGCAAAGCTAGATCTGCTTCTGGAGTCGGTGCTACATATGGAGCAACGGATGCTACAAATGGAGCAACGGCTGGATCAACGGATGCTACATATGGAGCAACGGATGGATCAACGGATGGACAAGATAGAGGCAGACATAGCGGGCATACATTATTTGCTCGGTGTTAATGCCCCTGTTTCCCGGACGCTGGAGCAGGGGGGTGACATGGATGTGATGCATGGTACCTTCGACCCCCTTCCATCACCAAGCACACCCCCTCCACCAGAAGATGCAGTGTACTATGCTATTGAGGAGGACATGACAACCCCGTCAAGACCACGCCAGGAGACAACCCGGCGACCACTACCGGAGGAAAGCTTCCTCCCAGACACCCTACCATTGCCCATCGCCTCAAGTACACCCGCTCCCAAAAGACCTCCTACAACCGCTCGCATACAAACAGAGCCCGACATCTCCCTGTGCGATCTGCCACCGGCGCTGAGGGAGAAGTATAGGGTGAGGAGTGCTGGTATACCACACAAGTATGCCTTGATCATATTTAAACACCATGTTCCCTACACATTGTACTGCGAGTGGGTGTTCAAAGTGAACTATGATGGGAATCGCCAAAAAAAGGCCCTTCCTTCTAATTTAAGGAAAAAGATTGTGGAAGAAATGCAGCGCTATTACCCTGTTACAGATCCTGTAATGAGAGGCGTTAGAGACTGCATTAATGGCGTTTTGCGCCATGCAAGGAATCGGCCATGGATGGAAAATGGGGAGGACTTTCAGTGAGACCATACTGTAATATTGTGCTGTACTGTACAGTACATGTTTTACCCTATAGTACCTGCTGTACTTAAACAAAGGATACTGTATGTTGTTGTGTGTTGCACGGTTTTTGTACTGTATTTGTAAATAAAAGTTTTTGGTGGCGACTTCAGCAATAAAAGAACTGCTTAATTTATCTCACACTCAGTACTACAAACTGCTTTTTGCTGCCAGACTGCAAACCCGCAAGACCAGCAACATTGTAACAAAAGAGCAATGAGCGCGCAATTGGCGTGGGAACTTCTGTTCTAAGGCCCCTAGAAATAATATTCTTTATTTTATTTATAAACTCACATTTATAAACCCCGTCACCCACCCCCGCTACACACAATAAAAAATAATCACACACAGCATCCCCGCAATAAATAAATAAATACAAATAAATACAAATAAATACATTTGAAATACATTTTTATTTATAGTGTAGATGTGCAGGGGGTCTCGGGAGCTGAACCGCACTGGTTTCAGGTCGGGGGACTTCCTGCCCCCCGAGGTACAGGCCCCTTTAGGGGGTGCCGGTATCCCTCTGCGTTAAAAGCCCCGATCACGTGACCGCGGCCTGTTAAACCAAGCAGAGCAGAGGGATACCGGCACCCCCTAAAGGGGCCTGTATCTCGGGGGGCACGGGGTCCCCAGACCTAAAACCAACGCGATTCAGCTCCGGAGACCCCCTGCACATCTACACTATCAATAAAAATGTATTTCAAATAATTTTTATTGTGCCGATGTTTGCGCAGAGAGAGAGCAGCGGATCTCTCTCTGCTGCAAACACATCACGCCCCCGCCGCCCATACAGTAGTATCATTTATGTATATGCAGACAGTATACAGTACTGTATGTGTACAGTACTGTATGTTAGGGCTTATAGGGGTTGTTGTTATACAGTATATATATATATACAGTATATATACTGCATTACAATTCATTATAGGGGACGGCTTCACAGAGAACAGCTCGCAAGCGCCACCATGTGTATTTTCACGGCATTGCAGTATTTCAGCAAGCCGGAATAAAAAGCTTAAATCCCTGCCGGAAAAGAACGCAATGCACTCTGGCAGAAAACTATCAGAAACCTGAATACACCCGAGTATACCCGAATTCGCGGGACTAGCCGTGCTCGAATAAAGTGTGTCGCCAGTGTAAGCACCACATCTGCTATATTCCAAGCTGTGGTACTGAGCCTGTGGAAATCGAATCCTAGGATATTAAATGTAATGGTTTGACTATTACTGAACTTAGCTCCTTAAGGCTTGTAATATAGTGTGAGCTGGTGCGTGTGCACGTGGCGCGGGTGTTTCATTTGTAGAGGGTAACCGTTGATGTGTGCGGCCAGGGTGCGTGGCTATGACATCACAGTGCTAGGTGTGATTGTTCATAGCGTCATGTGGCGCGGCGACAGCGCGAAAATACAATTCTCTTGTACTTTCTCTGGTCTGCCGCGCCACCGCTCACGGCCGTGCGCGCGTGTCTCGACTATATCAACGTTAGCATCCCATATACAATTGTAATTGCCGCGCGCACAGTTGCGCAACAGCGCGCTCTATAATACAGGCCTAAGAACTATTGGATGCATGCCATCAGAGCCAGATGCTTTATTTACTTTAATTTTTATCAAGCTGCTAATGTACTTCTTCCTCAGTTAACAAGCTGTTTGTTAATATAGAGGTTGTAGCTTCCTCCTGTGCCACTGTTTTTGCAATTGATTCCTCTCTGGTAAATACAGAGGCAAAGAACTTGTTTAATACATTTTACTTTTTCCTTATCTCCAATCATTTGTCTGCCCATCTCACAGTGAATGGTTCTGTGTTGGGGTTTACAGACCCATCACTAACAAACAAGCAGTACAAAGGTTTGTCAGGCATGCTGCTTGACTGTTGGAAACTCCCCTTTTCAAAAGACAGACAGCTAATTAAGGCTGAGGGCTAGCACCTGTAGCCAATCTCAGGAGCTATATAGACAGACTTCTGAGAACACAGGGAGGCTCATTCTGGATTGGGAGAGATATCCCCAGAAGCAAGGAGGAGAAGCATGGATAGAAAGAGAATGTGTGAGGATGATTTATAGGGGTGTGATTTAGTGCAGGGGATATAGCTATGTAGTGTCAGAGGGCGCAGGTAAGAAAGGATTTCATGTGAACTGAGAAGTGGTGAAGGAAGGAGAGATTGAGCTATATGAATGGAGTTAGAGACATGCTGAGGCTGGTGGAAGGAAGTGCATAATTTGAAAAGAAGTGAGGCCACAGGAAATATAAATACTGTAGTAAAGGCGGCATCACAGCAATAGCACAGTGCTGAGATGTGCAGTCTGGGATAGATAATACTCCTTTCCAGTGTAGTTCAATCAGGGCCAGTAGGTGTTGTCTACTTGTTCACTTCTTTTGAACTTCCTTTTAAATGTAAACAGTTTTCTTGCTACTTACAATGCGTTACTTGGACATGCAGGCTGCAGACAGCTTAGGGCTGCAATGCCTGTGGTTATATGGACCTGAGATGTAACCTGACAGTTAAGTTCAGCCTGCTTACTTAGCACACGTGAGGCCATTCAAACAGATGGTTTTTCTACACAGGGTGTTCCCTGCCTAGGTGTGAAAGCTTTATTTAATTAGGAGGTGAATGAGACCGGCTTCAAATATGGGATTTACCTAGGATTGTTTCAGTTGCATATTCTAAAATACACACAGCAAAGGGGTGAATGAGACAGCAAAGGGGTGAATGAGACAGGATTCAAATATGCGATTTACAATGCGCTACTTGGACATACTGTACAGGCTGCAACATGCCTGGCAAACCTTTGTTTGTTAGTGATGAGTCTGTAAACCCCATCACAGGGTCCTATATTTTCTTTGCTAATCTTTTTGTTATTAGGGTACTTAAAGAACTTTTTTAGAGTTTATCTTATGTTCTATTGCAATCCTTTTCCATTTTTGCTAATTTGGTTGCCTTTTGTTACATTCCTAATAATTCTGATACTGTCCCTTCTGACTTTAAGGGGCCTATTCTATAAGCCTTCATAAAAAAATATCGCTGAGGACTTTATGCCGCCAGTTTTTGGAGCGTTGCTATCATGGTATTCAGAAAGCCTCGATTACCTGTGATAGCAAAATTCCCAAAACGGCAGAATAGCCGGTGACGTGATGATCACCTCTCTCAAAAGAACTTACCTGGCGTTTTTTTCCAGCTGTATGGAGAGCTGCACAGAGAGTGCCGCTTCTCCCTGCGCATATCTCGCCAGCTATTGCAAGATTTTAATATAAATGTTAATACCTGTGTAGATGAGCAGGGCATCTCCAGAGCAGAACCGTGTTTATTTGTGGTCCGGGGACCCTGTGCCTCCCGAGATACAGGCCCCGTTATGGGGTGCCGGTATCTCCTATGCATTTAAATGTCTCGCGTCCCGTCACCGTGGGAATAAAATGCATAGGAGATACCGGCACCCCATAACGGGGCCTGTATCTTGGGAGGCAGGGGGTCCCCGACCTCAAATCAATACAGGTCTGCTCCAGAGACTCCCTGCTCACCTACACTAGTATTAAAATGTATATTTAACAGCTTATTGGCTAGCCGCTAAGGCAATGAAGGGGTTAAACCTCAATAGCCTGTTTCTTGGGGCAGAGGGGATGGATGAGGGAGGTAGTAGACCCAGGGTGGTTGGTTAGGCCGGCCTGGAAAGTTGCTGGAGGAGTTAACCCTTTCACTACCATAAGGTAGGAAACACTATGGTATTGAATGGGGTTAGCCTGTCCTGCTACCCCCCTCAAGGCCAAAACATCCATCCTTGGGACTTCTACCTCCTTCATCCAATCTCTCTACGCCAAGAAACAAAAATAACTATAACAACCCTACTACCCATACCCACCCCCTCTACCCTCAACAACCCGCCCACAACACATACAGTACAGTAATGGACAAAATTACTATTATAAAAAATAAATCCTGGTTTTATGGGGGGGGGGGGGGTGGCACAGGGGATGGGTTGTGTATGATTGTTTAGTTAATATTGTAATGGTTTATTAGGGGGCCTAGGAGGTGGGTAGTGGGGCTGTTGAGTATTTTTTTGTATTGTGGGTAGAGGGGGTGGATGAAGGAGGTAGTAGCCCCAAGGATGGGTGTTTAGGCCTACTGAGTGGTAGAGGGAGGGGTTAACCCCTTCATTACCTTAGCAGTAATTAACCGCTAAGGTAATGAAGGGGTTAAGTCCACCCGCAAGGCCTAAACATCCACCAAGGGCAAAATACCACCTTCACCCACTACACTACCCACAATAAGCCTGGCACGGGTGTTTAACCCCTTCATTGTCTTAGTGGTTAGCCGCTAAGTTAATGAAGTGGGCTGTAAATGTATTTTTCAGGCATCTGATTCATGCTGGGGGTCTCCAGTGCTGGTATTAATGGATATCAGCTCTGGAGACCCCGGCATCAATCCGATGCAGGAGAAAGGCCTGAATTTTTCTAAGTCCCGTCTCACCGCTCATTGCTGCTTCTCCCCATTTTCGTGCCAATTTTTTCTGGTGGGACGATTGGGAGAGAAAATCGCAATTCTAGAGCAGTAATCAGCTGCGATAAGCTGGTCAGGGCTACTAGAATACAGCGAGTTGGAAAAACTGTAGATGAGCGGCGAAAAATGGCTTATCGCCGAGTGGTCTGCGTTTTTTTTTTTTCAGGCCAAAAAAAACCCAGCGATTTTTTGCTCTTATCGGGGCTAAACTCAATCGCAGTAGGCAGTTTTGGCGAGAAGCTAGCGATTAGTGGCTTATCGCTGCTTAGTGCATGAGGCCCTTAATAAGGTGTAACATTTCACATCTCCCAATTGTTCCATGGCCTCTGCTTTGTAATGTGCAAAATTCTGCAGAACCAGAGCTCCCCCTTGCACCGGTACAAAATTGCAAGTATCTTGCCCCTTTTTGATTTCTGTTTTGTGTGCAGCACTGTTATATCTTTTGTATTATATCTCTGCCTTAGTGCTGGCACCCACCAGATTAACCATATGGTTTTTATTATTGTTGCAGATTGCTATAGCTTTTTTTTCTGCACCTGCTATTACTTGATTTATATTTCACAAGACGGCATTTCTGTCCTCTTGTTACCCCTACTATTACACTGGTTCAGGTGATAACACCGTAAATATCTTATGGAAGGGTTGGCTAATATTTCTATTGGTTTTGTAAATAAAGCTGAAACCAAGACATTTAACGAGGAAGAAATACACTTACTACTCTTTAAATCCACGCCAGAGGAGGCTTTTGGCCCTGATAGGCCTGCTAATTACATTAGGGACTTGGAAAGATTAAAGCGTAAAGAGATAGAGCTTTTTTTCTCACGGGAATACCCTTACAGAATATTACAAGCAGAAACTGATCCCTAGGGGATTTAGAATAAAATAAATAATAAAATAAAAAACCGTCCCACCATTGGCATTGATAATACAGAGTTCTGTGAAAACTGGTGCAAGATTCACAACAAAGTCTCTCTTGATCTTATAGTGCTAGTGATTGAAGAGGTAGGCACAAAGCTATCTAAAGTAAGGCACAATATCCTTAAATTGGAAATCACAATTGAACATACTCACCAGAGTGAGAACTATTAATTTGCTTGATGAACTAAAAAAATAAGATGAAAAAGTTTAAAGAAGATTTAATACACTTCAAAAAACTTAAGTTTAAGAAGGTCATTACTGATTACAAAGATAATACTGTATAACTCTGAACAAGACAGGAGAAGCGCACGAGATTTAAATCAAAAGGTAGAGGTCATCCTAAAGGGGGAGAAACGAATAACATTGACTCCAAAGCAAGTTCATCTGCTGACGGCGCCTCTTCACAGACACCAGGGACATCAAAGTCTTTTTTAGAGAAAAGAAATCAGTTCAGTTTAAAGGCCAAAGAGAGAAGACCAGGAGAGGGAGGCACCGTCCCAAGGACACCTCCGGTGACAAGATCACATTGTGACGATCGAAAGGGGGTGGCCCGGTATTAAAGGGGTTGCACCCCATTTGGCCATCCCCTGACCTCACCAGGGAGACAAGGGGTTAACTGGGCTGTGGTCCAGAAATGTGATTTAACCCTTGTTATAATATGAAAATGTATATCCCCCTGTTCCCATGTTTTATTGTTATATCAGTGTCTGTGTCACACACACTAGGATCCCTCCGGGTGTACAAGGGTTAATAGTTCTTTAATGATTATAGCCCTTTGTGTAATTTTCCCGCCTTTTCAGGCACCATTTTGCAGGGTCCCATAGGCCGCCATTAGGGCTCAATGCATTCTAATGGCGAATCTTGCTGTTGTGGTCCTGTTTCCTGTGAAGACCAGCAGATGGCATCCGAGAGGTGGAGCGGCGGTTTCCCATTATAAGTCAATGGGCCCATTGACTTCAATGGAGATTCCTCGAAGGAGCTTTCCAGGAACGAGTTACTGCCGTCCAAACCGCAAAGCAGATACTTTTTCAATAAGAGAGCTTTGATCACTTAGCAGTCAAGTTCAACGACAAGTGGCGTGGGAATAAACAGTTCTAGAGCACCTAGAAATAAAATTATTTTTGCCCCTAGTTCCTAGGCCTCCCCCCACTCGACCACAACCGGGTCCCCGAATCCTGGACCCCCGATAAGGGTCGCACCGAGAAGAGCGGGTCGCGCCATAGATTCCAATGGCGGCGGCAGAAACAGCTCAAGAAAACAGCTAAGTGTAAAAAGCTGAAATTTAGGAATCCATAGCTCTGGTTCCGGAGGGACCAGAGGGCCAGGGTTTGGGGTACCTGTAGTCACTGCTCCAGCATCACTGCAAAACCATCATTGACCCTCTTGGACCAACCCGACGGAGTATGGACCCCCTTGAAATTTCGGGACTTTTCCCATAGACTCCAATGGCGGCCAATCTCCATTGACCGGCTATGGCGGAAAACCCCCATTGACTTCAACGGCGGCATAGCCCCGTTGAAAGTCTATGGCGGCGGATTCCCATAGCCGCCAACAGTGGCGGTTTGCCATTGAAAGTCTATAGCGGTGAAGCCCATTGTTTTCAATGGGGATTTAGTGAAAAACCGTGATTTAATTTACAGCTGAGTTTATTGTATTAAAATAGGAAATGGTTTAAAGTGTATTTGTGTAACTCCGGTTCCGAAGGTCGTAGCAAGTCGCAAATTGGACCATAGGGTGTCCTAGTTCCGGCATTGAGAACTGGGAAGTTTGGACCCGCTGGACCCAACGGAACCGGATATTTTAATATGTTTGTGTTTTATCTTTAATACTGTGTCCCAAGGTATGGACAAGAACCAGAGGAAATTCCCTTGGCCATAAGGCAGCAGATGGTCAGGGAAAGCGTCCCAATGTCTAGAATTTAAGTGCTGTTCAAAGGAGTTTATCACCTACACTGTTTACAGGAGGGCGGAGATGACTCAAACCAGAGCAGGCTATAAGTGTCCCATTTCACACCTTACAACAAAGGGTATCCTGCCAGCAATTCCGTTTAGTAGACTGGCTGGCATTCCTGATGCCAATGTGGGGCTGCAGAAATGAGACCCCAGAGTCCAACTGAGCATGTGCCAACTAGCTGGGGGGCAGGTATCAAAATGTGTTCCCATGTTAGTGAGTGGCTACAGGTAATTGAAAACCAATCACCTGTACTTAATGTTAAGGATAGGGTTACAAAAGGTATATAATCTGTGGTCAACCCTTTGTCCTGTTCTTCTATACCATCTTGATTGCTGAGAGAAATGCTATGCAATGTCTGCATGCAAGGTCTTTTCATGGCTTTTCGTGTCTTGGGATGATGAAGAATGTTGTATGAACTGCCAGTCCAGATGTGACTGTTTCATCATTTCCATCTTTAAGTAAGTGTCTATATTTTGCCTGTTATTTGTATATTTTGTGTGTTCACCTTTATCAAGGAATAAATTATATTTTATCATATCTAAGTCTCGTACCAGTTCAACCCAGTTATATATTATATATTGGAAAAACAGAAATAAACTGTGCGCTACTATCTATCTCCTTATAATTGAATACAGTGCAGTGACTAAACCATATATAAATAAAGTAAACCACAATACCACAGTGAATAAGTGATTAAATAATTAAATTATAACATAACCGTGTGGTTGATAAGGGCGTCTGCTGCTATAAACATTAGGAGTGGCTCAGCACCCCACACACTCTAAGAAATGGAAACAAAAAGAAAACAGCGCACAACGCCAAATAGTGAAGTAAGTAATAGAATGTATTACAATGTTAAAGGGGTAATAAATCTGCGTACATCAGATAAAAATAACATGTGCATTTAGTGCATAACACACTGGTTACCACTCTGTAGCTGTAAAACAGGATGGTCTGGCACTCAGCTGTCTCTGCAGGAGCCTCTATGATGGTTCTGGGGCATGGGATCCTTCATGCACTCCTCACACAGCAGGACGCTGCTCACAAGGGGATTCCTTTCAAGCAGCCTGGTAATACTGCAGATTCAGACACTTAGTGGGACCGCTTCTCAACTGGCGATATACTGTACTGCCTCCAGGGGAATTCCCCTACAGTCCCCCGTCTCTCCTGTGTAGATTTGCTGCTTTTCCCAGCTGCTATGATCTTAGGGCTGTCCAGAGCTGTTGGAATTGCTCTGCAAACACTTCCGCAACTGCAGGGGCTTACACAGCGTGCCACGATGCCGCTCCGTCACGTGGTTTAGCGGAGTGACGTCACAGTTCTCGTGGCAATGGAGGAATCAATAGGGAGGAAGAAGGAGAGTCCCTTACAGTCTCTTACCGGCGCAGAGATCGCTCAGTTAGCACGGTGGCAGCCAATATAAGCTGATAGTGATACAAATCCAAAGGATGAATAAGGCAAAATTATGGCATTAATACATCCAACATGTTTCGTAGATCTAACTACTTCTTCAGGGAATAATTTGGCCATTACCCAGAGGTCTTAAATACCTCTCAGAGATGTCTCATTGGTCAAACAATTAGAGTTAGACCAATCATCTGAGCTATGGTCAAAGTATTAGGGAAGATTTATTTCTACTTTTAAAACAACAACTTTATTAACAAATGAACAATCACATATATAAAAAAAACACTAGCATATAATCAAAACCTAACATGAACATAAAACCATGCTGGAATAAAAAGAAACACATTATTAGTATATTAAAAGATTAAAATAGAAATCATAAATATATTTTATATTGCTTAAGGAATTTATGATGTCTATTTTAATCTTTCAATATACTAATAATGTGTTTCTTTTTATTCCAGCATGGTTTTATGTTCATGTTAGGTTTTGATTATATGCTAGTGTTTTTTTTATATATGTGATTGTTCATTTGTTAATAAAGTTGTTGTTTTAAAAGTAGAAATAAATCTTCCCTAATACTTTGACCATAGCTCAGATGATTGGTCTAACTCTAATTGTTTGACCAATGAGACATCTCTGAGAGGTATTTAAGACCTCTGGGTAATGGCCAAATTATTCCCTGAAGAAGTAGTTAGATCTACGAAACATGTTGGATGTATTAATGCCATAATTTTGCCTATATTCATCCTTTGGATTTGTATCACTATCAGCTTATATTGGCTGCCACCGTGCTAACTGAGCGATCTCTGCGCCGGTAAGAGACTGTAAGGGACTCTCCTTCTTCCTCCCTATTGATTCCTCCATTGCCACGAGAACTGTGACGTCACTCCGCTATACCACGTGACGGAGCGGCATCGTGGCACGCTGTGTAAGCCCCTGCAGTTGCGGAAGTGTTTGCAGAGCAATTCCAACAGCTCTGGACTGCCCGAAGATCATAGCAGCTGGGAAAAGCAGCAAATCTACACAGGAGAGATGGGGGACTGTAGGGGAATTCCCCTGGAGGCAGTATATCACCGGTTGAGGAGCGGTCCCACTAAGTGTCTGAATCTGCAGTATTACCAGGCTGCTTGAAAGGAATCCCCTTGTGAGCAGCGTCCTGCTGTGTGAGGAGTGCATGAAGGATCCCATGCCCCAGAACCATCATAGAGGCTCCTGCAGAGACAGCTGAGTGCCAGACCGTCCTGTTTTACAGCTACAGAGTGGTAACCAGTGTGTTATGCACTAAATGCACATGTTATTTTTATCTGATGTACGCAGATTTATTACCCCTTTAACATTGTAATACATTCTATTACTTACTTCACTATTTGGCTTTGTGCGCTGTTTTCTTTTTGTTTCCATATATTATATATATATTTTGGTTTAAATTGCAGCCTGTCATAAGTCACCGTGACACACATCAATAAACAGTTCTCAAAATACTGTAATAACCTTTCTGATCATTCTATTTCATATATGGAGCTGAAAGTTCTTTCCATGGGTCCCTCCGTTGTACCCACTACTGTCCCCAGGAGATTTGACATAGAGGTAGAGTTTTTCAAATTTGAAAGAAAGCTAAACTTGAAATCTTTCTTCAACAGGGCAGAGGGTGTGCAGATTCAGCAACAAGAACATGTTCAGGTTCCTGCAGTAGACGTTACGGTATGTAAGCTCAAATCCAAATTCACACCACCCACGAAAAATCCTTCCGTTCAGGTTTTTATGAATTTGGTTAAATCTGACGTCAATAATTATTTCAAATACAAACATAAAACTTACTTTAACCTTACTCTTGAGGAGAATTTTTTTTTGAAAAAGCTAGCAGAGAATCCTAATATCATTATTAAAAGAGCAGATAAAGGGGGAGCTCTGGTTCTGCAGAATTATACACATTACAAAGCAGAGGCCATGAAACAATTGGGAGATGTGAACTGTTACACCTTATTAAGTTGGGATCTGACTGTCCCTTACCAGCAAGAGGTTAATAAGATCCTTACATTAGGGCTTGGTAACTCCTGGATTACAGAGACAGAACTGAATTTCCTTAATCCCAGACGTCCGGTTCTTTATGTATTGCCTAAAGTCCACAAGAGTTTGCACAATCCACCCGGTAGGCCCATTATTTCTGCAACATGCTCTGTTAATCAGCTCCTAGTGGTCTTTGTGGATCAATTTTTGCAACCCATAGTGGTCAAGGCCCATTCATATGTCAGAGACATATTTGACTTTCTTGATGAAATCAGATCCCTATCACTTCACAATAAGAAGCCCCTTCTGGTGACCATGGACATCACCAGCCGCTAAACGATTATCCCTCATGATGAGGGTATGGATGTGGTTAAGGCATTTCTGGAAAAGGAGCACACAACAATGCCTCCTTTTGAATATGTAATGCTGCTGTTACTTTTTATCCTGCATAAAAAAAAATTTACGTTTGAGAACAACTTTTACGTACAGACCATGTGTACGGCCATGGGTAGTAATGTTGCCCCAGCTTACGCAAACTTATATATGTCCAGTTTTGAGAACCAGTACCATTTATAATACCGTGTACTACAAAAAGATGATCTTCTACTGTTGTTACATCGATGACCTGTTCTTCATCTGGAATGGCACGGATGAAGAGCTGGTCGCCTTTTTTACTTTCTTGGAGTCACTTCCCACACCGGTACGATTCACAAAGAGTTGGAGCAATACTCAAATTGCATTTCTGGATGTGCTTGTCTCTTTTGACGGACAACATCTGCACACTGTTCTGTGCCTTAAGCCCACGGATAGGAATTACACATTACAATTAAACTGTAAGCTCCTCGGGGCAGGGACTCCTCTTCCTTAATGTTACTTTGATGTCTAAAGCACTTATTCCCATGATCTGTTATTTATATTATCTGTTATTTATTTGATTACCACATGTATTACTACTGTGAAGCGCTATGTACATTAATGGCGCTATATAAATAAAGACATACAATACAATACAATTACATGCATCACGTTTTCACCCAGACCCTCTAATGAAAATGCAACCCTATTAACAAAAAATAAGAGCGACTAGGATAGTCGACAGACCTGATTAAACTTGAAGAGACATTGAGTGATATCAGGCAAAGATTTATAAAATGTGGTCATAGGTGCTCTACGGTAGAGGAAGCCTTCAAAAGAGAATCTAGCACATTACAAGAAAATAAACTTCCAGAGAGGATTAATTTTGTTACTAAATACATGACAGCTAGCGAGTTCATCAAAAATAGTATCCATAGACCCTGGAGAGTGCTCCAGATGGAGGAATTATTGGTTACCATTTGTAAGGACATGCCCAGATTTGCATATGAAAGGGGACAAAATCTAAAGGACCTCCTCATTTCTGCGGATAACAAAAGACATTATACTATCTCACATTTTCTCAGTAACCTGAGCCCTGGGTGCTATAAGTGCTATGGTTGCACAGACTGCAACAACCTTAAAACCGGCGATGTATTCTATCACCCCAGAAATGGCCAAAAGTACATGATAAAAAGAAGAATCACATGTACTTCCATTAACATTGTATATACTATAAAATGCCATTGCAGGCTAGTTTATGTGGGAAAGACTAACAGGATGCTGAAGACTAGGTTCATTGAACATAGGAGTAAAATTGGGGGCAAAAAAGAGGAAACCGCTCTTATAAAACACTGCACTGAATGTAAGCATAATATAGCCTCTCCCAAGTTAATGGGAATAGATCAAACACCCTTCCAGGTTCTGAAAAGGATATAGCTTTATTTAAAAAAGAAGCGTACTGGATGTTCACAATGGACACGGTTTTCCCTAGAGGCTTTAATGATTTTTTTGTCCCTGAATTGTTTTTTGGACACTAGATAATTTGATATTGTATAGATTAATTATGCTCTTTTTGCAGAACTGCTGACCTCTATCTTACCTTTCTTCTCCTTTTTTTCTACCCCTATTAATGAGAAGGTTGGTCATTTACAGAACTACCCTTCCATTTTAACTTTTTTATTGTATATATTCACCTAGGGGTTTAATAGCACTCTAGTTGACTCCACACTGATTTTCTTTATCTCTCCTTTATGTGACCATCCGCATCATATGACCCCCAAACCAGCACAAACCATGGCACAATGATCCCCAGAGAGGAGACAGGAGGAAGCGCTCTTAGATGCAAAATTCTGCGCAAGCGCAGACGGATTTCACATTGCATAATGGATGAGGGACTAACTTCGGACCGACACGTCCACTGATGACGTTGGTTATGATGCACGTGTGCGTGAGCTCAGGACCAGGCACGGAGATGTGTGGATACCAGCGGAACCAGGCCCTGCATCGACAGGGATGCGCATCTCCATGCCTACGATGACATCATTAATGATGACGAACACTCACGGGATTTTGGAGCCAATCAGGACACACGGAAGACGCGTCACAACGCGATGACGTCACCAAGACCGGAATGGACACAAGCACTGTTTGGAATACGGAAGGAGAGAGGAGTTCCAGTGGATTCACGTATGTGATCAGGGGGTGATTGTTTGCTTTAATTTGTGGAACTATACTGTATATATTCGACACTTTTTACATTGTATGCTAGTCACTTGAGAGAGACCTCAGAGAAGGTCGAAACATTGTGGACGCAATAAATCTTTTGAAAATCTGTAGTGCCTTGGATCATCTCTCTTATCTCTATGCTCAGGATTGCTTTAGACAGGTTTTCCCTAAACCAGGAGCACCGGTACAAAATTGCAAGTATCTTGCCCCTTTTTGATTTCTATTTGGTGTGCAGCACTGTTATAATACAAAAGATATATCTCTAGTGAGACGTACCAGTCGGCGTCGTCATGTCCCGGGTAGTTAGATACCGCAGCCATGTGTTTCACTCCCCCTGGTGGAATCTCTGTCAACCCTTCCTCGAGATTGAAGAATTGGCCAAATTCTTCTTGGGCAGAGATCCTGTAGCACTCCTCTTTGAATACTTGGTGATCTGTAGGGAGGATAGGGGTTATTCGCTGGCCTCTTGCCATCGATAGTGTAGTCTTCGCTACTCAAGCCCCACAATTTCATCTTCTCCCCCAACTGCATAGGCAGGTGTTTCAGATGCAGGTCGTAAAATGGCCAGTAGATTGTCACTTGCAACCCAGTATCCAGCAATGCAGAGGAGTATATACCCTCCACTAGCACACTTATTATGGCCGCGGGTCCTACTCGACTGTAGGCATATGTTTGGGGTTCTTCTCTGGGGCTATGCACAGGGGCGCTATCCGAGGATGTGGATGGCTATTCTTCCATCTGAACGGTAAACGCCATGGCTCCGGGGGCGAGGGGTTGTCGACTTATGACAGTCCTGAGCGAAATGACCTCTGTGACAATTAAAACAGCGGTTTCTTCGGTTTGCATCAAAGCCAGAATTAGGAGCTGATTTCCTAAGCATCGAAGGTCTGTCGTGACTGACTCTGGGAAGTATGGTCCCCAGACTTCTCCTTCGCGCTAGACTTTTTTTGATGTAGTCACGTTACTCTCCCCTTTGGAGGATTCACGGGATGTCCTGGGGATCTGAAACTGCAAAATGACCTCTTGTATTTGATCCATAAGGTCCTCAGCGTTAGGAAAATTCTCTGCAGAGAGTGTACAGCAGACCCTAGCCACTAGAGGATGGGTGAGCGGGGCTCCCCGCAGGACCTGCTTGATCTGATAATCATCTAACTTGGCCACACGGATGACCTTCTTGGTGATCAGGGTCCGCAGCTGCAGCCGTTGAACAATACCTCCCCCTCCTTTTTGCTTGAGAGCATGGAACTGGACCAGCAATGCAATGGGGTCATCCTTTTTGCCATAGGTTTTGGTTGACCTGAATCATATCTTGGGCCTTGGTCTCTACGTGGCACTCGCGATACAATCGCACTATGGCGGTGGCCGGGGGCCACAGACACTCCAGGATTCATTCTCTCTTGATAGCGTCCGTGCACGTCAATTCTGGCAGTACTTTCACCGCACCGCACTCCATTCTTCAAACGCCTCTTCTCCCAGCGATGTGGGCCGCACGCCAGAGAAGGCTTTTAGCTTGTGATAGTGTTGCGGTGGGGACATCAGACTTAACTTCTCAGTCAGCTGCTGTAGGACTCCAGCGACTAGCTGAGCTCCATCTGCACTGCGGGAACTGCGGTGGCTCTGATCAGACCGTCGGCTGCCAGTGTTGTTTCGACTAGGGCTTTCTAGGAGAAGTACATATGTGAGCACCTGACACTACTCCAGGCTAGGGATGACACTAGGTGTCTCCATTTTTATGCTTAGTTTGGGGTATGAGGGGACATCCATGGGGTGGGGCTTCAGGTAGCTGTAGAAACTGGAACATTGTCCTCTGGTATGTCACAGCGGCAGTAGACTAGAACCGTACTCCACAGGAGGGTTGTATCCCATTTTATATCTTAAAGGTAGCTGTTAGCAAACCCCGGAATCTTTCTCACTGCGGCGTGCAGGTCAGGCAAGGGCAGCGAGCTGGCTAATGGTGACCATGTGGTGGGAGATGCTTGGTGTAGTAGGGCCCACTCATGGACACTCTGGCGGGACGATAGGGACATATTCCCTTCTTTGATCTGACTTTCTTTCATTTAGATCAGGCACCCCAGGTCTGATTCTCAGCAGTGCCTCCAAATGTAGCCCCTTTCCCTATGCCAAAGGGAAACTACGCAGTGACAACACATGCTGCTGTGCCTGTTGGCTTACAGAAGGCGTAAACCTCCGCTTATGGGAGCCTGGGGTGATCTCTCTCTCTTCGGTGCAGTGTCTCCACCTATGGGAGATCCCAGCAGCATGGCATGATTCCACATGGAAACCAATAAACACTATACACTGGGTATAATATAACTTATTTACTAACAGTATTATAAGCAGCACACCCACAATACGATATCCCCACACACAATGCTCAACACAATATTCACCACCCTGGTAGGGTTCCCCCAAAGAACTGAGGGTGCCCTGGACACCTGACTCAATGTCCACATGAGCAGGACCACCCAAATGTGTGGTAGCACTACCCCCTTGTGTTGTCATGGTGCACCGTGGGTACCTTCCTGGCTATGACCAGGGTATGGTGGAGATCCGGAATTAGCAGGGCTGCAACGTGATCCCACGATGCGGGGTCTGCTAAATCCCTCTCGCCTTACAGGTGGTGGTCCGCCACACTGGGGAGCTACATCTGGAGTCTCCTGTAAAGTCTATAGGGCCTGGTCCCAGACCGCAGGGCACCACGTGACCACACAGATACCCAACAAGCTCTGAGAAACCATCCTGTCACCGGTTGCAAGAAATACACTATGTGGGTAACGGGAAGCGTCCCTACCTAGGGTCTTACCTGCAATACTGAGCTACTTTTACTAGCTGGGGCCTACGGGGAAATACTGGCCTAATCAAGGGAAGCACTGCTCCCTGGACTCAACCGTTGCTCCGTTGTCTCCCTCAGCAGCACTGGCGTGCTCCTCCGTTCACACCAAAATAAACTCATGCCTCCTTTATCTACTAGGAGCCCTATTTGCTCTCACTGCCCATGTGGTAGGCCTCCCCAAAGCACCATGGGACATGTAGTTCCGGGATCTCCTATGCTGAGCCACCTAAGATCGCCACCGCAACTCTGCCCCCACTGCACATGCGCATCCGCGTCTTCTGCACATGCGCGAGCACTAAGATGTCGACACCCGCTCGCCAGGTATGCTGCGGAGCTCCAGCGCTCCGATCGACTAGCCCGCAGCCTCCCCCGCCCGCAACGGAGGTAAGAGGGGGGCTTGGCTACATCAGCATTTGAAGCTAGAGGATATACTGAAATCAACAGAATCACACAAAGATAGGTTTACGTTTTTCATTTAGTTGCTTTCTATTATAGCAGTCCTTCCAACATCAACAGCATCATGGGGTTTCAGCATCATGAATTTAATTAAATCCAAAAACAGATCCACGCTACAGACTTCAAGTTTAGATAATCTCATGACAATATCAATTATGGACCAACAATTGATTTGTTCCAACCAGAATATGCCCTAAAATAACTGGTATTTTTCAAGCAAAATGCGTCATGTGAAGGACCATGCAAGTAGCAAAAATTAATTTACGTTATGACTGTACAAAAATAATTCCACTTATTTCATTTTCCAGAAAAATCAAATACTTCTGACGAATGTTTTTGAGCAGACAAAGTTAGTTTATTCTTACTATTGTTACGTAAACATTGGAAGGGTGTTGATCCAGGGAGACATTCCGATTACCCATTCTTGGAGTCAGGAAAGAATTAATTTTTCCCCTTAAGAGATGACATTGGATAATGTGTCACAAGGGTTTTTTGTTTGCCTACCTCTGGATCAATACACCCTAAGTAGGATATAGGATAAACTATGTTGACTAAATTTGTCATTGGTTAAACTTGATGTGCGCATGTCTTTTTCCAACCTACAATGTACTGTAAAAAGGACTAATTATAGAAAAGTATAAATGTAATACAATAACAGTTTTTTTTATGTTATTAATTCTTATTAGGAATTTATTCAATTTCTTTTTTAAAAAGTGGGGCTGGGGGCGGGGCTAGGTGGCATATAGATTTTTCTGTGATTTGTTAAGCCCTGTCATGACATGCAAATGAGCACACAGTGCCACCTTTTGCTTCAAAAACCATTAACATGGTTACCTATAGGCTTAAGATTGCTGCATGGTCACAGCCAGGGTTAAGATGCATAGCCAGTAAACCCACCCACAGACAGCTGTTTCGACCTTAATTGGTCTCATCAGTGTGGGGTTGGTTACACTGGCTATGCAAACATGAAGCAGGATAGGTTTTACCATACTTAGTTAAGTCATGGTGGGTAAAAAAAGTGACAAAAACCCTCTTGGGAACAATGTTAATGGTTTTGAAGCTAAAGGTGGCATGTCATTTCCCAGAATCCCTTGCTGCAGTGGAAGTGCTGTGTGCTGGGTGATAATGGGGAAAGGTGGGGTTGCAGACCTGCTAAGACATGCAAATGAGCATTCAGTAATATTTCCATTTGCTTTGCTATGGAGGGTTTTTGTCACTTTTTTTACCCACCATGACGTGTGTGTGTGTGTGTGTGTTCTCACAAAAGGCAGACATCGCAATCAACACTATGAAATGAATAACATCTATAGCCAAATACTGTAAGTACCTGTAAAAAAATTCCCAGGTTTGGTGGTGCTAAGGGAAATAATATTAATCACACAAAGAAAACAGAACCCCCAAAAAGCACTCCGATATTAATAATGATAAAGCAAACATGTAATAGAAAATATAAAAAATAATGTTTAATTAGAAAACATCTACATAGGACACATACACACTTTTAAAAAATAATGGAACCAACTCACACACTACTCCTACACCTCCTGCATTAAATAAGGACAAAATATACAGATACAAAACAAAGAACAATGTGAATCAGGCACAATTTAGCTCAAGAACTTTTTGGGAACAAAAGTGCCCAATTAGCTCAAGACCGGCTAGTCATCTAAACATACTGAAAATAGCAATGAACCTGAACAATGATCATATGTATCATAAATTAACTATACCACTGCATGTACTATAAACCATGGAAAAAACATAGACTGTCAACACAAATACTAAACACAACACTACATGAGAAATGTAAGTTAGCCTGTAGGCTGCATATAGTTCTAGCATGCTAATAATCAGGACTGTCTCATTGGTATCCAACTACCACATTGTAACAGACGTGCTCGCCACAAACCGGGACCGGACCGCGGGGCTGAGGTGGGGATGTAAATACCCCAAACTTAGGCCACGAAGCTGAGTCCAGAGTGCGGATTCCGTAGTCAGACGTAGCCGGGTCAGGGTTGGAGAAAGCAGGGCAATCAATAGATAAGCTGAGGTCAGGGTTGGAGACGGCAGGGTAATCGATATCCGGGCTGGGGTTTAGCAACAGGAAGGCTGGTGCGAAGCGCTTAAGTGTAGCAGCTGCAGAGTGGGAATGGCCTCTGCGCGAGGAGCAGGAGCGACCCATGATGAAGGCCTCTGCAAGGGTAGAATGCAGGTCTACCTAGGAACACCAAAGGTTAGCACTGGGGATCCAGTGCTTCAGCACAGGAGGCAGGCCTCTATAAGGGGAGTATGCAGCAGGCCCCAGGAACCAAAAAGCAGGCCTCTGCGAGGAGAGAATGCAACAGGCCCTAGGAACCAGGGAGCAGGCCTCTGCAAGGAGAGAATGCAGCAGGCCACAAGAACACTGAAGCTTGCACTGGAATCCAGCGCTTCAGCACAGGAACAGATTGACTAAGGCAAGGTAGCTTGTGGCAAACACAGTTACATCCAAGTCCAACTTGGTTTATGCTCAGCAATGAGGGAAAGTGAGAGCCCAGTATAAGAAGGGCAGGGAGCCAATCAAAGGACAGGGATGTGAGGGCATTCCTCCAATGACGGAGCACAGAAACAGCTGCAGTGATTACAAGCACAGGAGATACTGATTACAGAAACAAGGGGGAGTTGTCTAGAAACAGCATACAGTTGTTCTGTAAGGAATAGGTTTCAGCCAAACCCAGGAGCGGATTCCTTACACACATCAAGGGTAACAACACTGATGCTATAATATATTGCAATGCAATCCATTGCAGTACCCTATGGTATGAAAGTATCCAAACTCTAGGTTGCGTATTGCAGCTTTGTTACATAGTGCCGGCCTGTTGTAAATGATAAAAACCTTATTTGGCCGAGGCAATCTAATATTGCATCCAATTAGACATATGAATGAGTAATTTTGCATATATAATAATTTGCATATCAAACGACAAAAATGTCACTGACATAACGCTGTAGTAAGAAATTACCTAGTTACACTCTACTGCCTTACCAATGACTGTGCAGCTTTAGTGAACTGCAGTAAATGACATTACGCAATTGAATCAATCTCGTCTTTATTTAATTTAGCCTTAAGCATATCTACCCTGTGCTGTATGAAAAAAGAACAGACCAACAACATTCCACATGTTCGGTAACCACAGTATGCAGATAATGTATTACAATACATTTGATATTCATTACTTATCCCACAGACTTGTGTCCATGAATGGTCTGTATCTCAGCCTTAAAGATGTCACCAGTAGAAAGGAGCCAGAAGACTAATAAAGAAATTAATTTCCCTTCTGGTATTCTTAATTAAAGTAAAAAAATATCCACCTCATGAGTAGAAGATGTGGACAGTATATCATTTTATTTTACATCTTTTATTTTATTTTATACCTCATAGTTTTGTGTAGTTTGTGTAGTTTGTCTTTGTAATAGGAAAGAGGAAAATGACTATTGTGTTGAATGTGTGAGTTTCTAAACAGGTATCAAATAGAAGACAGAGTTAAAACCTGTTTTTCAAATTCTCTTGCTTGAGGAAATCTGAATTGATTCCAACTGTGACCTCTTTCTTTAAATGCTACTTTTCTCTTCAGACCAGAGCACTACTGTAGGTACCAAAAAAAATAGAAATGAGGTTGCGTAACCCATAAAAAGATTATTTATTGGTCATGGAAAAACAGGGCAATGGAGAGCCCTACCAACATTTCACGCTTCACAGAGCGCTTTCTCAAGGTATACATATCACAACTTTATTACACACACATATATATATATATATATATATATATATATATATATATATATATATATATATATATATATATATATATATATATATATATATACATGTAGAGGTATCAGTACCGTGTTAGCCGAGATTCAATAATAAAAAAAATAAAAAAATAAATAGATGATACCGTTCTGTGGCTAACGAAATACTTTTATTTGTGCGAGCTTTCGAGATACACTGATCTCTTCTTCCAGCGATGTTACAATGAATGAAGCAAAAGGTAAACTTAAAAACAGTGTCTCTTGGAATGTTATCTGTGCTGTTCCTTCCCCCGGTGTGGATGTGTTTTATGGCTAGAGGTGTTAAATGGTTACTGAAAGCAAGTGAAGAAAGAGTGTGTATGTGTATCAGTGTGAATAAAAATGAATGGAGAGCCCACAGTATATACAGTGCATTACACAAGGTGTGTGTGGAGTGGGACTGGATATAAATGGTGTGGGTGGGTGTGGAAATGTGAGAGTTAGTAGCACAACTAAAAGTGTGTGTGGATACTTAGTGGTCCCTATTGGTGTATAGGGATGGAAAAACAAGGAGTATTAGTATGTGTGAGAGACAGCTGTGTGTGCATACATAAAGCACAGTATGTACAGACATGGCCTTTAGCGCTTATGGGACGAGAGTTCACTACTGTCAGTAATGACTCATAAAATTTCGTTCTCTGTTTAGGCCACTGCATTTGTATATATATAAATGTAACCATGCTGTAAAATGGCTGCAGTCATCTCTCCTGCTGACAGTAAGGCCTGGTAAGTTATGGGCATGCCAGCAGTTATCATGGAGGTTTGCCCTCACACCCTGGTGAGGTGTCATATGTCCCATAGGAAGTGACAACATGCTGTGTGTCCACGGTTAGTGACATCAGAGATGTGCCTGTTCCTAGGTGATATAAGACACAGCACTGTCTAAAGTTAGTGCAGTTCCTGTTGTTGTGCTGCCTCTGTTCAGTAAGAGGCACATGGAGGTCTGCAACATTGTTGCAGTAGTCTGATGCAGAGCTGTGAGTCTGGCAGCACAAGGAGACAGAGAAAAGCAGTTGGAGTGTTATGTAAGAGCTATGAGACAAGGAGCAAGTCTGAGTGCAGGCTTGGGAGGAGACAGCTTATAAGACTGTGACCAGGGACCTGGCACAGGGACTATCTCCCTAAAGGGGAGATAGGGAACCCACCAATTAAGGGAAGAGATACCTTTCAAAGGGAAGTGCGGTGAACATGGGAGGCTGAATACACCCCATTGTGGAGGGCAGCTGGCCCACCGTGCTAATAAAAATGATCCTGATTAAAGACACTCTCGTGTGCAAGGGTGGAGTTATTGCACAGAGAGAAGCACCACAGAGGAGTTCCTCATCAGAATCATCCCCAAGCAGACGCCGGGATCCTGATGAGGTTGAGGCGCTGCACTGGATATAGGTAGGACTCAGCACACTACCTCAGCTGCCTGTCTGGGTTAGCAAATCCCCACACACCATCATGCGGGAGACTCAGGAGTCCTGTTGCCAACAGGTGCACCACCAGACATCACACTGTAATGGGAACTGGTTAGACCACAGGGGTCAATATGAGATTGGGTGGGTCAGGCCAGTCCAGAAAATCCGTTATATATATATATCTTATACTATATTAGTGAAAGCACTGTATGCCTGTCTGGATGTCCGGTGTACCTAGGGGAAATCTCATTGGTCCCTTGGGCCGCCCGCCCCCGCACACCTCTCATTGGCCTGAGGCGGAGTGACGGGCCACACACACACACACACACACACACACACACACACACACACACACACACACACACACACACACACACACACACACACACACACACACACTAGGTAGGGGGGGGTGTTACATACATTAGCTTGGGGCGCGCCCCCTTGGGGGGGCGCACGATTATGTAGGGGGGCGTGAGCAGCTTGCAGGGAAACCTGGGGGCGCTCTGTGCTGCTGCTTCTATGTCTATGTCTTGCAGAGGGGGCGGGGCCAGAAGATCCATGCTGCTGCTTCTATGTCTGTGTCTTGCAGAGGGGGCGGTGCCAAAAGCTCCGTGCTGCTGCTTCTATGTCTGTGTCTTGCAGAGGGGGCGGTGCCAAAAACTCCGTGCTGCTGCTTCTATGTCTGTGTCTTGCAGAGGGGGCGGTGCCAAAAGCTCCGTGCTGCTGCTTCTATGTCTGTGTCTTGCAGAGGGGGCGGGGCCCAGAAGCTCCATGCTGCTGCTTTTATGTCTGTCTTGCAGAGGGGGCGGGGCTTCTCTCTGCACACAGACAAGCCCTCCTTCTCTTCCTGTCAGCTTCCTGTTTTCAGCAGCATGGGGGGTTGGGGGATCGGAGCATGTCACCCCCCCAGGTGAAATTGTGGACTGATTAAGTGTGTGTGTGTGTGTGTGTGTGTGTGTGTGTTGGTGGTGGTAGTGGTGATGGGGGGGGGGGAGAGTGATTGAGTGTGTGTGTGGGGGGATTGAGTGTGTGTGTGTGTGGGGGGTGGGGGGTATTCAGTGTGTGTGTGTGTGTGTGTGTATGGGGGGGTGGGGGGGATTGAGTGTGTGTGTGTGTGTGTGTGTGTGTGTGTGTGTGTGTGTGTGTGTGTGTAGTGTGTGTAGTGTGTGTGTGTGTGTGGGGGGGGATTGTGTGTGGGGGGGGGATTGAGTATGGGGATTGTGTGATTGTGTGTGTGGTGGGGGATTGTGTGTGTGTGTGGGGGGATTGTGTGTGTGTGTGTGTGGGGGGGGGATTGTGTGTGTGTGTGTGTGGGGGATTGTGTGTGTGTGGGGGGGGTATTGTGTGTGTGGGGGGGATTGAGTCCCCCCCTCCCTGCCCTTTGCCCCCCCCTGCCCTTTGCCCCCACCTCCCTGCCCTTTGCCCCCACCTCCCTGCCCTTGCCCCCCCCTCCCTGCCCTTTGCCCCCCCCTCCCTGCACTTTGCCCCCCCCTCCCTGCCCTTTGCCCCCCCTCCCTGCCCTTTGCCCCCCCCTCCATGCCCATTGCCCCCCTCTCTGCCCTTTGCCCCCCCTCTCTGCCCTTTGCCCCCCCCTCCCTGCCCTTTGCCCCCCCCTCCCTGCCCTTTCCCCCCTGCCCTTTGCCCCCCCTCCCTGCCCTTTGCCCCCCCTCCCTGCCCTTTGCCCCCCCCTCCCTGACCTTTGCCCCCCTCCCTAACCTTTGCCCCCCCCCCTCCCTGCCCTTTGCCCCCCCCTCCCTGCCCTTTGCCCCCCCCTCCCTGCCCTTTGCCCCCCCCTCCCTGTCCTTTGTGCCCCCCTCCCTGCCCTTTGCCCCCCCTCCCTTCCCTTTGCCCCCCTGCCCTTTGCCCCCCCTCCCTGCCCTTTGCCCCCCCCTCCCTGCCCTTTGACCCCCCTCCCTGCCCTTTGCCCCCCCTCCCTGCCCTTTGCCCCCCCTCCCTGCCCTTTGCCCCCCCCCTTCCACTCCATGCCCCCTGCCCTTCCACGCCGGGGCAACGCCGGGTATATCAGCTAGTATATATATATATATATATATATATATATATATATATATATATATATATATATATATATATATATATATATATATATTGTGACAAACGGCTTACTCCGGGGCTCCGTCGTTTGTCCGGGACTGTTTAGAACACGGTCTTTTAGGGTAGGTTAAATGATGAGGCGTCACGTACTGTTCCTTTAAACAGGCTATATGCCTGGTTTATTCAGTCCCAGGCACTGAGACTGCCACAGTGCATACAACAGAAAACAGATCAAAAACAAAAGCTGCTCACCTGAGCGATAACTTAACTTAGATATCCCTGACTCAGGGTTGGAAGTGGCTTTTCCACTTCCAACAACAAAACACGGTACTTTTGCAGTCTTACACAAATGAACAGAAAGATTGAACCTGTTTGGGGAAGAGGCTTCTCCCCTCTGTAGTTCAGCAGCCTTCCAGCCTCCTGGCTCTTGTGGGGAGACCAGAGCAAACAGGAAATCAGTCTTTCATACCTGATTCCTAATTAGCATGACAGGTGACAGAAATCAGGCAGCAGACAAACTCTGGTCTGGATCTCTCATCCCTCAGTTCCAGCGCTTGCCAAACTGTGGGATGGAGTGTATGTATTATAAGGCTGCACTCCCAGGCCAAACAGGATAGAAACTGTCTAGTATCCTGGGAGCCCTATATACGGAATTTATTACCATCCCCTGGTTTCTGTCACATATCCTCCCCCCCAGCTCAGACCTCGAGGGATGAGCGACCATGGATATTAGGGAGTGCATCCTTGACAACCCGTCAGCATTGCCATGTTTGTGCCCTGACCTGTGTTCCACAGAAAATTTAAAGGGTTGTAGGCTTAGGAACCACCTGGTCACTCTAGCATTCTTTTCCCTGTTTTGACACATCCAGGTAAGGGGTGCATGATCTGTGACCAACCGGAATTTTCTCCCCAACAGGTAGTATTTGAGCGTCTCTACAGCCCACTTTATTGCGAGACACTCTTTCTCTACTATGGAGTAATTTTTCTCCTGGGGATTTAGTTTCCTACTTAAATAAAGGATGGGGTGCTCCTCACCTTGAGACTCCTGGGAGAGTACCGCCCCCAGCCCTACCTCAGATGCGTCGGTTTGGACTACGAACTCTTTGGAGAAGTCAGGTGTGACCAACACTGGTTGGGCACAGAGAGCTTCTTTCAGGCTTCTAAAGGCCTGTTCGGTTTCGGGGGACCACTTTACCATTAGCGGTCCTCTTGTTTTTGTGAGGTCAGTTAGTGGGGTTGCCTTAGTTGCAAAATTGGGAATAAACCTTCTATAGTACCCAATTAACCCCAAAAAGGTCCTTACTTGTTTTTTTGTAACTGGCCTTGGCCAATTTTGTATCGCCTCCACTTTGAGTGTTTGGGGTTTGAGTAAACCTCTGCCAATAGAATATCCCAGATACTTGGCCTCCTCCAGACCAATAGTGCATTTAGCGGGGTTAGCAGTTAGTCCAGCAGACCGGACTGCGTCAAGCACAGCTTGGACCTTTGGAAGGTGGGATTGCCAATCTTCACTATGGATTACCACATCATCCAGGTAGGCGGCAGCATACCGAGCATGTGGTTTTAAAATTTTATCCATCATTCTTTGGAATGTGGCGGGAGCTCCATGTAAGCCAAAAGGCAACACCTTATACTGAAAGAGGCCGTCTGGGGTTGAGAAGGCTGTCTTTTCTTTTGCCCTTTCTGTGAGGGGAACCTGCCAGTACCCTTTTGTTAGGTCTAGGGTTGTGAGATATCGGGCTTTGCCCAGTCTCTCTACAAGTTCATCTACCCTGGGCATAGGATAAGTATCAAATTTTGACACCGCGTTTAGTTTCCGGTAGTCATTACAAAACCTTGTTGTACCATCTGGCTTTGGGACTAAGACTATAGGGCTGTTCCACCCACTTTGGGATTCCTCAATTACACCTAGTTTTAGCATTTTTTTAACCTCTAAACTTATAGCCTTTCTTTTGGCCTCTGGGATTCGGTACGGTTTAAGGTTAACTCGGACCCCCGGTTCAGAGACTAGGTCATGTTCAATTACGCTAGTTCTACCTGGCCGTATAGAGAAGATTTCTTTGTTTCTTCTCACTAAATTCTGAACCTCTCGTTTCTGATGAACAGACAGGGTTTCAGCTATGCTAACCTCTGGGTCAGTTTCTTGATTCTCTGACGGACCTGGGGGTACTAGGGTTAACAAGACTTCTCTATCTTTCCAGGGCTTGAGTAGGTTTATATGGTAAATTTGCTCAGGTTTCCTCCTACCTGGCTGTCTTACCTTATAATTTACTTCTCCCACTCTTTCCAAGACCTCATATGGCCCATGCCATTTAGCAAGGAATTTACTCTCCACGGTGGGAACCAGAACTAGTACCCTATCACCTGGAAAAAAAATTCTGACCCTAGCACCCTTATTATACGTATTCCTCTGTGCTTCTTGAGCTTTCTCCATGTGTTCCCTCACTATGGGTAGGACTGCAGCAATGCGGTCCTGCATCTGGGCAACATGCTCTATTACACTTCTGTAAGGGGTAACCTCGTGTTCCCAAGTCTCTTTGGCTATATCCAGTAAGCCCCTTGGGTGTCGGCCATACAATAGTTCAAACGGGGAGAAGCCTGTGGATGATTGGGGAACTTCCCTAATGGCAAATAACAGGTACGGTAACAAACAATCCCAGTTTTTCCCATCTTTATCAACCGCCCGCCGTAACATGCTCTTTAAGGTTTTATTGAACCTTTCCACTAAACCATCTGTTTGTGGATGATAGACTGAGGTTCTGAGATGCTTGATTTTTAGGAGTTTACATAGCTCTTTTGTTACTTGGGACATAAATGGTGTTCCCTGGTCAGATAGAAACTGTCTAGTATCCTGGGAGCCCTATATACGGAATTTATTACCATCCCCTGGTTTCTGTCACAATATATATATATATATATATACAGTGCTTGACAAATCACCCAAAAATCTACTCGCCGAACCAAAAAATCTACTCGCCACCTAGTCCCGCCCCAACTCCGCCTCTAGTCCCACCCCCAACCCCGCCTCTAATCCCTCCCCCAGACCCGCATTTAAAAAAACCATAAATGAAATAAATTGAATAAATTCCTAGTAAGAACATTCGTTTTTGACATAAGTTTATTTATTGTATTACATTATACTACAATTAGTCCTTGTGTGTGTGTGTATAAATTTCGAATCTAGAAAAAAAAGCCAGATGTGAAGGACTAGTTTCCTGCACCCCTTAACTAGTGCCTGGATGCCCCCGCTTTACAATATTTAAAGCAGCAATCCCGCCTGGGATCTTACCTGATCCGCAGACCCTCAATGTCCAGGTACCTCATTCCCGCAATGTTATACATTGGAGGGGAGGTGTTCCCTACCTGTCTTCTGGGTTACGGGGAATTCCGATGTCTTCTGTGTGAAGCTCGAGAGTTAGATCTGGAAGAAAGCAGTATAGGTTATTTCGGTGTTGTATAGGGCAGTTAAGATATACAGGGTAAATAAAATATCCAGATTGTGAGAGAGGGTGAGACAGAGAGAGGGTGAGACAGAGAGAGGGTGAGACAGAGAGAGGGTGAGACAGAGAGAGGGTGAGACAGAGAGAGGGTGAGACAGAGAGAGGGTGAGACAGAGAGAGGGTGAGAGAGAGGGTGAGAGAGACGGAGAGAGAGGGTGAGAGAGACGGAGAGAGAGGGTGAGAGAGACGGAGAGAGAGGGTGAGAGAGGGTGTGAGAGAGAGTGTGAGACGGAGAGAGAGTGTGAGACGGAGAGAGAGTGTGAGACGGAGAGAGAGTGTGAGACGGAGAGAGTGTGTGAGACGGAGAGTGTGTGTGAGACGGAGAGAGTGTGAGAGACGGAGAGAGGGTGAGAGAGGGTGAGAGATGGAGGGAGGGTGAGAGACGGAGAGAGGGTGAGAGACGGAGAGAGGGTGAGAGACGGAGAGAGGGTGTGAGACGGAGAGAGGGTGAGAGACAGAGAGAGGGTGAGAGACAGAGAGAGGGTGACTGTGGGGGGATGGGTTGACTGGGTGGGGTGATTGGGGGTGTGGGGTGACTCGGTGGGGTGATTGGGGGGGTGGGGTGACTGACTGGTTGATTGGGTGGGGTGACGGGGTGTCTGACTGGGTGGGGATTACTGACTGTCTGACTGGGTGGGGTGACTGGGTGACTTGGCGACTGGGCAGGCGGTGGGATGACTGACATTTTACTGACTGGGTGGGGGGGTATGACTGACTGGGTGGGGGGGGTATGACTGACTGGGTGTGGGGGGGTATTACTGACTTTATGACTGACTGGGTGGGGGGTAACTTACTGACTGAGTGGATGGGTGACTGAGTGGGTGACTGAGTGGGTGGGTGACTGACTGGGTGGGTGGGTAGGTGACTGACTGGGTGGGTGACTGACTGGGTGGGTGGTGGGTGACTGACTGGGTGAGTGGGTAGGTAACTGACTGGGTGGGTGGTGGGTAGGTGACTGACTGGGTGGGTGGAGGGTGGGTGACTGACTGGGTGGGTGGTGGGTGGGTGACTGACTGGGTGGGTGAATGGGTGGGTGGTTAGGTGACTGACTGACTGGGTGGGTGGGTAGGTGACTGACTGACTTTGGTAGGTGACTGACTGGGTGGGTAGGTGACTGACTGACTGGGTGGGGGGGATGACTGGGTGGGTGGGTAGGTGACTGACTGACTGACTGGGTGGGTGGGTAGGTAGGTCGGTAGGTGACTAACTGACTGGGTGGGGTAGGTAACTGACTTTGGTAGGTGACTGACTGGGTGGGTAGGTGACTGACTGACTGACTGGGTGACTGACTGGGTAGGTAGGTGACTGACTAGGTGTGCGACTGACTGCCTGGGAGCATTTAGCCCCCCCCCCAGCCTGTCTCTCTCTTCTCCCCCCCCCCAGTCTCTCTCTCAGTCCTCTCCCCACTCCAGCCTGTCTCTCTCTCTGCTCTCTCCCCAGTCCAGCCTGTCTCCCCCTTGCATCTCTATTCACCCCCCCTCCCCCAACTCCGTTCACCCCCCCTTACCTCCGTTCACCCCCCCCTCTTACCTCCGTCCACCCCCCCCCCTTACCTCCGTTCACCCCCCCCCTTACCTCCGTTCACTCCACCCTTGCATCACCGTTCACCTCTCCTGCACATCGCCCGCCCCGCGCGGCCATAACGGGAGGCCGCAGCAAGAGTGGAGCGAGGCGCCTGCTGCAGGGGGGAATAGATCTGGGACCCGGCAGCCCGACATGGCGCTGGTGGCACCGGGTTCGGTCCACCGCAGCCTCCCGGTCCGGCAGAGGGTGGTGTGCATCCCCTCCCCCCCGGTACCTGCTCGGGCCCGGCCCACTGCAGCTTCCCGGTCCGGCAGAGGGTGGTGTGCGTCCCCTCCCCCCCGGTACCTGCTCGGGCCCGGCCCACTGCAGCTTCCCGGTCCGGCAGAGGGTGGTGTGCGTCCCCTCCCCCCCGGTACCTGCTCAGGCCCGGCCCCGGCCCACTGCAGCCTCCCGGTCCATCAGAGGGTGGTGTGCGTCCCCTCCCCCCCCGGTACCTGCTCGGGCCCGGCCCGGGCCCACTGCAGCCTCCCGGTCCGGCAGAGGGTGGTGTGCGTCCTCTTCCCCCCGGTACCTGCTCGGGCCCGGCCCACTGCAGCCTCCCGGTCCGGCAGAGGGTGGTGTGCGTCCCCTCCCCCCCCCCCCGGTACCTGCTCGGGCCCGGCCCACTGCAGCCTCCCGGTCCGGCAGAGGGTGGTGTGCGTCCCCTGTGCGTCCCCTCCCCCCCCCGGTACCTGCTCGGGCCCGGCCCACTGCAGCCTCCCGGAATAGCCACCGCAGCTCTGCAGGGGATGGTGTAAGTGTGCGTCCCCCCTTCCCCCGGTACCTGATCGGGCCCGGCACACCGCAGCCTCCCATGATATAGCAGCCCCAGCTCTCACACACACACACACACACACCACACACACCACACACACCACACACACCACACACACCACACACACACACTACAAGAAACGGAGCCGGGAGTCCCACTCACCAGAGGTATGTGGGTATCTGGGCTTGCGGGCGACATCGAGGTCTGCGGGTGACATCTGGGGGCATTGGGGGGAAATTTAGTATGTGGGGACATCCGCATGGGAAACGTGGCCGGACGGGGACGCGCTGGATCCAGCAGTCAACTTTGCTTGCGCGCGCGCGCTGTGGACGGAAGTGAGAGCCCCTGGCAGCAAGCGGGGATCATGGGCAGGGGAGGGGGGAGAGAGAGGCTGACCCAGAGCTGCCAGCCGGTCCTCTTCCTCACGTCAGACCAATCAGGGAGAGGAATTTTTTATTTATTTAAAAAAAAAATTTTTGAAAATTTTGGCGCGAGCAGGGGAATTAATAGAGCCGCAGCACGGATCGCCAGCGGCCTAAATCCACTCGCAACGGGCGAGTTGTTATCATTATTTGTCGAGCACTGTATATATATATATATATATATATATATATATAACACAAACTGACATAACCAGCCAATACTCACAGCTACATGCGATCCACCCACTTTGATTGCTAATGGTCTTCTGATGTGTATATACCTAATCAGTATATTCAGACACAGAGACAAAAGTGACTTACTCCGCCCCCAACTACCAATCCGGAGACATGCGTGGTCTAGCAACCCCCAGTAGTACGCGCTTGCGCAGTAACCAACTGAGGGAGAGTCCTCAATGTCAATGGAGGCCGTGGGGCGTGGGGAGAGCGCGTCATCAAATGGCCCTGACTGTATACCTCACTGGGGCTCTAAGTGCGCTCGCAACTGCGCTCTGCAAGACACTAGTCCCTCCCCGCAGTGGGAGCAGACACAGTGAGCTCCGGACCATCGGCGGAGTGCGCTTGCGCAATACCAACCGTCGTGTCAAGGCTCACAGAATACCCCAAGTGCGGGGTTGGAGAATGAAAAGCCAGAGCACAGAATTATGCGCAGCACAGAGGGTGAACACATAGTATGCTGTGAAATACAAACACATAACATTATTAAAATCAATAAACTTAAAATATATATTAACAAAGAAAACATATTTGTAGAACCCCCCTGTCTTAATCTCTTCTAAATGATGTTAATCAACCAGAAGGGGTAAATAAAAACTATCACTTGACATATGTATAGTCAAATTAACATCCTGATTTGTTTAGGGAGCTGATGATGGTGAGTAAATAGAGTGGATATAGAATGGCAAGCAAAGAACATGAAATTGAGTGGAGAAACCTAATATAATGTGATGATAAGATGTAATTTGTCTATAAAGGTTCCCCCATACATATATGCCCATGGTTGCTTAGCACATATATCCACTATATAACCTTAGCTAGTACATTTTGATACAGCGTTTAGTTTACGGTAGTCATTGCAAAACCTTGTTGTACCGTCGGGTTTTGGGACGAAAACTATAGGGCTGTTCCACCCACTTTGGGATTCCTCAATTACACCTAGTTTTAGCATTTTTTTTAACCTCTAAACTTATAGCCTCTCTTTTGGCCTCTGGGATTCGGTACGGTTTAAGGTTAACTCGGACCCCCGGTTCAGAGACTAGGTCATGTTCAATTACGCTAGTTCTACCTGGCTGTGTAGAGAAGACTTCTTTGTTTCTTCTCACTAGGTTCTGGACCTCTCATTTCTGATGAATGGACAGGGTTTCAGCTATGCTAACCTCTGGGTCAATATCTTGATTCTCTGACAGACCTGGGGGTACTAGGGTTAATAAGACCTCTCTATCTTTCCAGGGCTTAAGTAGGTTTACATGGTAAATTTGCTCAGGTTTCCTCCTACCTGTCTGTCTCACCTTGTAATTTACTTCTCCCACTCTTTCCAGGACCTCATATGGCCCATGCCACTTAGCAAGGAATTTACTCTCTACGGTGGGAACCAGAACTTGCACCCTATCGCCTGGATAAAAAATTCTGACCCTAGCACCCTTATACGTATTTCTCTGTGCCTCAAGCTTTTTCCATGTGTTCCCTCACTATAGGTAGGACCGCAGCTATGCGGTCCTGCATCTGGGCAACATGTTTTATTACACTTCTGTATAGTGTAACCTTGTGTTCCCAAGTCTCTTTCGCTTGGGTGTCGGCCATACAATAGTTCAAACGGGGAGAAGCCTGTGGATGATTGGGGAACCCCCCTAATGGCAAATAACAGGTATGGTAACAAACAATCCCAGTTTTTCCCATCCTTATCGATTACCCGGCGTAACATGCTTTTTAAGGTTTTATTGAATCGTTCCACTAAACCATCTGTTAGTGGATGATAGACTGAGGTTCTGAGATGCTTGATTTTTAGGAGTTTACATAACTCTTTTGTTACTTGGGACATAAATGGTGTTCCCTGGTCAGTTAAGATCTCTTTAGGAATTCCGACCCGGGTAAACAGGACTATTAACTCTTTTGTATATTTTTAGCAGAGGTGCTACATAGGGGAATTGCCTCCGGATATCGGGTGGCATAATCTAATATTACCAATATACAGTATGCTGATGTCCCCTAGCAGACTTTATTAGGGGTCCTACTAGATCCATAGCAATCCGGTCAAATGGTACATCTATTATGGGAAGGGGTACCAATGGGCTATGATACGCTTTGAACGGGGCGGTGATCTGACATTCTGGGCATGAGGAGCAATAATTTGTAATTTCTGCCAGAACCCCAGGCCAATAGAAGCTTCGGAGAACCTTTTCTTTTGTCTTTTCCACCCCTAGGTGTCCCCCCAATGGGTGACTATGTGCGAGGTGTAATACTACATTACGAAATGTCCGTGGCACCAATAATTGTTTAGTTATAATAGATTTCCTCCTATCAACCCGATATACTAGGTCATTTTCTTCCTCGAAGTAGGGGTAGGCATGTGACCTATCTGGTTGGCCAGGAGTACTATTCTGGTCCCGTATATTCCCCCTTGCTTCCGCTAATGTGGGGTCTTCCCACTGGGCCTTCTTAAAACTCCCAGGACTGACCTCTAGGTCAGCGTAGGTCTTACCCTGTTCTGGGGTGGTAAGCGCCTGTTCAACATCTTTATTTGGGGTATTCCCTACCAATGTGGCCATGGGAAAGGGAATTTTACAGCACTCTACCTCTTTCCCCTTTTTATTTGGGCCCTCGTCAACCTCCATTTCTGAAAAAGGGAAAGGATTTGTTTCTTCTGTTACTTCTTTATGGCGCTATTCTGAGAGGAGGACCACATTTTTAGAAAATGGGGAAAGTCGGTCCCTATTAACAAATCATGTGCCAGTTTGGGTACTATACCCACTTTGAAATCTAAAGAACCAAACTCTGTTTCAATAAGAACATCAACAGTGGAATACTCGTGATTATCCCCATGTATACAACAAATTGCCACTCTTTGTGAACTGTTTACCTGTTTTTTTTTCAATGGGCAACAAGTATTCGGACACTAGTGTAACCATACTCCCAGAGTCAAGTAGTGTCTGAACCCTCTTACCATTTACCTTTACAAATGCCCACAGATGGTTATTCAAGGGATCTTCTGGGCTAGGGCCCATACATTGAGACCACAACGAATAAGGTTCAATGCTGTTGCATTGCATTGGTTCAGTATTTAGTGGGCAGACTTTCGCGGTGTGGCCCCTCTCATAACAATTTACACATTTAGGTACATAGTCTGTGTCCCACTTAGAGCCCTTTTTCGGCTCTCCATGTTGGCTGTTGCCCTTAGTATGCGAGCCACTGTTGCTGGTGTTAAATGACGAGGCGTAACGTGCTGTTCCTTTAAACAGGCTACTGCCTGGTTTATTCAGTCCCAGGCACTGAGACTGCCAAAGTGAATACAAAAGAAAACACAAGCAAAACAAAACCCTGCTCATCTGAGCAATAACTTAACTAAGGTTCACCCTGACTGGGGTTGGAGCGGCTTGCCCGCTTCCAACAAACAAAAATAAGAATCTTTACAATTTGAGAAAAGGAACAGAATGAGTTAACCTGTTTGGAGAGAGGCTTTTCCCCTCTCTGCTTCCAGCAGCATTCCTGCCTCCAGTATCTTGGGGAGAGGGAAGAGGAACCAGGAAATCAGCCTTAAATACCTGATTTCTATCTAGCAGGACAGGTGACAGAAATCAGGCAGCAGACAAACTCTGGTCTGGATCCCTCATCCCTCAGTTCCAGCAACTGTCAAACTGTGGGATGGAGTGCATATATTCTGAGGCTGCACTTTCTAGCCTAAACAGGATAGAAGCTGTCCAGTATCCTGGGAGCCCTATATATGGAATTTATTACCATCCCCTGGTTTCTGTCACAATACCTTGAGAAAGCGCTCTGTGAAGCGTGAAACGTTAGTAGGGCTCTCCATTGCCCTGTTTTTCCATGACCAATAAATAATCTTTTTATGGAATATTTCTACTTTTTTGATACCTACAGTAGTGCTCTTCCAGTTTTTCTCCTTCTCTACTTTTCTCTTCACCAGCTTTGAACTCCTTGCATGCACCTCTGACAGGAAGGGGAAAAACATAATTTTGCACTCAAGGTTTGCTTATTAATGTGCTTTCCGTGTGGTTTCATAACACTAATGTTGATTTTACTATTATATCCAGGTGATTGATTTGTCAGACTGCTTCCTCTTCCCCTTTCCTTACTCCTTTTATCTCTTATCTCTTCTCCCTCCATGCTAGTGGTCAACATCCATCCCTCATGTCAGTCACATGACAAACAACTAAAGTGGGCTACCTCTAATGAATAACTACTTACCAGTTCCAACTCTACTTGCTAATATTTGTGCCATCCCAAACATCCTGCAACTCAACTATCTACTGTAACATCAGTGTCAGCCAACCTATGCTTCAGTCTTCATTCAGGTTTTTCCTAACTTGTTTACAAAATCCTGTTTTGTGAATTTCATTTGATATTCTGCATGCACATGACACACACTCATTGACTTATTCACTGCTTGGTTATATTGAAGCTTATAAAGCTTCAAGTATTCAATTCAATCAGTATCTTGGCACTATACCTAAAGGACTTTAGGTCAATGCACTCCAGGTGAATTGGAGTTTACAGCAGTTTGTACTTTCTATATACAGCCTTCCATTTATCAGGAAGAGGATGTCCATATTTCTAAAAAAACAAACAAACACATTTACCAAATGTTACTATATTTGTCTTCATAGATCTACACGTGATAACTCACTTGTTATACATCTACTTGCACTAGTTGATAAAAGGAAGCACAAAATACCTTAAATCCATTTTTATAAGCTCCAGGCCAAGATAAAGCACTTGTATATAAAAGCCTAAATTATTTTACAAATGTATTTCATTGATACACATTCACATTAATAAATTAGGGAGACATGCCGGTGCTGAAAAAGGATCCCACCTGAGAGATATGCCAGTAGCTAGATTAGCTACATGTGTGAGCAGTGAGCGGCTCAAAAGTAGGATGTGATAATGCCACTTTTCTCTTGTGCTTTCCTTATTAAAAATATAAGAACAAAAAAAGGGGTGCAGAAAGAGAGATAACAAAAACTCAATTAGTATAGCAAAATATAGTTTATATGTCTAAATGGAACATATAACACTCACATTTAAAGAGGTGGATCAAAATGATTCGATCATCCGCATATTCACAGAGGGTCAGGCTGTGATAGCAAGAAGCCTCACGATCTCAAAGTCCCCAAATGTTAAAGGGAATAGTCCAGCTACGACGATGGTAATCAGCAGCCAGATCTAGCTTTCAGTCGGTGGTATGCTTGGATGGCAGCTTCCGGATGTCCGTCATCACGGGCATCACGTTGCTGCTTATGACCTCACCACACATACGCAGCAACGTGACGTCCGTGATGACAGACATCCGGAAGTTGCCATCCAAGCATACCACGAGGACGCCGATTGAAAGCTGGATCTGGCTGTTGATTACAATCTTTGGGATCGCGGGGCTTCTGGCTATCGGAGCCTGACCCTCTGTGAATATGCGGATGATTGGATCATTTTGATCCACCTCTTTTAATGTGGGTGTTATATGTTGCATTTAGACATATAAATTATATTTTGTTATACTTTTTGTTTTTATGTGTCTGGATTTGCCCTGCTGATCACGGGAGATTGGGAGCAGCAAGGAGGATAACTCTAATTTAGAAGAGATAAGGAACTAAGGGACAGCGCGCACTGTATTTCTTTAATAAATTATTAAAAATATGTTAACATCGCTGGTATCTATCTTTATCACCTCTCTCCTCTCATCCCCTCTCTCTCTTTCTAACCCACTCCCCCTCATCCTATCTCTCTCTCTCTTTTTCTTTGCAGAGACATACCTGCTGCAACCGGCTTCCCTACTCTTCAACAGGACACAGTAATGCTGACCAGGGTCACACGGAAGCATCTGAAAATCTACATGCCCACTCCCTATCAACGAGCTGCCCCCGGACTTAATCACCTGTCCCCCTTTGGCACCATTTGCACACGTGGGTTCAGAGGTTGACAGTCTCTGCCTCCTCCTCCTCTCCCCTGCTCCCTTCCTCCACTCTTTGCTTACATCCCCGGTGCCCTCTTTTCTCCAAAGCTCCTTACTACCTCCCCCACTGGAAACACTCTATCGACCCCCGCAAGTAGGCGCATGAAGGTATGCCTGTCCTAACATCTTCCTGCTCACAGAATGGCCTCCCATCACTGGCTCACCCCATCCCCCACTCTCTAACCCTACCCCCACAGCCATAGGCCCCAAATGAGGTCTCCACCTGCCCCCTTATCAACTGCCTATCTCAGCCCTGCGCCACATCTTGCCTTGCAGAGGCAAGCCCACCAGCCACCACTATCAGCACCACCAACTTCCACTCCCCCCCAAAAACGCCGGTCCAGAGGTTAATCCGACAAACTCCCCCCTCCTCGCGGCTTAGCTGCGTGCTCTAATTGTGGGGGCCTCCTAGGGGATGTTATTAGAGGTGTCTTTGGAGGTGCTTCTCTGCCTGACTATTGTGGTTTGTCTGCAACTCTGCAGAGCATGGCAGCACCTTGCAGGCTGTGTGTTTAACATCCCTGTTTTATAGCATGTCACATGATGTTAAATCATTTCAACATCTCAGACACCACTAAAATGTATCATCCTTTATATACTGTAGCTTCAAGATTGCACCTTCGGTTCAAGTTGGTGTTACACTTCAAAACAGATATAGACAATCCGTAGAAAAGTGCACATCATAAACACTAATATGATGTGATTGTCTTTTTTTCTTTAGTGTAGCTGATGGAATAATTACAATCTAAAAATATATGCTAGCACAGAGAGAGAAGCAAAAATAGGTGAAAGCATTACTGCATTATATTATACCAGAAGACATACATAGGCTGCAGTAAGTGAAAATGCAGTATTATCGTAAAAACAAAGTGAGTTATTTTTATAGTGCAATATATCAATGTTGCACCACCAAAAATGTCGCACTTTTTATCAGACGTGTAAAAATATCGGATCCGTTAAGAAATAGTCATAATATCGCATTCTTTAGGTATTATCGCACATACATCAAGTTCCGATATTTATCGGAACGGAATTAATGCTAGAAATAACGTGTTTTTTATCACCTAGTTCAAGCAGGTCTTAGTCCTACTGTATCTTTGCTATGTATGTAAGGCCAATAAATTGGCCATTATATACATAGCCAATATAAGCAAAACCAATCTCAAATAGATGATAAAATATTAGTTTTAAGACATTACAGTACATAATAACACCTTAGTAGCCATGAGGTGAACTAGTAATGTCTTTCCATGACTAGCTGACCGTATAGGGTTACCTATCCCCATTGGCATGCTTTACAAAATATAAATATAAAATACTTATGTCCTTAGATTCAGACCGGAGCCTATCGCGCTGCGGTGTGACGTTACCGGCTGATCGCGTGACTCTTGGGTCTGCGTGAGTTGCTCCGGTGATTCCTCTGGCAGTGTGTGGTCCCGGCTCTCCCCTGTGGCACCCCTCATACACCTGAAAGTCTGCGTGTGTGGCAGCAGTGGCCGTCCCGGCAGCGTGGATCTTTGGAGGCTGTACTACTACCATCCATTGCCTAGGCTCCGGTCTGAATCTAAGGACAGCTGTGCTACGGGCTTATATCTTTCAGCCTTGCTGTAAGTAGGATTTCAATTTTACTCCTACCAGATGACATAGCTTTAATAGCGTCTCTAAGCCAACATACATGTGTTTGTTGTTTAATTCATATATTTTAATTCACTTGCATTAAATTTGTAATTATTTCCTTGCCAATCTTTTCAGTGTTTTTTTGTCTATTGTTTTGTTATTTAGTTGCACTATGATCTTTTTCTTTTGTCTTTTCTGTTTTTGTCTTATTTGTTTGTTTGTCCTTCCATGAGACTTCATTGAAGATACCCCCCAGGATTTATCTCCATTTATATCGGACTTTACATTTGGTCAGGTTTTATTATTTCCTTTTGGAGGCACCGGTATTTTGTTTTTATTGTCTGTATTGGTTTGTGTTAACCTTTTTGCCTAGGCAGCCCCCATTTTAAGTTTAAAGTGTATTATTATTATGTTTGTAACATTTGTGTCACTATTTCTATATTTATAGCATTAGCGCTGTTTTCACTGCTCTTCCCTTTTATATGCTTTACAAAATGCTACGGTAATTAATGGGTTAACCCCGTGTGTGTCCTCATCTATCTGTGTGAAAGAAATGCTGTTTGATTTTTAGTGCTGTTTTGATTAAGTGTGAAGTTTGAACCAGAAGAGAAGTATACTAGAGTATACTAGCAGGGGTGGCTGGACTTGGCAAGTGTACAGTTGGTTAATTTATTTTTAAATTGTGTGGGAATTGAAAGCCTGTAACCATTTTTCCTTTCTCTCCTGCCTGATTGAGCCTGTAGTGGGTGTGCTGTAGTTGATTGCTTACAAACGCACATGATTGGTGTTCGTGTCTTTCCTTACAACAGGTTTGTAATGAATCCTGAGCTTTCGTGTCCTGGTCTGTGTGATTTAATTATTGTTTGATCTAAGTGCTGTTTTTATTGTGTGGAGGTAGAACTAGATATATTTTAAAACCTTTTCGCCCAGCCAATCAGTAAGTGCAGCATCTGGTTACCAAGCCAGGACCAAAATCACTATATTAGAAATTTAGTGCAATAATTGGGTACTTTGGATCCCTTGGAGTGTATCTACTGCTGCGACACACTTTATTCGAGCAAATAACCAGTTTGTACCTGGCAGATACCTGGAATGCGCCGCTCCTCACCTCTGACAAGCCGCGATGCGTTTGCCTTCCCAGCCACGGTTCATGCCTGGCTGACGGGCGGCTGATCTGTTAAATGATAATGATCAGGATTTAAAAGGCTGCAATGCTTCGCGTGTCCACCAGATGGAATAAATTCATGAATTGTAATGCAGTATATATATACAGTACTGTATATACACAGTATATATATATATATATATATATATATATATATATATATATATATATATATATATATATATATATATACTGTATAACAACAACCCCTATAACCCCTAACATACAGTACTGTACACATACAGTACTGTATATGCACTTACATAAATGATACTATGGGCCGGCGGGGGCGAGATGTGTTTGCAGCAGAGAGAGATCCGCTGCTCTCTCTCTGCGCAAACATCGGCACATTAAAAATTATTTTAAATACATTTTTATTTATAGTGTAGATGTGCAGGGGGTCTCGGGAGCTGATCCGCACTGGTTTCAGGTCCGGGGACCCCCTGCTTCCCGAGATACAGACCCCTTTATGAGGTGCCGGTATCTCTCTGCGTTTCAAGGTCCCGATCACGTGATCGCGGCCTGTAAACCAAGCAGAGCAGAGGGATACCAGCACCCCCTAAAGGGGCCTGTATCTCGGGGAGCAGGGGGTCCCCGGACCTAAAACCACAGCGGTTCTGCTCCGGAGACCCTCTGCACATGTACAGTATAAATAAAACACATACAATATACAGTATAAATAAACACTCGTTCTTTACCTTAGCGGCTATGCGCTATGGTAAAGAAGCATCATTTCTGTATTTTAATAATATTGTACAGTGAGCAGGGGGTTCCCTGAGCCAGAAATTAATGCACAGGAACCCCCCCTGCTCCTGCACAATATTATTAAAAATACAGAAATGCTGCTTCATTACCATAGTGGATAGCCGCTAAGGCAATGAAGGGGTTAACTCACCGTGCCCGCTTAATTGTGGGTAGCGGGGGTGGGTGAGGGGGGTATTTGGCCCTTGGTGTGAGTTTAGGGCTTGCGGGGGGGTTGCGGGTGCATTTAACCCCTTCACGGCAGTAGCAGTTAATACCGTTACGGTCATGAAGGGGTTAAGCCCTCCTGCTACCCCCCCGCAAGCCCTAAACAGCCACCGTTGGGGATAATACCCCCTTCACCCACCCCCACTACCCACAATAAATAAAATACACACACAGCAGCCGCCAAAAAATAAATAAATAAATCTAAATAAATAAATGACTATAAATAAATACATTTGAAATACATTTTTATTTATAGTGTAGATGTGCAGGGGGTCTCCAGAGCTGAACCGCACTGGTTTCAGGTCGGGGGACCCCCTGCTCCCCGAGATACAGCCCCCTTTATGAGGTGCCGGTATCCCTCTGCTTGGTTTAAAGGTCCCGATCACGTGACCGCGGCCTGTAACCCAAGCAGAGGGATACCGACACCCCCTAAAGGGGCCTGTATCTCGGGGAGCAGGGGGTCCCCAGACCTAAAACCACAGCGGTTCAGCTCCGGAGACCCTCTGCAAATCTACACTATCAATTAAAATGTATTTTAAATGTATTTATTTATATTCATTTATTTATTTAGATTTATTTATTAATTGTGCTGCTGCTGCTGTGTGTGAATTTTTTTTATTGTGGGTAGTGGGGGTGGGTGAAGGGGGTATTAGCCCCATCGGTGGTTGTTTAGGGCTTGCGGGGGGTAGCGGGTGCACTTAACCCCTTCACGACCGTAGCGGTATTAACTGCTACGGTCGTGACGGGGTTAAGTGCACCCGCAACCCCCCCGCAAGTCCTAAACTCACACCAAGGGCCAAACATCCCCTTCACCCATCCCCGCTACCCACAATAAAAAAAATTCACGCACAGCAGCCCCACAATTAATAAATAAATCTAAATAAATAAATAAATACGTGAAGAGAAATAAATATATACTGTATATATACAGTATATATATATAATAACAATCCCTATACATGTACAGTATATACTGTGTGTATATATACATATATACATATACATATACATACATATATATATATATATATATATATATACAGTATATACACACACATGATGAACCAATATACAAATACAGTACATGTAGAATGGTTATCAAAATCATACTGTCCTACAAATAACGCTTCTCCATACAGACAATAATAATAATCCATTTAATAATCCTAACTGATCTTACAATATAAAACATAACATTCCAATCCACACAGTACATTGCATTTACATTGTATAAATGATGCATAAAATCTATGCACCATATACATTCTACAAATGAATGTTAACAATATCATTGCAAGCTACTGTACCAGTAAATACAAACACTTCCAAACAAGTCAACTATTTTAACCAATCAAGTAAACAAAAATCAATATACAATATACTGTAAGTACCAACCAGAAAACACAATTTAAAACAAAAGCTAACCCTTACAATACCAAAGATTACATCTTTCTAATTGTAAAAAACAGTACCCATTATACACACATTGAAGCATTGCAATAAACAACATACAGTACAGTACATCCCCTGTATCTCCCTGCCTTCAGTGTAATCTGTTTAAAGCCCCCTCCCCCCTAATGTTTCTGTTAAACAGATTACACTGAAGGCAGAGAGATTTAAAGCTCCCTCCCCCCTAATGTTTCTGTTAAACAGATTACACTGAAGGCAGAGAGATTTAACAGAAACATTAGGGAGGGGGGAGGGGGCTTTAAACAGATTACACTGAAGGCAGAGAGATTTAAAGCCCCCTCCCCCCTAATGTTTCTGTTAAATCTCCCTCCCTGCCTGCATTGCTGTGAGTGCAGTGTATGTAAATGTGGGGAGGGGGGGGGGGCCCAATGTGCATACTGCAACCGTTATACCATTACTCAAAAACAGCAAGCTTGACCCTACCTGTCCTTCTAACTAATGACCTGTCTCCCTCCTGCCTTTTGCCTCCAAATTCCTTGAACGTTTTGTATTCTCTCGATTTCTACACTTTCTCAACACCTATTCTGTACTAGACCCTCTACAATCTGGCTTCCGCACTGCTCACTCTACTGAAACAGCCCTCACTAAAATAACTGACGACCTCCACGCTGCCAAAGACAGAGGTCATTACACTCTGCTCATATTACTCGACCTCTCTGCAGCATTCGACACCGTGGACCACCCTCTTCTCCTTCACATTCTCCATACTCTTGGTATTCGGAACAAAGCTTTATCCTGGATCTCCTCTTACCTCTCCCATCGTACCTTCAGTGTCTCTTTTGCTAACACCTCCTCCTCCTCTATTGATCTCTCTGTGGGGGTACCCCAGGGCTCTGTCCTGGGACCCCTTCTCTTTTCTCTCTACACACTCTCTCTAGGTGACCTAATCACATCTTTTGGGTTTAAATATCACCTCTATGCTGACGACACACAAATTTACCTTTCAATCCCTGACCTTACACCTGCTATACAGACCAAAGTTTCTGAATGCCTCTCTGGAATATCATCCTGGATGGCCATCCGCCGACTGAAACTCAACATGGCAAAAACAGAGCTCCTTATACTACCTCCCAAACCTGGCCCTACTACATCCTTCCACATTGCTATTGGAAATACGATCATTCACCCAGTAGCCCAAGCACGCTGCCTAGGGGTCACACTTGATTCCTCTCTCTCATTCTCCTCTCATATTCAAAACGTTTCTAAAACTTGTCGCTTTTTCCTCTGCAATATCACAAAGATACGCCCTTTCCTCTGTTACTCAACTGCTAAAACTCTGACTCAGGCCCTCATTCTCTCACGTCTCGATTACTGCAACCTCCTGCTGTCCGGCCTTCCTACCTCTCACCTGTCTCCCCTACAATCTATCCTAAACACTGCTGCCAGAATCACTCTACTTCTTTCCTAAATCTGTCTCCGCATCTCCCCTCCTGAAATCCCTCTCCTGGCTTCCGATTAAATCACGTATCTCACACTCAATTCTACTGCTCACTTTTAAAGCTTTACATTCTTCTGCCCCTCATTACATCTCAGCCCTAATTTCTCGCTATGCACCATCACGACTCTTGCGTTCTTCTCAAGGATGTCTTCTTTCTACCCCCTTTGTATCTAAAGCTCTCTCCCGCCTTAAACCTTTCTCACTTTCTGCCCCACACCTCTGGAATGCCCTTCCCCTCAATACCCGACTAGCCCCCTCGCTATCCACCTTTAAGACCCACCTTAAGACACATCTGCTTAAAGAAGCATATGAGTAGCACTGGATAATCATGGACACATGACACAAAGCTTGGCCCCCTGCAGACGCACTTACTAGTATTACCTCTTACTGTCTCTGTACGTTCTCCCTACCTACCAATTAGATTGTAAGCTCCTCGGAGCAGGGACTCCTTCCTTAATGTTACTTTTACAGTATGTCTGAAGCACTTATTCCCATGATCTGTTATTTATATTTGTTATTTATATGACATGTATTACTACTGTGAAGCGCTATGTACATTTTATGGCGCTATACAAATAAAGACATACATACATACATACTGTGAGGTCTAACCACCCTCACCCCCTACCCACATACCGTTACCCCCCCCATCCTGGCCTTGGCCCCTCCGCTTCTGCAAAACAGACACAAAAATTAAACATCCAAAGTAATGTCCCCTAACCCCTTAATCACCATAGCGGTTAATAACCGCTACAGTCATTAAGGGGTTAACCCACCCTCACCCACCACTCGGGATGCCTACATACCCTCCCACACTAACCCCCCCCCGTGAGGCCTAACCACCCAGTCAGTACCCACAAGGGAGGCCTACCCACATACTGTTGGGGAAACCCCCCCCCCCCACCCCCAGTACCCACAATAAAAACAGTACAATGACCCACAATAAACAGCATTATATTTATTAAATACATTACCCACCCCCTGTGCCCCCCCATAAATACAAGATTTATTCTTTTACATACAGGGTTCATAACGCAGCCCCACGCGAGTCCCCGGTGGGCTGGGAGGGCACCTGGACAGACCTACAGTTTATAAGCAGCCCTTTTTACACAGGTTCTGGAGGCCTGCTGGTGGATCCTGCCAGCACCATGGCCCCCAGGTGGTCTCCTTGGGTCACCGTGGGCCACAATTGGGTCCCCACGGTAGGCCCAAGGATGTCTGGGAGCCCTGGGTCAGACCCACAGGTGTCTGCGGGGCCTCGGGTGGTTCCCTCGGGGGTCTGGGGAACTCACGGGTGCTCACTACGGGTCCGCGGTGCCCGCACAGAAGTGGGACCACACATCATCATCCCCGCACCTACGGGTCGGCGGTGCCCCCACAGAAGTGGGACCACACATCATCATCCCCGCAGACTACGGGTCCGCGGTGCCCCCACAGAAGTGGGACCGCACATCATCATCCCCGCATGTGTCACCTGTGGAACCACCAGCCTGATACCCTTGGGATACCCGCGGATACCCACAGGTGGTCTCCAGAGGTCCCACGCAGAACCACGGAACCAACCCTGAATGTAAAAAAAACAAACCTGGCCTATACATTCAATACATACACCCTCCCCCCCAAAACCTACAGTACAATAATGTGCAAAATAACTATATCCAGATATGGATAATAGATTAATTGCTCATTATTAAAAACATTAACTAGCATATACAAATAAATAAAGTACTACTGACCTCATCAATACGAAGTGTCCGTTGCCAGCGCCTTCCTTCTCTTGCCCATACAAGACATAGCCAATACCAAGCCAATACATTGCAAGTACATTCAGATATCAATTAACCCCTTAAACACCTTATCGGATAATAACCACAAAGGTGATTAAGGGGTTAAGCCACACAGCCCGATACTCACCCTTCACCCATGAATTTGTACTGTGGCTTCATCATGCAACCAATTCTGGCCCACGGTGACCCAAGGAGACCACCTGGGGGCCATGGTGCTGGCAGGATCCACCAGCAGGCCTCCAGAACCTGTGTAAAAAGGGCTGCTGGTAAACTGTAGGTCTGTCCAGGTGCCCTGCCAGCCCACCGGGGACTCGCGTGGGGCTGCGTTATGAACCCTGTATGTAAAAGAATAAATCTTGTATTTATGGGGGGGCACAGGGGGTGGGTAATGTATTTAATAAATATAATGCTGTTTATGTGGGTCATTGTACTGTTTTTATTGTGGGTACTGGGGTGCGGGGGGGGTGTGTTTCCCCAACGGCCTCCCTTGTGGGTACTGACTGGGTGGTTAGGCCTCACGGGGGGGGGGTTAGTGTGGGAGGGTATGTACAGTAGGCATCACGAGTGGTGGGTGAGGGTGGGTTAACCCCATAATGACTGTAGCAGTTAATAACCGCTATGGTGATTAAGGGGTTAGGGGACATTAATTTGGATGTTTTAATTTTTGAGTCTGTTTTGCAGAAGCGGAGGGGCCATGGCCAGGATGGGGGGGGTAACGGTATGTGGGTAGGGGGTGAGGGTGGTTAGACCTCACAGTATGCACATTGGGTCCCCCCCCTCCCCACATTTACATACACTGCACTCACAGCAATGCAGGCAGGGAGGGAGATTTAACAGAAACATTAGGGGGGAGGGGGCTTTAAATCTCTCTGCCTTCAGTGTAATCTGTTTAAAGCCCCCTCCCCCTCCCTAATGTTTCTGTTAAATCTCTCTGCCTTCAGTGTAATCTGTTTAACAGAAACATTAGGGGGGAGGGGGCTTTAAATCTCTCTGCCTTCAGTGTAATCTGTTTAACAGAAACATTAGGGGGGAGGGGGCTTTAAACAGATTACACTGAAGGCAGGGAGATACAGGGGATGTACTGTACTGTATGTTGTTTAGTGCAATGCTTCAATGTGTGTATAATGTATACTGTTTTTTACAATTAGATAGATGTAATCCTTGGTATTGTAAGGGTTAGCTTTGGTTTTAAATTGTGTTTTCTGGTTGGTACTTACAGTATATTGTATATTGATTTTTGTTTACTTGATTGGTTAAAATAGTTGACTTGTTTCGAAGTGTTTGTATTTACTGGTACAGTAGCTTGCAATGATATTGTTAACATTCATTTGCAGAATGTATATGGTGCATAGATTTTATGCATTGGATTTTATGCATGTGGATTGGAATGTTATGTTTTATATTGTAAGATCAGTTAGGATTATTAAATGGATTATTATTATTGTCTGTATGGAGAAGCGTTATTTGTAGGACAGTATGATTTTGATAACCATTCTACATGTACTGTATTTCTATATTGGTTCATCATGTGTGTGTATATACTGTGTGTATATATATATATATATGTATATGTATGTATGTATATATATAGTATATATATACACAGTATATACTGTATATGTATAGGGATTGTTATTATATATATACTGTATATGTACAGTATATATATATACAGTATATATTTATTTCTCTTCATGTATTTATTTATTTATTTAGATTTATTTATTAATTGTGGGGCTGCTGTGCGTGAATTTTTTTATTGTGGGTAGCGGGGATGGGTGAAGGGGATGTTTGGCCCTTGGTGTGAGTTTAGGACTTGCGGGGGGGTTGCGGGTGCACTTAACCCCTTCACGACCGTAGCAGTTAATACCGCTACGGTCGTGAAGGGGTTAAGTGCCCCCGCTACCCCCCGCAAGCCCTAAACAACCACCGATGGGGCTAATACCCCCTTCACCCACCCCCACTACCCACAATAAAAAAAATTCATACACAGCAGCAGCAGCACAATTAATAAATAAATCTAAATAAATAAATAAATAAATGAATATAAATAAATACATTTAAAATACATTTTATTGATAGTGTAGATGTGCAGAGGGTCTCCGGAGCAGAACCGCTGTGGTTTTAGGTCTGGGGACCCCCTGCTCCCCGAGATACAGGCCCCTTTAGGGGGTGCCGGTATCCCTCTGCTTGGGTTACAGGCCGCGGTCACGTGATCGGGACCTTTAAACCAAGCAGAGGGATACCGGCACCTCATAAAGGGGGCTGTATCTCGGGGAGCAGGGGGTCCCCCGACCTGAAACCAGTGCGGTTCAGCTCCGGAGACCCCCTGCACATCTACACTATAAATAAAAATGTATTTCAAATGTATTTATTTATAGTCATTTATTTATTTAGATTTATTTATTTATTTTTTGGCGGCTGCTGTGTGTGTATTTTATTTATTGTGGGTAGTGGGGGTGGGTGAAGGGGGTATTATCCCCAACGGTGGCTGTTTAGGGCTTGCGGGGGGGTAGCAGGAGGGCTTAACCCCTTCATGACCGTAACGGTATTAACTGCTACTGCCGTGAAGGGGTTAAATGCACCCGCAACCCCCCCGCAAGCCCTAAACTCACACCAAGGGCCAAATACCCCCCTCACCCACCCCCGCTACCCACAATTAAGCGGGCACGGTGAGTTAACCCCTTCATTGCCTTAGCGGCTATCCACTATGGTAATGAAGCAGCATTTCTGTATTTTTAATAATATTGTGCAGGAGCAGGGGGGGTTCCTGTGCATTAATTTCTGGCTCAGGGAACCCCCTGCTCACTGTACAATATTATTAAAAATACAGAAATGCTGCTTCTTTACCATAGCGCATAGCCGCTAAGGTAAAGAACGAGTGTTTATTTATATATGTATTTTATTTATACTGTACATGTGCAGAGGGTCTCCGGAGCAGAACCGCTGTGGTTTTAGGTCCGGGGACCCCCTGCTCCCCGAGATACAGGCCCGTTTAGGGGGTGCCGGTATCCCTCTGCTCTGCTTGGTTTACAGGCCGCGATCACGTGATCGGGACCTTTAAACGCAGAGGGATACCGGCACCTCATAAAGGGGTCTGTATCGCGGGGAGCAGGGGGTCCCCGGACCTGAAACCAGTGCGGTTCAGCTCCCGAGACCCCCTGCACATCTACACTATAAATAAAAATGTATTTAAAATAATTTTTAATGTGCCGATGTTTGCGCAGAGAGAGAGCAGTGGATCTCTCTCTGCTGCAAACACATCTCGCCCCCGCCGGCCCATAGTATCATTTATGTATGTGCATATACAGTACTGTATGTTAGGGGTTATAGGGGTTGTTGTTATACAGTATATATATATATATATATATATATATATATATATACATTATATATACTGCATTACAATTCATTATAGGGGACGGCTTCAAAGAGAACAGCTCGCAAGCGCCCCCATGTGTTTTTACACGGCATTGCAGTATTGCAGCCAGCCGGAATAAAATGCTTCAATCCCTGCCGGGAAAATAACGCTATACACTCCGGCAGAAAACGATCACAAACCTCAATACACCCGAGTATACCCGAATTCGCGGGACTAGCCGAGCGAGAATAAAGTGTGTCGCCACTGTATATATGTTAAATGCTGCTCCCAATGCACCTTACAGAATTATTATGTTTCACTTATATTAGGACATTATTAGGTGAGCAGTGTATTTCACTTTTTGTTCCAGCCAAGACCAACCAGAAAAAGGAAAAGTTTTAAAACAAATATTCAGATGTAGCGGTCGTTATTCGAACATTTCACATGTTGTAAACCTGGGCACATCCATGTCATGGTGCGTGATTTCTGCCAACATTACCGCGTTAAGATGCGTGTTGACTAGTGTTTTTATCGAGTGCAGAAAATGGCATTTTAGCGTTGTCTGCAATACCGTCGAGAAACTCAATAGGGCAATCACGAGTAGTTGTCTTAAAAATCTACAGTAATAGCAATTCAACCTATCCTCTATTGTGTACATGGGAAAGAAGTCCTTTCTGAGGCTCCTTAGCCATACACAAATCCTCTAACTGTAGAAGATTAAAAATATGAGCACACACAACAAAAAGTGTTTTTAACGAATTAAATGTTGTATTTGTACAGGATAATAAAGGAAAAAGGAATAATACAAAAATACGTCGCTTCTTCTTCCGAATGTAAAATATTTTTTTCACGCTAGTTGGAACCTTTTGAAAAGCATATGCGTGTCCTCATATTTATGCGCATGCATGTATGTCTAGTTGGAACCTTGTTGAAACGCATATGCATGTCATCACATTTATGCGCATGCGTGTATGCCTAATTGCCTAACAAACAAAAGCGAATAAGTCCTTCATGGGGATTTGGCGAGAATGACTTCACATTTGATGTGAATTTCAAGTCTGAAAACAAAAAAAAAGAGGCATTCCATTTTTTTTGCTCGACATGGGCTTATTGAATGAATGATTTTAGGAAACCAATATGCGGGGCATGTTTTTTATACTTGATCAATTTTTGCCATTCTTAAAATCACTTGCTTTTTAATTCTACTGTACTGTATATTGTATGAGGTGGCATACACTACTATATTTTTTAAACCATTTTTAAACCAACATTAAACCATGAACACACCAAAAAGTATATTTAAAGATTTAACAATTTTATTTGTACAGGATAATAAAGGAAAAAGGAATAATACAAAGATACAACGGCGCCTCTTCTTCAAATTTTACAATCTTGTCTTTATCTTCTTCGTAATGGCTACATTGCTTTCTGTTGTTCTTTTGTCATTGAGAGAGTTGGGGAATAGGGCAAACTACTGACTGTTATTACAGTATGCACAGAATACAATAAGTTTGCACATTCCCCCCCTTCCTGTATGTAGTGCATTAAAGGCCTTGAGTATTTCACAATATTGGACTACAGTATAACTACTGTCTAACTATATATAACTACAGTATATACTGTAAGTATATACAGTATAACTATAACTATAATACGTTATGGATTGGAGCACTGTGTCTTACCTGGCACATGCAAAACAGAAATAGAAAAAAAATATTATACCAAGCATTAAAAGCATTAAACAATGAAACAATTAAAAAAAAAACCACCAGGATTAGTGCATTAAAGGCTTTGAGTATTCCACAATATTGGACTATACTGTAACTACTGTCTAACTATATACAGTATAACTATATACTGTATAACTATATACTGTATAACTATACTAGGTTAGCCAATACACACATGTCTGATACAAATGTACTATACAGTTGAGTGGAGAGTAAGGGCTGACATAAAATGGTTAAAATGATTATTTTGAGTGCCATACTTACCTGTACCATACTTACTGTTCCTGTACTTGCCTTACTACAGCACAGTACAATACCTTACTACATTCCGGTGGCACTCCCATTACGCTGTAAAATAACGGACAACACACTAGCAATATTATCAATATAGTTATTGCATCTTTGTACTGTGAGTATGCCGTTCCAGAAACTCATTATTCCTTTTGCTAATTCATCCTTTTTCGATAGTTTCACAACTTTTCTGATATAATCCTTCAGTGCATGCCACACGAAATCTATGAGGTTCAAATCTGGTGATCTTGAATGGGAGGGGGAAAAAATGGTGAATTATTTGAACAAATATAAACAGTTTAAAACAAGGAGAAAAAGTTCATGTACACTGGAGGACAGTATTTACTCCAGTGCCATCTTAACCCAGTTGATACAGCTCGCAAGAATATAGGCAACAGAGGCGGTATGTTTAGGGTCATTTTCCTGGAAGACACAGTTCTTCAGTGATGTGGCGTCAAATGACACTTCGACGTCACATGTTGTCGCATTGCCATGGCAACGCTACCCCATGTGATGTCATGCTGCCAGGGCAACATGATGTTGTGTGACTTCGCAGTGTCATTTGACAGTGTTATGCTGAAGAAGGAGCAGTGCTGCAGGAGCAGGCAGCCCGGGCAGCACCAAAGTAAGTGCCTATTGGGGGTGGATTTTTAAATCCGCCACAGCTGTATTATATGTGGAGTTAGAACCAGAAGGAGTTTGAACAAGAAAGGTGTGAAACAAGGTATATACTGCACCGACACACTTTATTCGAGCAAATACCCGGTATGTACCTGGCAGATACCTGGAATGCGCCACTCCTAACCTCTGACAAGCCCCGTTGCATTTGCCTTCCCAGCCTGGGTTCATGCCTGGGTGATGGGCGGCTGATCTGTTAAATGATAATGATTAGGATTTAATAGGCTGCAATGCTTCGCGTGTCTACCAGATGGCATAAATTCATGAATTGTAATGCAGTTTATATATATATACTGTGCAGTATTGCAGCCAGCGGGAATAAAATGCTTCAATCCCTGCTTGGAAAATAACTCAATGTACTCGGGCAGAAAACAGTCACAAACCTCAATACACCCGGGTATATCCGAATTCGTGGGACTAGCCAAGCTCGAATAAAGTGTGTCGCCAGTGTAGAACTAGAGTAAATTGTTAGCATTTTATCCTCCATAGTGCAACATCAGCAGGACTGCCACTTCCCAAGGAGCATACCACTGTGGGAAGTGTGAGCAGGTGGTCTCTTTAGAGTCAGCGATTGCTGATCTGTAGAGACAATTTGCAATATTGAGGGACATTGACAATTTTGAATTGAGTTTACTGCTCACTGAGCAGGCCCTGGCTGGAACTAGTGGTGCAGAGGGTTGAGCTGTGAGTGAGGAAAGGAACATATAGGTAACTGGGTAAAGTTTAATCGGTAAAAAGGGGGAAGACGAAAAGGCAGGCCAGATCTAAGCTGACCCATCCCAATAGATTTACCAGATTGAATGAAGATATTCTGAGTGTCAGGGCAGGAATGGCAATGCTGTGGGAGACTGATTCCTCTAGTAACAAGGGAATAGTTCCTCCTGCACAGAGAAGAATCAGGATACTCAGAGACCAAGAAAGAGTGGTAGTAGGGGTCTCCATTATTAGGAAGGTACCTATAGATAGGGCAATCTGTTGTCATAACCGCATGAATCTAACAGTTTGTTGTCTCCTGAGGGCTCGGGTTTGGCACATTGTGGATTGGGTAGGCAGATTGTTTAGAGGGGCTGAGGCTGACCCTGCGGTCTTTGTACACTTTGGCACCAATCACAAAGTTAGAGAAACTTGAAGGGTTCTAAAAAAGGATTTCAGGGATTTAGGCTGCAAGATTAAGGCAAGGACCTCCCAAGTAGTTCTTTCTGAAATACTACTAGTACCATGCTCTACCCAAGGGAGACAGGCAGAGATTAAGGAGGTTACACATGGCTACAAAAGTGGTGTAGGGGAACATGACCAGATGGAATACATCCAAGAGCTCTTAAGGAGCTAAGTTCAGTCATAGCCAAACTATTATCACAACTGGGGAATTACAGACCTGTAAACCTAACATCAGTAGTGGGGAAGCTGCATGAAGGTTTATTATGTTATGATATTCAGGAATACCTAGTGCAGCGATGCGCAAACTGTGGGGCGCGCCCCCTTGGGGGGGCACAAGATTATGTAGGGGGGGGCGCGGGCTGCTTGCAGGGAAAACTGGGGGCGGGCAGAGCTGTGCACGGGCGTCCAGAAGCTCCGTGCTGCTGCTTCTATGTGTCTGTGTCTTGCAGAGGGGGCGGGGCTTCTCTCTGCACACAGACAGCCCCTCCTTCTCTTCCTGTCTGCTTCCCGCACCAGTTTTCAGCAGCATGGGGGGTTGGGGGATCGGAGCATGTCGCCCCCCCCAGGTGATATTGTGTGTGTGTGTGTGTGTGTGTGTGTGTGTGTGTGTGATTTGTGTGTGATTTGTGTGTGATTTGAGTGTGTGTGTGTGGGGATTTGTGTGTGTGCATGGGGATTGAGTGTGTGTGTGTGGGGATTGAGTGTGTGTGTGTGTGGGGGGGATTGAGTGTGTGTGTGTGCGGGGGGATTGAGTGGGTATGTGTGTGTGGGGGGGATTGAGTGTGTGTGTGTGGGGGATTGTGTGTATGTGTGGGGATTGAGGCTGTGTTTGGGGGGGGTTGAGTGTGTGTGTGTGTGTGGGGGGGATTGAGTGTGTGTGTGTGGGGATTGAGTGTGTGTGTGTGGTGATTGATTGAGAGAGAGTGTGTGTGTTGTAATGCAGTGGTGCGCAAACTGGGGGGGCAATGAGGCGCAAGATTATTTAGGGGGGCGCAGGCAGCGTGCGGCAAAAACTGGGATGCGCGGGCCAGCAGACGCTGTGCGCGAGAGGGCGAAAAAGCTGTGCGCGACGGGTGGCCAAGAAGATGTGCATGGACGGGCAGCCGAAGATGTTCACGGGCGGGCAGCTGAAGATGTGTGCGGGTGGCTGAATAGGATAGTGCAGGTGGCGGCCCGTGATGGTGTGTGTGTGCACACGCGCAGGGGCTTCGGAGATACGGGGAGGAGCACGCCCGTGCACGTGAAGTCAAACGCCCCTCCTTCCGGTGTCTGCCCTGCAATAGCGCTGTGGTCCTGCTCTCCTCCGCTGGCAACCTGCTTCGCTGCGATCCTCTGCAAGTGAAAGGGTAGGCTGCACTATATCTATCATATTATGAACGTACAGAAATAATGTAAAAAAAAACAGTGAAAACACAACATTGAAAACGGAAAAAAAATAATAATACTGTAGGTAGGAGTTTGGATGACGCTGGGGATAGCAAGACAAAAAGCAGGGAGGGGAAGGAAGAAAAAAAAGGGGGGGGAGAGAGGGAAGGGAGGTAGCAAAGAGGTGGATGAATGCCCCCCAAAAGCATTGCCTTTGTGCACGTACGCTCTCCCAAGCTTGGCGCTTGGGGAGACAAACAAAATTGACTTTGAAGTGCGCTCAGCAGCAGTCAATACACACACACACACACACACAGCCACACACAAACACACACAAATAGCCCCGATCCACGCTTGCAAAATTATGCAGGACACCCTGTGCTCATGCTTGGAGAGTTGGTGATGTCACCGCTCTCAGCGGCAGCGTTGATGCAGCCTAATTTTGCAAGCACGAGCTGTTGAAATATGTAATTATTTAAACATATTTGGATTTATATTGTATACCGTTTAATAAAGGTTTTTTTGGGTTTTTTTTTCATGTGATTTTGATTACATCAGGCAGGGGGGGGGCCCGAGAAATTTTATGGATGAAAAGGGGGGCTCGGCATAAAAAATTTGCTCACCCCTGACCTAGTGGATTAAAAAAGTATTAATAATCGTCAGCATTGATTTATGAAGGTTAGGTTGTGTGCGAAACTAACATTATTAGTTTCGTTGGGAAAGTAAGTAGAAATATAGCCCAGGGTAATGCAGTTGATGTGGTCTAATTAGATTTTACAAAGGCTTTTGATGCTGTTCCACACAAGAAGTTAGTGTACAAAAGTAATGGAGAATGGAATTGGTAAAAATATTTGCACCTGGATTGAAAAGTGGTTGAAGAATATACAGCAGAGAGTTGTCATAAATTAAACTTTTTAGGGTTGGGATAAAGTTGTGAGTGGAGTACCTCAAGGATTGGTACTGGGACCCCTGCTTTTTAACTTATTTATTAATGACCTTGAGCCTGGCATAGAGAGCAAAGTCTCCATCATTGCTGATGACCAAAATTGTGTACAGGGCAGTACAAACTACACAGGAACATCCCTTAAGGGTGGAGGAAAGGAGATTTCACCAGCAACAACGGAAAGGGTTCTTTACAGGAATTAAAGGCTGGCCATCTTTTTAGAAAGGAAAGATATACAGAGATGTACCAAATAAGTATACATGGGAAGGATGTTGATAAAGGAAGAAATCTGATTTCCATTAATTGGAGTGAGGAAACAATGTATTTTTACCCTTATGAGATATCATTGCGTGATATTTCACTGGTTTTTTTTGTTTGTCTTCCTCTGGATCAATATACTGTAAATACAAATATAGGATAAGTATCTGTCGTCTTAATTTAGCATAGTTAGTACAGAGAGCAAAGTCCTTGGCGCACTATCAAGTGCATGAACCTGATAAATTAGTCCTGTTTGTTGAAGAACTGGTTGGAAAATGTCCACAGTCTGACTTCCTAGTTTTCTTCTGAAGTTTGTTGATCTGCAATCAAAGAGAACAGGAAACCATTGCGCAGTATCTCATGTGTATTGAAGCCTCATTCACACAGCTGCTAGATACTTACATCTAGATGGGTGAATGCAGGCCTTGAAAGGTATCTTTAAACCGGAGATTGATATCTGTCACCGGGTTCCCCACTGGTGTTGCTCCCGCTCCATAGATGGCCGGTCCGCCCAATGGTACACAAAAGATAAAAGGCGCAATAGTGTGGTACAGTACAATTTAATAAAACAATAAAAAGACCAACATATAATGCACTCACATGCTAGATGATCTAACTGCACGATTTGCAATGTGCCGTCCGCAAGCATGAGGGGCTGAACCGTGATGTGCGTGGAGGCTGGATCCTGCGTGTATCTCCTCCTCGCGGCCGCAAATCGGAGCGCCAGGTCCACCTCAGATGTCGTCACCTCAAACAGCAACCTCCTCAGCTGGTACTAGCACGTAGCAATGCGTGCAGCTATGCTCCACCCTACGCGCGTTTCGTGACCTCTGACGTCACTTCCTCAGGGGTAATGGAGCATGGATGTTGTATGGTGCTATTTAAAAACCCATCAGTCTTTTATCCAAGACATATAAAGGGCAATTTCTTGGATACTTTTACTGAGTTGGTAATTAAGGATATGGAGAAGGCAGCTAATGAATTTACCATTAAAAATCACAATCTTAGCTTATTGGAAAAGCAAGCCATTAAGGGGTTAGAAAGTAACCCTAACATAGTGATTAAGGCCGCGGATAAGGGTGGGGGAATCGTTATCATGGATTCATCCTATTATAGGAAGCAGTCCATGAGGATTCTAAGCGACCAGGATACATATATTAAATTAGATCACAATCCATCAGTAGTTTTTAAAGAAACAATAAAGGACTACATACAAAAAGGTTTTAATGATGGAGTTATCTCAAAGGGAGAATTGGAATTCTTGGACATCACACAGCCAAGAGTTCCAGTTTTCTACTTCATTCCCAAGATCCATAAGGATCTTTGGAATCCGCCAGGCCGCCCAATAATATCGGGCATAAAATCCATGTCGTCCAACCTTTCCCAGTTCATAGACTCAGTACTCCAAAAATATGTCCTGAACATGCCCTACTAGCTCCGCGACACCATTCATGTTCTGAACATCTTAAAGGATATACAGTGGGCTAGTCACTATACATGGGTCACGTGCGACGTGACCTCACTGTACACTGTCATTGACCATGAGTTAGGTGTCGCGGCGATCAGAAGAGTTCTGGATCGTGATGACAGCTTGGAGATTAAATTTAAAAACTTTATAATAGATGGAATAAAATTCATTCTAACACACAACTTCTTCCATCATGACGACAGCTTCTACCTCCAGATATGCGGCACCGCAATGGGCACCAGGTTCGCCCCCAGTTATGCCAACATATTTATGGGTATGTGGGAAGAGGACAATATCCTATCCCACAACCCATATGGGGAGGACCTGGTGCTATGGAAACGCTACATTGATGATGTGCTGTGCATCTGGGGGGGAAGTGACGAGGATCTACTTAAATTCCAAGAGTACCTTAATCAAAACAAATTAAATTTAAAATTTACCTTTAGCAATAGTCCCCAAACCATAGATTTCTTAGATCTAACTTTATATATAGAAGAAGGGTCCATCGAGACAAAAACCTTTTATAAAAAGGTGGATGCCAACACTTACCTGTTGGCATCAAGTCATCATAATCCAAGATGGATAAACAATATACCCAAGGGGCAATTTCTAAGAACAAAAAGAAATTGTTCCAGAACTGAGATATTCGATATACAGGCAGAAGAACTAACGAATAAATTTATGGATAGGGAATACAATCACACTAAGGTAATAAGGGCACTAGAATCGGTAAAAAATATCCCAAGGGAAGATCTAATAGTAATGAATCCCAATAAAAAGAAATCTAAAGAAGGGGAATTTATTCCATTCATTACCAAATATAATGCCATGGCCCCGAAAATTACCCAAATAATTAAAAAACATTGGGGCATCTTACAGGGAGACCAAACATTAAACACCATTTTACCAAAAATTCCCCAAATAGTGTTTAAAAGGGCAGATAATCTTAAACTACAACTCTCCCCAAGCTGTCCATTTGATGTGGCAAAAAAATCCAACACCACATGGCTTAGGGAACTCAATGGGTTCTTCACATGTGGGAAATGCATTGGCTGTAAATACAGTACCAAATGTAGGGAATTTAAATCCAACATAACAGGTGTTGTATTTCCAATTAAATCCTTCATAAATTGTAAAAGCTCCTTTACGGTCTACCTGTTAGAATGCCCCTGTGGGCTACAATATGTAGGGCGAACAGGTAGACCATTAAAGAGACGCTTTGCGGAACACATTTACAATATTAAAAGGGGTCTCGACACACATAGTGTCTCGAATCACTTCAAAATAAAACATAACCAAAACCCAGAGGGATTGGTCTGCAAGGGTATAGATTGCCCCAAACAAAACTGGAGAGGGGGAGATAAAATCAATCTAATATCGCGGCGTGAAAGCTATTGGATATACACCCTAAAAACATTAACCCCAAAAGGTCTAAACATAGAGTTTGACCTGGCATCCTTTTTGAGAGATAGCTAATTGATATCAAATTGATAGTTGATTAATATCAAACATGCAAAATCTGTCAGCCAGCATCATTAAATTCCTATGAGTCCTCTGCTCAATCTGTCCCATATACACTATATGGATACCATTTGAAGTTCCATTTTTATATAAGCTCATTTTAAGTATATAATCAATTAGTACTGTATTAAATGAATTCAGACATGTATGTTTATATATATTTATTTGCAATGCATTAGAAATATCAATTGTATTATTTGTTGTTGTTTTTTGATATCATATGTAATACTGTGTGTGAATTGTATTTTAGAAATGTTGTGTTACAGTCTTATTATAACAAGTTTGTGATACAGTTACCATATACGACAGGAGTTTGTAATGAAAACATCAGTACTCCAGTAAATCAGCCCAACACCCCTCTAGGAATAAATATCCTATCAGGGCAAGTCTAGGGCTATTTAGTTGTGCTTAAATAGCACCATACAACATCCATGCTCCATTACCCCTGAGGAAGTGACGTCAGAGGTCACGAAACGTGCGTAGGGTGGAGCATAGCTGCACGCATTGCTACGTGCTAGTACCAGCTGAGGAGGTTGCTGTTTGAGGTGACGACATCTGAGGTGGACCTGGCGCTCCGATTTGCGGCCGCGAGGAGGAGATACACGCAGGATCCAGCCTCCACGCACATCACGGTTCAGCCCCTCATGCTTGCGGACGGCACATTGCAAATCGTGCAGTTAGATCATCTAGCATGTGAGTGCATTATATGTTGGTCTTTTTATTGTTTTATTAAATTGTACTGTACCACACTATTGGGCCTTTTATCTTTTGTGTACCATTGGGCGGACCGGCCATCTATGGAGCGGGAGCAACACCAGTGGGGAACCCGGTGACAGATATCAATCTCCGGTTTAAAGATACCTTTCAAGGCCTGCATTCACCCATCTAGATGTAAGTATCTAGCAGCTGTGTGAATGAGGCTTCAATACACATGAGATACTGCGCAATGGTTTCCTGTTCTCTTTGATTGCAGATCAACAAACTTCAGAAGAAAACTAGGAAGTCAGACTGTGGACATTTTCCAACCAGTTCTTCAACAAACAGGACTAATTTATCAGGTTCATGCACTTGATAGTGCGCCAAGGACTTTGCTCTCTGTACTAACATTTCGGTTTACAGCTATATGGAATAGCTTGTTTATAGTCCTGGGCAGCCCATTCCTATACCCTCCCCTAATCTGATGGTGTGGGGTCTATATCATATAGTGGTTATCCTTAATACGTTTAACACACTTATTATTGTCACATTATTTTAATTTTTATTTATATTTCACTTGTTGTACTGTATATACAAATTCACTATACACACAATTCACAATAGGTTGAGCGCTTGGTTGTAGTTTAGATTCTCTTTTCACCTTAATTTAGCATAGGTTGAACTTGATGGACATATGTCTTTTTTCAACCTCATCTATTATGTAACTATGTAACTATATAACAATGTAATTATGTAACTATGTAACCTTATCACATCCACCCCAGGGGCATAACTACCCTCCCCAGTTGAACTACCCATATCACTAACCAGAAGTCTTAATGGCCAATAGCCCTTTTATGCTAATGTAGCTAATAGGGCTTTTGGTTACTCCCCCGAAATTGACATAATGGAAAAAAAATACAACATTCATCCATTCTTTACTGGAGCCTAGATAAAGGTCGTCAAGCAGTACAGGAACCTGTCAGGTGTTTTAGCACTTTTAGGGGTAGATCCTCAGAAATCTGTAAATATTTTAGCTTTACATTATCACCATTTTATGTATTAATATCCGTAATGTGTATCCCCAAACGGGATTTGTTTTAGTATAGTCTTTCGTTAATGCCAAAAATATCGCATTGATCATTTTTTTTAAATTAAACATTCATTTTCTTCACACGGTATTTTAGCAGCAGTCTCTGGAGCTGAATCCCATCAATTCCCGCCCCTGGGCCCTCTTGCTTTCGGACATACTTATCTCTGTAGAGGCTGCCAGAAGCCGCTCCGGCTGAGCTATTTTTTTTAAAACTTTTTTTTTTCAACTTTTTTTTGTATTGCTTTTTTTATTATCTTTCAAGGGGATGAGGGGGAGGGGATACAAAAAACAGAAAATAGTAAACAAGGGCCTTTATAAATTACAAATAATTATCTATATATATCAACTAAGGAATACTTCAAATGATATACTGTTGTGTGAAAAATAAAGTACACCCTCTTTTAATTTTATGGTTTTACATATCAGGACATAATAACAATCATCTGTTCCTTAGCAGGTCTAAAAAATAGGTAAATACAACCTCAGATGAACAACACATGACATATTACACCGTGTCATGACTTATTTAACAAAAATAAAGCCAAAATGGAGAAGCCATGTGTGAAAATCTAAGTACACCCTTACTGCTTCCATAGGAATTAAGATGCTAAGTAGCAGACAGGTGCTGCTAATCAAATGCCCTTGATTAATTGATCATCAGAAAGTGTGACCACCTCTATTAAAGCCAAAGTTTTAGCAGTCTGCTGGTCTGGAGCATTCAGGTGTGTGTTAACACAATGCCAAGGAGGAAAGACATCAGCAATGATCTTAGAGAAACAATTATTGCTGCCCATCAATCTGGGAAGGGTTATAAAGCCATTTCCAAACAATTTAAAGTCCATCATTCTACAGTGAGAAAGATTATTCAAAAGTGGAAAACATTCAGGACAGTTGCCAATATTCCCTGGAGTGGATGTCCCAGCAAATTCACCCCAAAGTCAGACCGTGCAATGCTCAGAGAAATTGCAAAAAACCCAAGAGTGACATCTCAGACTCTACAGGCCTCAGTTAGCATGTTAAATGTTAAAGTTCATGACAGTACAATTAGAAAAAGACTGAAAAGTATGGTTTGTTTGGAAGGGTTGCCAGGAGAAAGTCTCTTCTCTCTAAAAAGAACATGGCTGCACTGCTTAGGTTTGCAAAGTTGCATCTGAACAAACCACAAGACTTCTGGAACAATTTCCGTTGGACAGACAAGACCAAAGTGGAGATGTTTCGCCATAATGCACAGCGCCACGTTTGGCAAATACCAAACACAGCATATCAGCACAAACGTCTCATGCCAACTGTCAAGCACGGTGGTGGAGGGGTGATGATTTGGGCTTGTTTTGCAGCCACAGGAGCTGGGAACCTTGCAGTCATTGAGTCAACCATGAACTCCTCTGTATACCAAAGTATTCTAGAGTCAAATGTGATATAGAAATGAGATGGGTGCTCCAACAGTCCTGGAATCTTTGTATACATTCATCAATCATATAAAAACAGTGAAGACTCAGATGATGGAGTGGGTAAACTACTGGGTGAGTGACTATAGCCACTGAAAATATAAATCTCCTGAAGGCAACAGAAAAAATATGTATAACACACTTCTCTGTACCTCATTGGAAATAAGTATGATAGAGTTCAGCACTCACCCCAGTTTGTAGTAATGAAGATCCATATAACAGTATTTCTTTGAAGATCTTACCCACTCCTAGAGCCCACTGGATTCCTGGGGGCGTGTTCAGACGCTGATTTAAGTTCCAAAAGATGCAAAAAATACAAAGAAATACACAAAGCAGCGCCCAGGGACACAGCTTTATCAAGCACCTTGTTGTGTGAAACGCGTTGGAGGGTCTGTTACCCCCTTGTTTGCCATGTCTGACTGACAATAAATCTACATTTTACTTTTGATACACCTGTGTCCCTGGGCAGTGCGCTGCTTTGTGCATTTCTTTCCATTTTTTAGAGTCAAATGTGAGGCCATCTGTCCGACAGCTAAAGCTTGGCCGAAATTGGGTCATGCAACAGGAAAATGATCCCAAGTACAACAGAATGGCTGAAAAAGAAAAGAATCAAGGTGTTGCAATGGCTCAGTCAAAGTCCAGACCTCAACCCGATTGAAATGCTGTGGCGGGACCTTAAGAGAGCTGTGCATAAACAAATGCACGCAAACCTCAATTTCTCCACAACGGTGTGAGAGACTGATAAAATTATACAGAAAACGATTACTTCAAGTTATTGCTACTAAAGGTGGTTCTACAAGCTATTGAATCATAAGGTATACTTAGTTTTTCACACATGGCTTCTCCATTTTGGCTTTATTTTTGTTAAATAAATCATGATGGTGTAATACAGTATGTCATGTGTTGTTGTTCATCTGAGGTTGTATTTACCTATTTTTTTTTAGCTCTGTTAAGGAACAGATGAGTGTTATTATGTCCTGTTATGTAAAACCATAGAATTTAAAGAGGGTTTACTTTCTTTTTCACACAACTGTAATATCAAATAAAATAACACTATAATAAAAATAAAATACTTTGACAATAATACATTACACTACATATACAGTATACAGTATTCGACACTACCAAGGCTAAATATATAGTGTGCGAATCCTAGAATCTTAGTGGAATAAACACATATTTCTGGTTGCACTTTTTATTTTGTTTCCAAAAACAAAAATGTTCTATGTTTTGGTAATTGTTGTGGGTATGATTCTAGCCCTTGGTTGTTACCCTTCTATTTTATGTTTTAGCCTTCTATGTTCCCCATGATCTGTTGTTCTTCTAAATTTCACACTCTCTCATCAGTATTCTCTTGGTGTGTTAGGACTGCAGCTACTGGATGTCCGTCGTCACGGACGTCGCGTTGATGTCACCACAATGCGTTTCGTGTCTGATTGACACTTCTTCAGGGGGTTAGTCATGTGATCCCCTGCTGGTGTTTAAATTCCTAAGCTGGCAAGTATTTAACCAATGGGAATCAAAACCGGGATATACACACAGACCTTCCAATCAGTTAACCTTTTCAATGATCATAAAACCATAAAATATAGACACCATACATTACAAGACCTGGACAAAAATTACCAATATAAACTCATTCAACACTAATATACATTTAAAATAAAAATAAAAATAATAAAGTAAAAAAATAAACATTTATTACAAAAATGATTCATAAATACTAATAACCTAATATTGTAATGACATATAATCTAAACATCATAAAAGATCATCACCTTTATAATTAATATACTGTCTATACTATTTAAAAATATATAAAAAAATGTATATATATATATATATACACACTAATGTGTTTTTAAAAACATGTATACATATATAAACACACACATAGCAATACCTTCTTAAATACCTATTGTAAAAGAGTATTTATTTTCCTAAAAATGACAACCCTGTCTTATCACTAAGCTTATTATCATCATAATATAATGTAAATAGACAAACAGTCTAGGGGGGGAGGGGAATATTTAACACTGATATTCCAGAAAAATGGGAAACCTCAAGTTCTCATTTTAGAAACGGGACTAATTCAATTAATTTATTCAAACCCTCGGGCGATTTGTTTCGCAGGGTATAAATCCCAAACTGTCCCTTTGGAGAAGGACATTTTCCCTATCTCCCCTCCAATGGTCTCTGGGAACAGCTTCAATCCCCCGGAAGTATAACTCATCTGTATTCTCATCCATGATGAGTTAGAAAATGTTGGGCCAAATTAGGAATTATTTTGCCCCTATCTACGTTTTGTCGGGCATTCTTGATCCCATTAATATGTTCACAAATTCGAACTTTCAAGGGTCTGATCATTTTCCCTATATATAAAAGATTACACGGACAATTGATGATGTATATGACATGAGTTGTCAACAATTAATAAATTGTCCTATGTCGTAACTTATACCAGTGTTAGCATCACATATAGTTTTATCACTTTTTATATGTTTACAAACTATACATCTGCCAAATGTATAGTTCCCCACTGGTTTTGCGTGAAAATTAGCATTTTTTTACTTTCTTACTATCATCCTTTTTTAAAGCACTTGGAGCCAGGCGATTCTTGATATTCTTTGCCTTCCTAAATGCTATTTTAGGATTTGGGGTAAGAATTTCTCACAAAATGGGGTCCATCTTAAGGATAACCCAATGTTTTTTATTATTAAAAAATGGCACACTATTATGGATGATTGCTCTCTTTCACTCATGCAATTATTACTACCGTATTTCCTCGACTGTAAGACGCACCATCGATTTGGCCCTTACAATCGAGGAAAATAACTTTCACTTACCATGTTTAGGCAGAGATCCCATGTCAGCGGAGGATGAAGCGGGTGGCGCCGTCAGGAGCGGTCCCACGTCTGCAGATGGTTGAAGATGGACAGCGGGCGGGAGTGCGGTGGCGGCAGGACAGGTCCCAAGTCTGCAGGTGACATTTTTGTTTTGGGTCCTTCCTGCTCCGTTTTTGCTGGTGCACTTATGATCTCCTTTTTCCCTGTATTGCATTAATAAAGGCAGTATGCATGGCTTGTTAACCCTACTTCGCATTGGGGATGAAGGGGTTAATTTTATATGCCCTACACATGTATAATTTTCCCTCTGTACCTTATTGTCCCCGTTTTTCAGAATTGCCTGTGCCTGCAGTACTGTATTTCATTGTATACCTGCCGTACTGGTTTTTAGGCACAAGATGGCGCTGCGGAAGCTGAGCCGCAAGTTAATTGGAGAAGCGTGGCGCGGTCTCTTTGTTCCATTGAGTAACATAGGTATCCATTACTGAGGCTTGAACTCGCAACCGCGAGGTCAATTGAATCAAAGGGTTGCGATTTCAGACTCAAGTGGTTACCGGTTACAATGTATCCAGTCCCGGTTAGGAGCGTAACTTGAAAGGCGGCAGGCAATTGTCGTGGGAAATCGGCTCAGCCCAAGTCAATTGATGTGGGAAGCCCATAGCCCAGCATTGCCGGTTCCAAAAGAAGCCCCTAACTCGGGAACGGAATGGGCTAGCACCCTGATTTTTGGTATGCATCCCCAGAGTGACACCCCAGGCACACACATATTAAAAATATAACTTTGGGATAAGTAGAACACATATTTTTAATAAAGTGCCTTTCTGGCTGCAGTTTTAAATGTACCGGCAGGATACGATTTTTCTACTTGCCTTTGTAATGCATCCAGTGACCAAATGTTTTACACACATGAGCTGGGGGCACTTTCTTCTGCAAACTTCAGAGATTCCCTTGTTGTGGCAGTGCCTATGGGTCTAGAGAAGTGTTGCGGATGAAAGCCCCCAGAGCCGCAAAGTGTGAATTAGCAGGAATGCTCACTGAATGGGAGATCCTGTTTGTCATCTGGGCTAGTTCACACCTTGAGTCCAACTCCTAGCCTGGGAGACGCCAGGAAAAAGGGGAGGTTCCATATGGTAAGCAGCCAAAGTGTCAGATTGGCACAGGCGCTGTACCAACCGGAAATCCCTGTAGTGGCCACTCTGCAAACTGGGGCAAGTTGGAGATTGGTGGGTTGGAGATTCTCACCATGGGGATTGGGCGGGTATGTTGTAGATATGCTATCAGACAATATATACATGCCCTCCGAGCTATCCCAGTTGTCTTTTCTTTTACCATGTGATCGAATTACCACCTCGCTTCTAATAGTGGATAAGAGCAGCAGCAACGGTCCTGTAACGCTATGAGTTAATTACATCGGAACCAAGGACATAACTCTGCTTCAGGACTTCGTTAGTGCTGGGGGTTATTAAATGAACCCCAACAGATCAGAACGATTTTTGCATTATTCACGGACATATTGGACTGGCAACTTGCACCCATTGCAAAAGGACTGCATTTAAAAGACAATATTCTGGTGCTTTGTTTTGTCTCTGGACATTATATCCCGTTCTCTCCCTAAGTAAGTGTTTATCAAGTGTATTCTAAGGTTGTCGTGTGCCTGTCTATTAAGAAAATAAATGTCAGTTTATTTTGCTCAACTTGTGTGCTCAATTGAGATCCCCAAAATATAAAAATTGTTGATAAGGTCAGTCCATCGTGACAATCAGCTAAACTGAAAGTCGGCTAGTGATAGTACGAGTGTGGCCATGTTATGGAGGACTCTGTTGTGGTAAGCAATAAAAAAGTAAAATTAAATAAAATTTCACTAGTGATAACATAAATCAGCTTTAGATATAAGCATACGGCTCTACTTACAAAAGTCTCCTGGTTGCAAAAGAAGAGAAGTGCAAAAATAGCACCACATCGAAAATTAATCCCATTAAAGGCAACTGGAGTTTTTAGTTTGATAAATATTATGCAATTCTTTTGCACTGGCTGTGCCCACTTTTGCAGTTGTGGACTTTAGCAAATATCCCCCTTACATTTTTCTACTGTATCCTGATGCTTCAATGGATATAAACTTTTTCTGTCTAATGTTGTCCAAGATGAGACGTTGCCCCTCAAATATTCCATGTTTCTATCTTACCTTATTATGTTATCATTAGCCATCCGGTTGAAGCTGTAGGACAATAAGTAGAGAGGGATATACAGGGATCCTACTGACATATTGATTAATTTATTCCAAAACACTGATGAGTGATATTAGCCTTTGCGGATTATATGTTTTTAAGCAGGTCAATTACATTAGTACGTTATTAGTTTCTTTACAGTATCTTCTAATAGAAACTACCTTTTTTAATTAAAATTATAAAATATTTTTGTGCAGATTTTTGGCTGATGCTTTAACTTTGCTCATGCTCTTACTTACTATACTGTAGGTGTCTCAGCTGTAAAATTACTTTTTTTCTTAGGGGTAAAGTGTGATGCGCTAACACACATTTATGAATCTGCCCTTTAGAGGAATGTAGCTCTCACCCTCTCAAATGTGTGAGGGAAGACATTTTTCATAAATAGCAGAGGTGTCTCTTTTTGCAATCATTGGCTGTCAGCACTCCAGAAGTTACAGCATTGACATGAATTATTAATGAGTAGTAAAAGCAAAGCAGTAATTCTGCCTGGGACTTTAAAAAATGAATTTCTTTACCGAATTTAAACTAAGGTGGTCCATGGAGTTGAACTGTGCTATTTTCAGTCCATGGCACTCCCAATTACCGAGGTAACTACTGTGTTAGTGCCGAGACTTAACATATGAAAACAATATGAGCATTTATATCTCATGGGATTCACGGACCAATAGGAAGCAGCAAGTTCATTGGAATGCGGCTTCCTATTGGTCAAATATTCACCATGAGGTGAATAGCTGTAGTTTACTTGGTATCCGAACCCACCCCCTCTTCCCCCTCATTATTGCTGATATCATTATTAGGATTAACTTTATATATAAAAAAAAAGCGCAAAAGCCCATAGAGTAGTATGGTCACTTTATATGATAATTAAAAACGGTTATAAACACTTACAAAAGTAAGTTGTTACAGGCACTTCGGTACTTTGAATGACCTCTGGAACAGTAGTGGTCCACTTGTCCGTTAGCTGGGTGCTCAGTGTCTTTCCCTGCTTTCCTCCACTTGATCAGCAGATGCATTCGCTTCCGCGTCACGTGGCTCATAGCTCGTGACATCAGCGTGTGTGTCGTCGATCGGGGGTTGGCCTTTTGTCAGACACTCACTCCCCCTCCAAACCAGACATGCAAGAACTGTATCTGCTTAGCGCGTTACTCAGTATGTCATAGCACAGACACAGGCAACCTTTGCAGAAACAGCCCTACGCATTTCAAGGATCTTGTCCTCTTCGTCAGGGGCGCTATCACTGCCAGGTCGCTATTGATCCCATATAAAGGGGTACTAATTAGCTACCACCTATAGGAAACCATTATTAAAGGATTCCTTCTAGTTGTTGTTTATAGGATTTCACAATAGGTATACAATCTCGGTAACTAGCTATAAAACCAAATTCTCTAAGAGTACATATGTATTAGAGTATGTTATTAGTATTAAAATTAGGTTCTATACATTTTGTAATAATGCTTGCATAATTTGAGTGATGAATACATTGAAACCTCTGTGAATATTAAAAACAGCAACGATTACAACAAGAATAATAATCATAACCACATGTAGCCCTGGTAAGAAATAGGGCTATATGTCCTTCCTCCTACTGGTATAAGCCCTGGTAAGGACAGGCTGCCAGTAGTTATCATGGGTTTCCCCCACATAAAGCCCTGCTCTGAGTGGTGGAAGTAGGTCATCTGACTCTGTGTGGAAGGCAGAGACACAGGGGAGGGGTCTGCTGACATCATGAGGGACAGGGCTGTCTCCATTTAGAGTGTGCCTGTTCCTGTCAGTGACAGTAGTTGAATCCTGGGTTCAGTCCTGAGGAGTTGGTGTTGGAGTGTCTGACTGGACAGTCAGAGTATGTGAGCTATCTAGGTTCCTGAGGACTAGGGCCTAGTGAGTTATAGGTGGACCAATACCTCTCACCCTGCATAGGGGGTGAGGGAAGAGCTAGCCCCACCCTGAGTGTCCATGGCTTGGGGTGGAGGCAGGGAGAAGAGATACCATCCTGAGGGAAAGCAGTCTGGAGGAGGGGAACAAGCTGTACCTGACTGTCTGTGATTCTGCTGCCATTCCTGCACTGAATTAAGAGCTGCTGCTGATTTTACATAAAGACTGTCAGAGACTGGAATCTCTCGTCCCTGAGAGGGGGACTCTCTGTAAGGGTTCCACCACATATCCCTGGGGCTTAACAGAGATGGAGGCATTGCACCACTGAGTAAAGAACGGAGGCATTCACCCCAGAAACCTGGTCCTGTCACCCCCATACCATCGCGAGAGACTCAGGCCCTTCTGTTACCTACAGGTATGCACCACCCACAGACACGTAGCCAGACCCTAGTACAGAGGTGGGAGCCCAATCTGCGATTGGCCCCGGGAAGAGGGGCTACACACATATTATATTTAATACAGACATTACTTATTAAAAACTCACAATAAAAAACAACAATTGATAATAAAGATAAATAATTTAAAAGATTGTAAAGAGAGAGGAAAAAGGAGGGATGGAGGGAAAAAAGGACACCTAAAATTGAATTGATAAAAATGCTGCAAGATATATGTCTTCATTTAACCCATTAGGGGACATAGTATTTAGCTGGTGTATCCAATATGTCTCTTGTTGTCTAAGTGTCAGTATACGGTCACCCCCATAATCATTGGGTCTAATATATTCTATCCCAGTAATTTTCAGATTTTTAGGATCCTTATTATGTTTAAAACTAAAATGTCTATAGACTCCATGGGTCATTACTCCCTTCAAAATATTCCCCCTATGTTCTAAAAAGCGCTGTTTTAGACTTCTTTTGGTCCTTCCTACATATTGTAGGCCACATGTGCATTCTAGTAAATAAACTACAAATGATGTCTTACAATGAATCAAATCTTTAATCGGATATGTATAGGAGGAATGTTTGATTTGAATGATGTGGCTGCATTGGTGATACACCTACCACCACATTGAAAGTTTCCTATGGTCTTGCGCATAGTAATAAAATCTTGTGCACTATGGGCCTTACTGAGTTTGGACGGTGCTAATAGATTTTTAAAAGTCTGTGCCTTTCTATAAATTACCTTAGTATCTGGTTTGGAGGGGGAGCGAGTGTCTGCCGAAAGCCAAACCCCCGATCGACGACACACACGAGCCACGTGACACGAAAGCGGATGCACGCCACTGATCGAGTGGAGGAAAGCAGGGAAAGACACTGAGCACCCAGCTAACGGACAAGTCGACCACTACTGTATCAGCGGTCATTCAAAGTACCGAATTGCCTGTAACAACTTACAGTACTTTTGTAAGTGCTTATAACCATTTTTAATTATCATATAAATTGACCATACTACTCTACGGGCTTTTGCGCTTTTTTCTTTTTTTTGTCTTTTCTCTTATAGTTCATACTGGTCCTGGGGCTAGTTCCGGTTGCAAAGAAGCTGCATACCCATATCTTGCCAAATTGGACTCTGTGTTCTTTGGGTATACTTGATGTGACTATATTTTAATTATTTTTTATGTATTGTCATTTTTTCTCTGTGTAACTCATCTCCAATATATGATTATTTGTTTTTGAGGTAAGAGCGCCAGCTGATATACTCACTATCAGAGGGATTATCCCTATAATTTACATATTTATATATATATTTTTTCATTTGTCATCAACCATTATCTTCTTTACTATTTTTTTTCTTTATATATAAGGTTAAAACACTTTCCAACAAAGCAAATGGGTCGTTGGGTGTCTTCTGGCTTGAAAGGTGTCTTATTGACTAACGCCGTTTTGTAAATACAGTATGGCCCTTTATGGCTGATTGACTTGAATGAGCCTTAACTTGTCTTATCGCGTAGACCTCTTAGTAAACATGGCCCTAAAAGTTGACAGAACACATACAGTTGTCTGAAAAAAAGGGATTGATCACCTAGATTAAATGCAGTTTGCTGCAATGACTCTCAGTAAAGTCAATCAACACCCTCACACTACTCAATTTTAAAATGACTGCCCTTCATTTTCATTTCACACTTAATATTTTGTTTTTATGTACTGTATGTGGCAAGGTCACCTGGATCCCCTTTGTCCCCTTACCTCCTGGGCAGCTGCAGTCATCAGCTGAGGCTGGGGAGAGCGAGGGGACGGTAGCAGGTGCGTCCGCCGGGTGCCAGGAGGTGCGGTGTGTACGTGGCAGACAGGTGGGGTGACCTGGTCACCGGCGGGTCCCTTTGCACAGCCATTTTGTTTGATCTGCGAATGCGCAGAAGGAGTTGCGCATGCGCAATATGTGTCCAAGTGCAGCGGCCATCTTGTTACACCCCGCGCATGCGCAGGATGTCCTGTAGCGGCGGCCATTACACCCAAAAGTTCTGCAGGGAAACTACAAGTCCCAGCAGCCTCAGGGGCTGCACCTCACTTGGGGAAATACAGTCAATAGGGCTTCAGGATACCCAGCTTCTAGGAAAGGATACATTTGGCGTGCTCAGGAGACCACGCCAGTCAGAAGTGGGAGCTGGATCCAGCAGGTAGTGTCTCAGAGCCAGTAGCTCTGAGACTAGGCCTAGTATATCTCCCCTTAGGCCCCAGCTAAGCCCCGACTCACGGTAGCTTTTGGTAGCTTTAGGGAAGGCCCCTTAGATAGGGACGCTTCCCCACTTACTGTCTAGTGCCAGGGACACAGTGAAGATGCCGCAGGGTGATTGTTGCCTTTGGTCTGGGACCAGACCACCTCGGTTGTAAGAGACTCTGTATGGTGATATTATCCACTTCGGAGTTCACCCCACGAGGAGATGGACACCATCGCAGATGATAATGTTGGATCAGATGGATTACCCAGGTGCTGGAGCCCTGGGCAGGTACCAAACTAAGTGCATCAACACTTCATGGGATAGCGCTATCTCCAACACTTTTGGGTGGGCCCTGACATTGTGGAAGAAGGACATCCATGTAGTGGTGCCAAGCACCCTATGTTCTTTGGGGACACTCATTGGTGGTACTGGGTTGGGCCTATTACACTGTGTGGTACAGGGTACTGTTATAGTGTGTCCAGAAAAGGTTGTTAGTATATGCTCGAGTGTGTGTATTATTGGTATTGTTCCTGTAAGTGGCTTATCCCACCAAGTTGGGATCCCTTGCAGATGGAGGTGCTGTCACCAGGCGAATCGGGCACACCCCAGGCTCCCAGTGGAGGAGGTTCAGGCCTTCTGTGAGCCACAGGTAACGCACCACACCCACTGTAGCCGCCATATCTCCCATAGGGTTGGGGAAAGTATGCTACATGTATGATTTAATGAATAGTGTTATTTTATTCTAACCAAGCAGCAGTCCTATAAGATTGTAGCTGTGTACTGGAGAAGTTGGATTAATGTTTGTTTGCAACTCCATTTTCCGGCAGCACTCTGCTCTATGCACTCTTGTAGACGCATGCTCTATGTCTCACATAATTTGAAAGGACTGGCCATGGAGTCCAGGACTAGGAACTATTCTATATGATTGCTGAGTAGACGAAGGAGAATTGGAGCACTACTACAAAAACAATTGCTAGAGAGTGGATCCCAAAATAAAAGGTTTAATGGATCAGAGTATGGTTACAAGAAAAATGAGCCCTAATGCCCCCACCAACGCGTTTCGAGATTCCTCTCTTTCTCAAGGTGTATATGATTGCTGATGCAGCTTTTAACAAGCATTCTTATGATTAACAAATGATCCCTTTTCATATGTATATAATAACACACTCAGAAACCGACTCCGGTAGAAATTATCGGGAGTGTTTTGAAATTGCCATTTTTTTGCCAAGTTGCTCTCACAGTATGCAGAAAGGCCCGAATACCAGTTAGAGCAACATTTCCAAACATGGAGAGTTGCCGGCGGCAATAGGACCTACCCTCCAAAAAGGGCTCACCCAGCGAGCTGTATCTGCTGCAGAGAGATCCGCCTCTCTGCGAAAAAATCACTGGAAATAAAAATATTTTTACATATTAATGGTATTACTGTGTATTGTAGCAGGGGTTCTCCTGAGCTGAACCGCATTGGTTTCAGGTTCAGGGACCCCCTACTTCCTGAGATACAGGCCCCGTTATGGGGTGTCGGTATCTCCTATACATTTAAATGTCCGGATGACGTGGCCGTGCATAGGAGATACCGGCACCCCATATCGGGGCCTGTATCTTGGGAAGTAGGGTGTCCCTGGACCTGAAACCAATGTGGTTTATCTCCGCAGACCCGCTGCTCCTCTACACTAGTAAGAAAATGTAAATGTAAAAATATATAGTAAGCACCAATACACCACCCACCCCCTGTACCCCCCCCCCCATAATATCAAGATTTTGTTTTTACACACACAATTAATACCTCAGGCTGGTGGGGGTCCCCGGTGATCCAGACGGATGTTTGGGGGCCTCCAGGTGGTCCCCGCTAGGTTCCAGGTGGTACCCACGGTTGTCCATGGGCCCCAATGGGGTCCATGGGTGGTCCCTGCGAGTGTCTGGGGAAAACACCACAAAAAATTACATCTAACTAAATAAAAATTAAATTGCCCAGACATTTATAAACAAACAAGCAAACTACCACCTTAAGGCCCACTGAGCATAGCGGGAACAACCCGAAGATCCCCAGACACCCGTTGGCACAACCCGGGGTGCACTGTGGGGCCTTCGAACACCTGTCGGGCTACCGGGGACCCCCGCTGGACTGAGGTATTAATCCTGTGTGTAAAAAAATAAATAATGTTTTTTTGGGGGGCACAGGGGGTAGGTTGTGTATTGGTGTTTATTAGGTATTGTAATGGTTTATTGGGGGCCTAGGAGGTGGGTAGTGGGGCTGTTGTGTGTATTTTTTTGTATTGTGGGTATCGGGGGTGGGTGAAGGGGGTATTAGCCCCAAGGATGGTGTTTAGGCCTACCGGGTGGTAGCGGGAGGGGTTAACCCCTTCATTACCTTAGCGGTATTAACCGCTAAGGTAATGAAGGGGTTAAGTCCACCCAGAACCCCCCCCAAGGCCTAAACACCCACCAAAGACTAAATATCACCTGCACCCACCCCCGCTGGCAAACGGTGTTTAACCCCTTCATTACCTTAGTGGTTAGCTGCAAAATGTAATGAAGTGGGCTGTAAATGCATTTTTCCAGCATCTGATTCATGCCGGGGGTCTCTGGTGCTGGTATTAATTGATATCAGCTCCGGAGAACCGGCATTAATCCGATGCAGGAGAAAAGCCTGATTTTTTTCTAAGTGCCGTCTAGCTGCTTATCGCCGCTTCTCCCCACCTTCTTGCTAACTTTTTGTGGCGGGTCGATCTGGAGAGAAATTCGCCATTCTAGAGCAGCTATCAGCTGCGATAAACTGGTCGGGGCTACTAGAATACAGCGAGTTTGCAAAGCTGGCGATGAGCGTCAAAAAGTAGCTTATCGCCGAGCGGGTGGCGAATTTTCTTTTCTTCGGGAAAAAACCCGCAGATTTTTGCTCTTATCGCCATCTTATCGGGGCTAACTGAATCGCAGTTGGCTTTTTTGGCGATAAGCTGGCGATAAGGGGCTTATCGCTGCTTACTACATGAGCTCCATAATATTCATAAACAGTTGATTTTTTCTCTCTCTCTCATTGGAAAGATACAATAAAAATGCTTGTCGCATAATTTATATACCAATCCCCAAAAAAGCAATGTAGTCTTAGTTTTCTTTCAGATGAAGTTCAAATTTAAATTACTATAATTGAAGCATCATCTGAATTCTCTAGTTGGTGACTTTAAACTTTACCAACTTTCATTATACTCCATGCGTCTTTGGAATGGGAAAATTAGATTAATAGAGTATTGGATTTTTTTTTTTTTGCACTGTCTGGGAAAGAACACCTTGAGGCGGGAAACAAACATATTGATCCCACTTCTCTCCTCTTTCTGACATCACATTAAATAAGGTCATTCCATAATTCTAGAGCCGTAAATACATTCATTGCCAATCATGAAATGTAAACGTATCTTCTAATTTGAATGCTAAGAGAATATGCAGCAAAAAGCAAAGCATTTGCCAGCCGACAGGGAAATGCACAATCATAGAACAGTTGGCGAAACCAGAATGATGTCTGCCTACGGCATGTGTTTCCGTAGCTTCATTCAAAGCAAGTAAAACAAAATTATTTGGTTCATAAGAAAGACTTTTATTATTAACTGTTTTTATTTTTCCTTTAAGATGAAAACCAACATGTAAATTCAGTGTTACATGCATGTGCAGACGCAGTATGTAGAATGCAAAATAACCATAAAATAATTATTTCGCTGACTTGAAATGCACAGTAAAACCCATATTTATTACATGGCTCTATGCCCTGGCACATAATAAGGCATTCACGTGAATGGGATTCATTGTGTTTGAGTGTACTACAGTATCTTTGGTAAATTTGCCCATTTTTTTTGTTTAGGAGATAGTTTTTGAGTTTCATTTATTCCTTCTCATTTGAAAGTGAAATGAATCTGTGTTGCTTGTGCAGATACAGTTCTCATTGGTGTAACCATGTAATCAGCCTTCAAGAGAAAGGTAGAATAGCACACAACAGCTACCTGTTCTGGTGTAGCATCTTTTAATGATATTAAAAATATTATACTAAATCAACATTTGCCCTAACAAATGCAGTGTTTGTATTAAAGCACATAAGAAAGAGCCACTGACTCTCCTTGTTACCCCCCTGACCTGACCTCCGAAGCTGGCTGCTGCTGTCCCATTTAACAACCAAGCCCTTCGAAACACCACTGCTGTCTTCTCGTGGTGGGAATGTTTTTTTACATTAATAAAAATCAATTATATGAAAAATTGAGCGAATGGATGTCCCTAAATACTGCCTCAGGCGGCACAGAGATGAGAACATCTCATCCTTCAATTTGCCGAAGAGAGGAATGAGGACATCATTACATTATGTTTATTGTATATTACTGCATGTAAAAATTAGATTTATACGCACAACTAATCTGGGGCAGTGGCCAATGGGAAAAATGAACATCAATTGCCATGTAAGGAGGTTCAGTTAAGAGTCTTGATAAACTGACAGAATACTGAAAGTACATTTCACAGATACTGGAACTCATTTACGTGCTAACTACTCAGTTGTCCCAATAATATTTTCATCCTACAAATGTCTTTGTGATTACATTTTTCTCCTAAACAAACACCTTGATTTCATTGTTGTATTTTTCTATATTTCGTGAAATATTGATTCAATATAATGTTACAGTAGGTAATAAGCACTTTTATATGGGCAGCTTAATGTACAATGGCACTAACTTAAATAGGGAGATATCAAGAACAGATAAATCACCAAAACATGGAGGTACCTTATCTGATCCAAAAAATTATAGGAACTCACGTAGGAATTTAGGTGTGTCATTTCAGCATAAACTGTGATTTGAATATTGTTAACTGTCTGACCTAGATGTATGTTTTTCAGGTTAGCTTGGAAAGAGATTGATTGAGCAAGATGTTCTTAACCAATAATAAATTAAACACATGCTATGTGCTGAGAGGAAGACACCAAAACTTATATAAAACGCAGAGTAAACTGGTGGAATGAAATTAGTAGATTATCAACAGAAGCTCCAGAGAGAAAGAACGCCCAGAGGGACGACCTGAATGATACAGTGAAGGAACACTTCAAGTACACATAAGATATGCACCGGGGAAGATGAGGGTAACATGTATCTTTATGGATTATGTAATAGGTTACATCATTTTATAAGAACTATTTTGGAACATGTCATTTGACATCTTATAATAACTATATATTGTAACAGCAGTTTGATTTTTCTACATCAATACAATATTTTTTATATCCATGTGTATCCGCGTTACTATGTCACGCTTCAACTAAAAGAACGTGAAATACATAAGATGTATTTCTTACACTCATATCGGGTGTAATACTGCTCATTAAGAAATAATGTGGGTTATTGATTAAAATATGGTATTAATCAAACATTATTATTTGAGATGACAAATAATCTAATTTAAATGACTGTGCTACAGTTTACAGGGCACGTTTTTTTTTCAGAAGAAGATACAAATAATAGATAGGTTGGTAGTTTCAAAACTATAACTGAAAATTAGCAGGATGCATTGCCTAATGAGGATGACTATATTTATCCCTCCCAGACCCTCATTTTCCTTATGTAGCCAGGTACCCCGATGGCGATTAATTCCCTGCCTAACACGTAAGTCCTGGTACCAGCGCAGGCAGTGTTGGGGTTAAATCTACGCCTGCTTCAGTAAACAGCTCCCTTGAGTGACAGGGGGGGGTGGCCTAAGGCTTGTAGACAGCAGGCAAGCAATAGTGCCCAATGTCAGGCAGTAGCTGCAAAGGCAAACAAGGTCTTATGTTACATTAAACGGGCAATAGATGGAAGGGAAGTAAACATCATTATGCACCTTTATAAAGTATTAGTAAGACCACACCTTGAATATGGAGTACAATTTTTTGCACCACTCCTTAGAAAAGACATTATGGAACTAGAGAAAGTACAGAGAAGAGCTACCAGATTAATAAAGGGGATGGAAAATGTGATGTATGAGAAGAGGCTAGCTAAATTTTCATGTGACTCACACTGACACCATCAGTGTTGGATGACGGCTTGAGCGCAGGACAGTCTCCTACTTAGCTAAATTAGAGTAGTTTACATCAATGCTGGTTTACACACAACATATGACTTTCCTTCATGTTATAATCCCACACTTAACTCAAACTGCACTTGAAACACACTGCAATTCAGTCACACAGTTCTTCTTGATTTGTTTAATTGGAAAGTTTATATGTAGAGAAAATTAAAACGTAATGATTACGAGAACCATCACCCGTTTGCTCTCGTATCACATTTAAAAGTAGGAGTAGTTTTGATTCTGGCAATACTAATCCAACATTTAAGACCTATGTTAGGATGGTAGAGTCTCAAACTCTCAGATATTAAAAAATGTAGGGTATATAGTAATCTCAGTTGACAAACAAAATTCTGTATCTTTATTGTGTAATAAACATTTTGTGATACGCCCTGATAAAAAAGCCGGGGCTACAGTGCTACAAAACTACCAAGACTATCGTCAAGAGACTTTTGCTAACTGTCAGATCAACATAGATTAAAGGGATGATGTCACATCCTTTTAAAAAAAATGGCTGCCATCACATGATTCTTCAACCAATCGGATTCTGAGATATACCATGTGGTACACGCCCAAACCGAATTCCCTTTTATTCCATATGATATTTTTTTGAGAATGTTATCAATTTCTATGCAGAATCTGTATAATGACTCCAGCAAATTCTCCCTATTTTCCTTGCAATACTGGATTAACTATCAGTTACAAATGCAGCGGCCGTTATTCGAACACTTCACACGTATACCTCGGAATACCCACGTCATGGCGCATGATTTCTTTCAACCATACCGCCTTTAGACGCGAGTGTAGGCAAATGCAGAAAATGACACAGTAGCACAGTAGCACATTACTGTACACATTACATTTATTACAGTGTTTTTATGATTAAATATTGTCAATCAATAGCAGTAGATAATGAATGGTGTATCAGGGGGTGGCATACTTCTGATTAAGGCAATCTGCTGGTGAAACACATAGAGTGAGAGTCACCAGAGCTACAAGACCTCAGAAGCACTCAGACGCGTTGTGCAGCTCTGACAGAAACCGACGTTTTAGAAAAACAGATGTGATGCGATGGAGCCCACGGAGACACCGGCAAGGAGGTCAGAAGCTGGGAAGGTTCCCCAGTCCTTCAGCGCCACTGAGGGGACGGGGGCAGTGAGTAGATAACCCACCTGTGATGTTATTAATGTTTGAACATGCTTTTACTTTCGTACATATTGTAAGTACGGTTCTATTATTTTATAATATAAAACCTTTATACATTGATCTGCACTATGGTACATTCTCTTATATACTGAGGTACATCTCTTCTGAATCCACACACGCAAGTTTGCCACAGTTTTGGAATTGCGTTTTAAACACCCACTGCACTGTGAGTAGGCATTGTATAAGGGTCAAGACAATCAAGATTCACACAATAATTGAAACACCTACTGTACTGTACACTTAGATTTTATTTTTTTGTTGACTTTCTCCCATGCTCCCCCTGGACTTTGAAGAACAAATGAGCTATTATCCAGATCTGGATAATAGTAATTTTGTACTGTACTGTATCTGTTGAGGGGGGTTGTTGAGGGCAGAAGAGGTGGGTAGTAGGGTTGTTGTATTTTAATGTTTCTTTGGGGTAGAGGGATTGGGTTCAGGGGGTAGTTGCCCCAAGGGTGGGTGGTTAACCCCTTCATTAACATAGTGGTTACCACTGCTATGGTAGTGGGGTTAACTCCACCCGAAACCTTCCCGGCAGGCCTAACCACCCACCCTGGGGCAACTACACCCTTCATCCAACCCCTGTACTTCCAAAAAACTGGGAACTCATGTTTAACCCCTTCATTGCCTTAGCTGCTAGCCGCTAAGATAATGAAGCTGTTTTTATTTACATTGTAATACTAGTGTATAGGAGCAGGGGGTCTCTGGAGCTTAACCACATTGATTTCAGGTCCGGGGACACCCTGCTACCGTACACTAGTATTAAAATCTTAATAAAAGCAGTGCGATTGCCTCTAAGGCTAAGACCAAACAGCCCTCGCACACGCAGAGTTGTGTGAAGCCTGTGACGTAATCCGCGTGAATCAGGTGTGTTTGCTGTTCATGGTAGACACACCATGGGGGGTGTGCCTAGGGGCGTCATGGAGCTGGTTTGCCCTCATTCGGCAAACCACTCACGTGACCTGGCTGTCACGCTAAGAAATTTGTTTTAACTGATTTCTCATGTGCAACACCTGCCCCCTACTGCTGCCACCCATGCGGTCTATGGGCACGATCAATGCCTTTAGGCAATGAGATCGTGGCCTCCGCGCGGTCTGTGGCAAATGGACCTGCCCTAAGAGCTGTGCATGGAGATGCAGCTCTCTCTGTGCAGCTCTTACAGAATGTGGCCAGATCGTACGGGGAAAAATTGAGAGAGACTTAGATCACATTGCTGCTATGCCAAGAGGTTTTTGCATTTTCCTACCTCACGGTTTGAGATGGTTTCAGATTCTTTCTGAATACCGTGATAACACAAATGACAAACCGTTCAGTGGGAACATGCCCCATCTTTCAATATGGCAGCAAAGATATCAAAGCTACTAAAATAGGCCCCATGCTCTTCAATTTCAAAGGGGCCCCAGAGACCTTCTGAAAAAATAGTTGTGCTATTGTTTGCCTACAGTTTCTGCAACAGCTTGAGCAACAAAACCAAGAACAAAAGAACCATGGGCAAAAGTTACCAGAGTTAAAGGGCTACACATCCAGGCAGGAAAGCTACACTGCACGGAAAAAACCCACAATCAGTTTGACTTGGGGGACTTCGACAGACAGTGCCCCACTCAAGGTAATGACTCTGTTACCAAAGTCCACCCCACCATGTGTGCGTAGAAAAAAACATGTTTTTTTTAAATGACAGCTCAGAAAAATAAAACAAATTCTACAGTGAGAGATACAAACTCTGCAAGGGAAGCCTACCCACCTGTAAGACTACCAGCTGGAGTTCTAGCATATACTGAAAGATCACTACAATTGCACCTCCCAAGATCCGGGGGAATAATACACCTGATACCGCCAAAATGGAGAGCAAAATGTAGTGTTCCTGTAATTATCCCGGCTACATAGAAAACTGGCCTTTCTTGTCCTATGATAATACTGATGTCTCACATAAGGCTCTCAGAAACAAGACACACAATCGGATCACCCCTAGGAAATTGGGGTGCCTGGACCCTAGGCACATGAAAGAATTATGTACCTACATCTTTGAACATGAATGCCGGCAGCAAGGGCAGGAACCACTAAACGCTGAATATTTCTGCCTGTTACTGCAACTGCAATGAAAGCATGGTGGGTGCAGTGAAATTGCAGAAATTTCAAGCAAAAAAAGGGACCTCAGTATCCCTTATGTGCTAAAGTCTTCAAAAGTAAAATAAAACTAAACTACTTGAACGTCTTGTATTCTCTCGCTTGCTCCATTTTCTCAACACCTATTCTCTCCTAGACCCTCTACAATCTGGCTTCCGCACTGCTCACTCCACCGAAACAGCCCTCACTAAAATAACTGATGACCTCCATGCTGCCAAAGACAGAGGTCATTACACTCTGCTCATATTACTCGACCTCTCTGCAGCATTTGACACAGTGGACCACCCTCTTCTCCTCCACATTCTCCATACTCTTGGTATTCGGAACAAAGCTCTATCCTGGATCTCATCCTACCTCTCCCATCGTACTTTTAGTGTCTCTTCTGCTAACACCTCCTCCTCCTGTATTGATCTCTCTGTGGGGGTACCCCAGGGCTCTGTCCTGGGACCTCTTCTCTTTTCTCTGTACACACTCTCTCTAGGTGACCTAATAACATCTTTTGGGTTTAATTATCACCTCTATGCCGACGACACACAAATATACTTTTCAACACCTGACCTTACACCTGCTGTACAAACCAACGTTTCTGAATGTCTCTCTGCTATATCATCCTGGATGGCCCTCCGACGCCTTAAACTCAACATGGCTAAAAAAGAGCTCCTCATACTTCCTCCCAAACCTGGCCCTACTACCTCCTTCCACATTACTGTTGGAACTACGATCATTCACCCAGTAGCCCAAGCACGCTGCCTAGGGGTCACACTCGACTCCTCTCTCACATTCGCCCCTCACATTCAAAACATTTCTAAAACTTGTTGCTTTTTCCTCCGCAATATAACTAAGATACGCCCTTTCCTCTGTTGTTCGACTGCTAAAACTCTGACTCAGGCCCTCATTCTCTCCCGTCTTGATTACTTTAACCTCCTGCTGTCCGGCCTTCCTGCCTCTCACCTGTCTCCCCTACAATCTATCCTAAATGCTGCTGCCAGAATCACTCTACTCTTTCCTAGATCTGTCTCAGCATCTCCCCTCATGAAATCCCTCTCCTGGCTTCCGATCAAATCCCGCATCTCACACTCAATTCTCCTCCTCACTTTTAAAGCTTTACACTCTTCTGCCCCTCCCTTATATCTCAGCCCTAATTTCTCGTTATGCACCATCCAGACTCTTGCGTTCTTCTCAAGGATGTCTTCTTTCTACCCCCTTTGTATCTAAAGCCCTCTCCCGCCTTAAACCTTTTTCACTGACTGCCCCACACCTCTGGAATGCCCTTCCCCTCAGTACCCGACTAGCACCCTCTCTATCCACCTTTAAGACCCACCTTAAGACACACTTGCTTAAAGAAGCATATGAATAGCACTGTGGATATTCTAAACACGATACATAATGCTTGGCCCCCTGCAGACGCACTTACCAGAATTCCCTCCTAATGTACACACACACACACACACACACCTTGACAAACTACTCGCCACGTAGTCCCGCCCCTAGCTGCCACTCTTTAAAAACAGGAATAAATTCCCATTATGTCAAAAATGAATGTTATTATTTCTTAAGTTTATTTATTGTATTACATTTATACTTTACTACTGTACAATTAGTCCTTTTACATAGTAGGTTGGAAAAAGACATGCTCAAGTTTAACCTATGCCAAATTTAGACAACAGATACTTTATCCTATATCCATACTTACAGTACATTATTCCAGAGGAAGGCAAACACAAAACCCCAGTGACACATTATCCAATGCTCTCTTAAGGGGAAAAATTAAACATTTTAGCCCCTTGGTAACCAAGAAATTACAAAGCAATGCGTTGCTGCCTCTTAGGCGGCAAAGGTTGTAACAAAAGAATTCCAGCACCAGTGAGTAAGACTATTCGATGTCTAGTATGAGACTATTTGTACTCCGAGTAGGTGAGACTTACTCCAAAGACAGAACACAAAGACAAGAAAGGTCCCAGGCTGATCTGGTGGTTATACGGTATGTAACAAATATAAAATAATGTTTATTAAGGTCAATATCTATAAAATAAATGCTCCGATTCTAAGACGATGCAATGAACCAACAAACATGAATAAAGACAGATCCTGCTGGGACCAGGAGAGTAATCTCATTAGTCCTGCTGCTTAGCATGAATGAAAATGATTAATCATACAGTGATAGCTATGGTCCCTCTATAGATAACCATATTAAAACGCCCTTCTATATAATACTAAGATCGGTGGTGGGTAGCAATCTATAGTGAGCTGATAGTCAGACAGGCCAATCCTGGATGGAATGAAGTGCTAGGTTGATGTATGGAGTACACTCCCTATCGACATATGTTGGTATCACTAGTCTGCGGAGTCCAAAGGAGGCAGCCATGTAGAGGCTGTCCCTTCGCTATGTTACTCTATTGATCTTAATGTCCACACTGTAAAATACATATAGTACTACCCAAAGGTTGGTGTTACACATGGAGTGTGTTTGATGTCAATACCCAATACAGTATGTGTTAGCCTAATGGTTTTTTAGATCAGGGATAAAGTATCTGTTGTTCAGTCAGCACACAGGAGCACACCTGGTAACTGAATATTGCAAAGTTTTGAGACATACAAATTTATATGAGGGAGGGCGGTGGATCAATTGTATGGTCCATCACAGAAGATAATTCCTTCTGCTCTCTAATCCATATGCCAAGGGTACAAATGTCAGCACAACTACTCTACGGCCTGAGTACATAGACCCATTAATGGAAGTTAGGATACTTGAAAACTTGTATCATATTAGACAGCTACTAATGTAGCTGTATTGTAACACAATACTGTAGTGATATGTTAGCGGTGGCTGGATGCATACACACCTCACAGGCTGACATGTATCAGGGATGGCTTACGGCACTGAGTGAATTCAAAGCCCATACAGCACCCAAATCAATCCATGGTGCACATAATTAGTGCATAGACTAAAGAAGTGGTTTTCAACCTTTTTCAACCTGATTCGATTGTGAAATTCTGGGGAAATTCTCTTGCCGCCCTCCCCTCACTCCCTGTCTCACTTCTCACCCTTATGCTCCCACTCCCCCACACTTTCACCCTTATGCTCTCTCTCGCCCACTGTCTCTTCTATACACACACTCCCCCCCACACACACACACTCTCTCCCCTATACACACAGACACACACACCCTCTCTACTGCTCCCCACCCCACACCCACTGTCTCCCCCAGACACCGACACACACACTCACCCACCCAGACACCGACACACAATCTCTCTATCCCTCCCCCCACACACAGACACTGTCTCTTTAAGGGAGCTGGTGCTGAGAGCCACTCTGAGTCCTCTCCCTCCTGTCAGACGGAAGTTTATGGCTGGAGCAGAAAAAGGAGTGATAGGAGTGACGAGCGGCTGCTGCAGCGGTTGTGCTCAGGAGCTCCGGGTCACTTCTATGTGGGGGTGCCGGCGCGGGACATATGTGCAAAGCAGGTATCAAGGGCTGAGGGTGACTGCAGTCAGTATGCTAATTAAAGCAAAATTGCTTCCACGTACCTTTAAAGTGATGACAAGGAGCCAAAGGAAACAAAATTCTCTATCGTGCGGTGAGAGTGTGGGGTGCTGTGAGGGTGAAGGCACCACAGATGCGCCTTCAGCGCCTGCAGGCATCTCAGCAGCAGCATGCACCAATCAGGATTCAGGAGGAGGGAGCATATCAACCAATCAGGGGCTGGGGATTTTAACTTTTTGTGTGCACAGGTTGAATTGCAGGGGAAAAGGATTAAAGAACTGCATATTGGTTAGGCGGCCATGACGGCTCGTCTGCAGCCACAATGCACTCCCCATGGGCGGCGAGTGGGTGAGCGCATTTGTCGACCTCTGTATACAGTATTTTGTGACAAAGGGCCCTCTTTTGTAGTGCTGACGTCTATCTGGGCTCTTCACGACACAATCTTCTAGTGGTAATTAGAGAAATAATAGGATAATACAAACCATTATATTGCGTAATTCAGGCTTCTGCCTGTTCTGTTTCGTCCAAATAGGGGACTGCAGCTTCAACAGGTACATATTGGGGCACTCAGCCATTGACCTTCAGCAGTTTATTCTTACATTAGTGACACTCAATGTTTCAGTCACACTGTCACTTTAATAAACAAAATCATAATAATAACACCTATCCCTTTTAGGGAAACTAATTATACAGCAGCATAAGCCTCTCTAATTGTTGTTGTCCAACTAACCTGATTCCCCAGCTTAGATAACATACTCCAGTTTAGGGTTACTATATACTCAGTAATATCCACAGTCTCTAGGCACAGACATATACATTGATTTCTTATCTAGTAGAAGGTGACAGCGTCCCAATAGATTGTCCCAATAAATTCTCTGCAATCCTTTCGGATACTGCAACACATGAAGGGGCGTCCTCCCCGAACTGGATACAGGGGAGCTGCGCCCCCCCCCCCCCAGCCTCCAGGCTCTAGGAATGAGACTGATTGCAGTGGTGGGAACTCAGGCCCAATTGAATCCAGACAAATCTTCTGGGTACTGCGATACTGAAGGGGGCTTCCTCCCCAAACTGGATGCAGGGGAACGGCGAACCTCCCAGCCTCCAGGCTCTGGGAGAGAGACTGAATAGCAAACCTTTCAGCCCTAAATACCCGTTCCTGTATTTAGGTGAGCAGGGGGAACCAGAACCACTATAAACTATGGCTTGGATTCTTTACCCCCCAGTCTCAGTAATTGTGAAGCTGTGGAATGGATCCTTTTAGACTATTTCTGCACTTTATGACCTATATCGGGCAGAAAGCTGTTAAAATATAATTCTAATATTAATCTAAATACACAAAGTTCTAGCGATATCATTAATACGCCATTTATCACTACTTATAATCCTTTAGCTGCAGAAATTAAAAAAGTAGTTTGCAAACATTGGCACCTAGTCCAAAAGGACCTCATATTACAACCTTATCTTCCAAAAAAACCGCAAATAGTATTTAAAAAGTCTGATACTTTAAAAAAGAAGTTGGCTCCCAGTTGTTTAAAACCATCTTGCAAAAAAGAAGTGTATAATAACACATTTTTAGACACAAAAGGTTTCTATAAGTCTCTGAAATGCAAGATGTGTAAATTGGAACCTCATGGTTCCAAACAGACTAAAAATTTCATTTCTACACATACGGGAAGTAGCTATAAGATTGAGCACCTCATTAGTTGCGATTCCATTAATATTGTTTATCTAATCCAATACCCGTGCAAAAAACAGTATGTGGGTAGAACCACAAGAAAATTTAAATTACGTTTTGCCGAGCATATTATTATATACAAAAAGGATTTATGCAACATAATTTGTTAAAGCATTTTGCAGAATATCATAACAAACATCCTGCAGGAATTATTTGTATTGGAATAGACAAACTGTTATATAACTGGAGAGGAGGCAATACCATCAACGCAATATCTAAACTTGAGACCAGGTGAATACATACATTGAAAACTCTTGTTCCACTAGGTCTCAATGTGGATGTTGATTTAGGTACCAATTCAGTCAGTGCCTGACTACATGTTATTGTTGATGAAAAACAATTAAGAAAGCCATTTAGTTTGGCATGAAAATTAGATTAAAAATACATGATGAAGCAAAGAAATAGATTTAGTGATTGCACAAAATGCAACAGTTTTAAAATGATCTGGATGTGGATGTGAACAATATTACTGTAGATGGTCTATAGAACAGAACAACTGCCATGTGCATGGAAAGCATTTTAAGCATACTGTACACTACCGACACACTTTATTGAAGTGTGGTCGGTACCGCAAGCCGGGAAATCTCCCGGCTTGCTAGTGGTCGCCCCTCGGCGTGCCGCGCGTCATAGACGCGCGGTCACGCTTCATCGGGAGCGTGCGCCCCCTGCACGCGTGTCCAGGGGCTCCCCGAGGGAGCCCTGGTGTCCCGCGATCGCGGGACAGCGGCAGGGGGTTCCGGGGGACCCGGCGGACCCGGCAGCGGTAGGGAGAGCGCCCCGATCGGAGGGCGCTCTTCCGCTGCTTCGGCGCGCGCCCGTCACACTCGGGCGCGCGCCAGGCTACTGCTGCGGCACAGAACGGGCAAATGCTCGAATAAACTGTGCCGCAGCAGTATGTGGCTATGTTTACATTCATTGCATCTGTAATTGAAAATATATTCAGGGTGTCTTCTAATTTTTTTTAAAGTCAAATCTATTGCTATCTTTGCTAATCTTTAAAATACTAATGAACCCTTTCACTATCCAAGGACTAGAGAAGGGCAAAATTTTAGTAGAAATTCGAATCCGCTGCAGAATTGCATGCTTCTTTCAGCCACATATTTCCATGGATCAGTTTCAAAAAGACAGATTTGTTTCTTTCTGTCATCGAAAATCTGCCCCACAGATTCTTAAAAATCTGTTTGGAGCGAGACCTATTTAAGTAGAGTTCCAAATGCTGTCCTCCTCAAGCCTGCCTCCAAATAACATACTGTATGGAAAAGACACCTGTGCTGAAATAGGAGCAGACCTTAGATACTTGGGAAATAATAATACTATTTGTTTGTTTTTGTATAGCTGCTAGTTTTACAGAGACATTTTGCAGACACAGTCCCTGCCCCATAGAGTTTACAATCTATGCTGTTGTTGCCTGAGGCACAGGGAAATAAAGTGACTTGTTCAAGGTCACAAGGAGCCAACACTGGGAATTGAACAAGGTTCCCCAGCTTCAAACTCAGTTCTAGAGTCAGTGGCTTTACTCACTGAGCCACTCCTTCAGCCATATAATATGTAACGTATATTTAAATGACTCACACCCTGCACTTCCTAAAAGGATTTTCATAAGAATTATATTGAGAAATCTAAGACACCATAGAGAAAGGGAATAGTGTGTCAGGCAAAATAGGGTCAAACCCCATAACATCTGCTATTCTGAGCAGCAGCTCTAGCAGTGTTAGCAGAACCCGCTTCAGGATTGGATTTTGACAGTTTGACTGGTTAATAGTTTGACTTCTTGATAAAGTGCATAGCCTGCACGAAACGCGTAGAAGGGCTACTACCCTCGATTTTATGTTTTCCCAATAAAGTAATTATTTTTTGTCAGACCTGCCTCTCTCATGTTATGCGCTGCACACACTTGCTTTTAATAGTTTGACAGTTTGACCCATGCCAGGCACTAGCTGCAAAGGCAAATAAGATCCTCTCTTGCATTAAATGGGGTATGGATGGAACGGAAGTACTGTAGCATAATTATGTCACTGTACAAAGAGAAAATCTGGTATGCAAGTCTACACCTTAAATATGGAGTACAGTTTGGGACACCACTCTTTAAAAATAGACATCATGGAACAGTCTAAGAGGGATGATACCGGTAGCTAACTACAAATATATTAGGGCTCAATAGAAGGAGCTTTCCAAAGAATTATATATCCCAAAGGCAGTACAAATGACACGGGGTCATCCCTTAAAGTAGGAGGAAAGAAGATATCATCAGCAACAAAGGAAAGGGTTCTTTACAGTAAGGGCAGTTAAAATGTGGAATTCATTACCCATGGAGACTGTGATGGCAGATGCAATACAGATCTTAAAAAAAAAAAAAGGTTGGACATCGTTTTTTAAAGGAAAGCTATACAGGGATATACCTAATAAGTAAACATGGGAAGGATGTTTATCCCGGGATAAATCTGATGCTATTATTGGTGTCAGGAAAGAAATTATGTTTTCCCCTTATGAGACATTATTGGATAATGTTTCACTGCAGTTTTTTGTTTGCCTTCCTCCGGATCAAAATACTGGAAATACATATATATATTGTATGTATATATAAGTATCTGTCGTCTAAACATAACATAGGTTGAACTCAATGGACATTTTCCATAGTTCCATGGTTCCATAGTAGATGAGGTTGAAAAAAGACATGCGTCCATTAAGTTCAACCTATGCCAAATTTACATGACAGATACTTTATCCTATATCCATACTTACAGTATATTGATCCAGAGGAAGGCAAACAAAAAACCAGAATGAAATATCATCCAATGATATCTCATAAGGGGAAAAATAGATTCCTTCCTCTCTCCAAGAATTTCTCCTTGGATCAATATCTTTCCCATGTTTACTTATTTGGCATATCCCTGTATACCTTCCCTTTCTAAAAAGATGTCCAACTTTTTTTTTTTAAACAAATCTTTTGTATCTGCCATCACAGACTCCATGGGTGATGAATTCCCCATTTTAACTGTCCTTACTCTAAATAAATCTAATTTAGCTAGCCTCTCCTCATAAGTTAGATTGTCCATCCCCGTTATTAATTTGGTGGCTCTTCTCAGCACTCTCTCTAGTTTCATAATGTCTTTTGTAAGGAGGAGTGCCTAAAATTGTACTCCATAATCAAGGTGTGGCCTTACTAATGCTTTATAAAGGGGCATAATTATGTCTACTTCCCTTCCATCCATTCCCCGTTTGATGCAAGATAAGATCTTGTTTGCCTTTGCAGCTACTGCATGACTTTGGGCACTATTGTAAGCCTGCTGTCTACAAGCACTCCTAAATCCTTCTCCATCAAATATTCCGCTAATTTATCCCCATTTAATTTGTATGTCTTTTTACAACCGTCCCTTCTATGTTACTGTTACCAAGGACGCCATGAGAGCCTGTACACCATTGGCCCTTATGATGTACCAGCTGTGTCATGCTATTAAAGCACATTACTGTATCTAGGAGATGATTAGGTTCTGAATGTGACTGGAACAGACGTGGGGCCCCCTCCACTTTTGTTCATGTCACTGGGAGAATGCATGACCATGTGATCACTACCAAAGCAGTCACATGGTCGAGATCACAAAAGTCTGTTGGCACGTTCGTGCTGCCAGATTTCCAGAATTGTAAAGGTTAACATTAAGGGCGGCAGAACATTAGGAACACAGTCCTTTAATTAGGACACTTTAATTATAGTTTTACTACTATTAGCTTTGGTAGAGTAATCTATCTCTTGCGCAGCAATTGAAAGCTAATTACCCAATGTCAGCACAAGTAATCATAGCAACCCCTTCACTGAAAGAAGTATCTACAATGCTTTTTAGTCCAGTCTGTCAGTGATAAATTTGATTAGCTCTTTTCTAGGAATAAGAACAAAAAAAGTTGTGTATGTGCTGATCACGCGAATTTTAAGTGAAACTTCTTTATCTTTTGTCACTGTTTTGTCACAGAAATTGTATTTGTTATGGTGATGTTTTTAATTAATCAAAACACCATTTCAGTGCCAAAACGCAAAAAAGTTTGACTTAGAAAGCGTATTTTAGCTATTTGCACTTCTATATTTATAGTAACTGAATTCCTTGTGCGTGTCTGTGTGTCAGTCAGTGTGTGTGTGTGTGTATGTCAGTGTGTGTGTCTGTCAGTCAGTGTGTGTCAGTCAGTGTGTGTGTGTGTCAGTCAGTGTGTGAGTGTGTGTGTGTGTGAGTGTGTGTGTCAGTCAGTCTGTGTGTGCGCGCCAGTGTTTGTGTGTGTGTGTGTCAGACAGTGTGTTTGTGTGTGTGTCAGTCAGTCTGTGTGTGTGCGCCAGTGTTTGTGTGTGCCAGTGTTTGTGTGTGTGTGTCAGACAGTGTGTTTGTGTGTGTCAGTCAGTGTGTTTGTGTGTGTCTGTGTCAGTGTGTGTCAGTCAGTGTGTGTGTGTGTGTGTGTGTGTGTGTGTGACAGTCAGTCTGTGTCTGTTATTCTTAGTGTCCTGCCTCCCTCTCTCCTGACTCTCCCCCTCCTCCCCAAAGCAGCCCCCCTTCTCCCCCACCTCCGGCAGAGGTACAGAGACACGGGGGGTCTGTCTGAGTCCCCCACCCCGAGCAATCACCACTCTCTCCCCCGGCAGAGCTGTGTCCTGCTGCTGATGCCAGCCCTCCGGTGGAGGTACGGGGACATGGACACGGCTCACTGGGGGGGGGGGAGTTGGCCAGGGGTGAAGGGTGTACTCGGTGGCTCACGGGGTTTCTCGGCAGCTCACGGGGGGGTGCGCGGCGGCTCACGGGGGTGTTACTCAGTGGCTCATGGGGGGGTGCTTGGTGGCTTACGGGGGATTACTCAGCAGCTCACGGGGGGTGCTCGGCGGCACATGGGGGTTTACTCGGCGGCTCATGGGGTGGGAGAGTGCATGCTCGGTGGCTCACGGGGAGGGGGGAGAGGGTGTGCTTGGCGGCTCACTCGGCGGGCGATGTTCGGCTGGGATATTTGGTCAGCTCAGTGTGTGTTTGTGGATGTGTGTGTTCCTCCTGCTGCTGGAAGCTGGCAAAATTCAGTGGCAGCGAATGTTGCTGATGACCTCTTCTGCCAGCAGTGACGTCACTTCCGTCACCACTGACTTCCGTTTCCACCAACTCCATACACTGCCACTGAATTTTGCACATGTTAGATGCCGCTAAAGAAGTTTCACTTCAAAAATCTTAACTGATACCACACTGTCAATATAAATGGGTTAATAACTTTTGCTGTTTTAAAATTACTGTAAATGTAATTCCAGGACCATGGACATCATTTGAATCCCTTATTCCCAGGATTTTAACATTATTTAAAGTTGATGATATTCTTTAAAAAGATATAAGGCCACCCTAAATCCCGGATGAAGTGGCAGAACGCCATGAAATGTAAAAGATTTGGATTTTAGAGACTGTCCCTTCTCTGGCAGGATCGGTTTATCTTGCTATAATCATCCAAAGAGCCTTTGCCTGCTGCAAGCAACCAGTTTGGCTGACAAACCTAGGACACTCTCTGGACCTACAAGTCTAAATGCTGCTGTCACCATCAAGTGCCCCCACTTCCAGCTGAGGCATATGGCTGGTGGGTTCATTTGGCGGTGATTGAAACACCATACAGCTTTCTGTGGAGGTCCGGTTGAAATGTGTCCAGTTATGGAGTAAAGCCTCTTCATTCCAGGATTCCCCTGCCAAGTGAGGCAGCTGCTTCCAGAGATACTGTGACCTTTGTCTTATAGGATAAGCTAGTTTTTAACTTTCTTTTTGTATGTGTGATACTGACCCTTTTTATGCCATACCAGAATATACAATATTTCAGTATGAGAGTTTTGTGCGCTCTTTGTTATGTTTTGTTCCTAGATTTGTAATGCTGAACCATCTGTTTTTGAGCAGCAGACCTCTAGTCTCCTGGTTTTCCATTTAGCCTATAAGGGAAGGATTTTATTATTCTGTTTAGCATCTATTTATTTACTTCACTTCTATTTATTTATATGTGTATCTCTCACAGACATTTTGTTGATGACCATGTGATTATTTTACGGTTGCACCCATATTTAGTCACATGTTTTAGATTCAATGTCAGTACTTTAAGACACTTGTTCACATTTACATTTGGTACGGTTTAGTGTTTTTTTTTTTAATCTATTTTCTCTTTAAATAGCATAGGGAATCTATATGGAGACACAAATGAGGTTATCTATCAGATTATCTTGACTGAAACTGAGGGGCTAAAAAAAAGTACCAGATTTTTCAAGGAATTTTTTTTTATTGAAACCAATTGGATCTTTCTCAGATAAATGGTGTATGTTGCATCAATTTTTTCCCTTTTTTGTAGACAGGAGATTTTTATATGTGACCCCCAGATTCTCTGCATGTTGTGATATCTTTCAGTGGACCAACATTTGAGTTATTTTTGTACTAAATTCAAGTGTACAGTGTTTTTAAAACCTCATATGTTTGTTATTGAAGGGTACTGTGATATCAAAGTGTACAGAGCTTCAGAAACCACATAGGTTTCTTCTTCACATTAAAAGTTAACTTCTGAACATTGGAGGTTGTGAGAGCTCTATATACTTTAAAGTAATTTTCAAAGAAATTATGTTGGTACAAAAAGTTATCACAACTTAAAACATTATCATTTCAATGAGCATTGCTTTTTTTGATTCTCATCAGCACAAGGATGATACTCTTCTATCTCGTTGCCAACCAAAATCTAATTATTTGCAAATTAGGTGCATTAACCTGTATACACATGCACTAGATAGTCAGGACACTTGAGTGTGGCTGGTGGTCACTGAGAAGAGGAGCAGGATAAAGATACAGTAACATATGTCTTTCTTTCATCTGTAACTACAAAGCTCCAGGAGAAACCTGTTCTTTGTCATTGCACTAGTTGTATAATTTAATTTTCATTAAGACAAATGTCGCATGTAGATATAAAGATCACTGTCTGGATGTCCAGATGTTCATACATGATTTAAATATAACAACTCCAGTTACTGCAAATAAATAAAAAGAAATATGTTATAATGTATAACCTTGCTCACTTAATGTAATAATGTTTTTGTAACCATGTATCTGTCATCATAACTCTGTGCCAAGGACGTACTTGAAAAGGAGAGGTAACTCTCAATGTATTACTTCCTGGTAAAACATTGTATAAATAAATAAATAAACAAACAGTAGAGATGAAAATAGATTGGCCACTGAAGCACTAATCTTGCAGTTGGTATTTTGGGTTTTAACCAGAATGATTGATAGATTCATTGGATCCATGTACAACTTTTCTTTCTACACCTGGCCTTGATTGAATAACATATTGGAAAAAAAAACCAGGGAAAATCTTTGATCCTAGAAACCACTTATTTTTGTCTAAGTGTAATTGGGAAAAAAGAAAAATGCTGCAAGTGTAAAAAAAAAAAGCAATATACATGCTCAAGATAAAGTATTTAAAATGTGATTCAGGAGAGAGCTAATTAACAAGATTAACTTTAACTGTTTTATGAGCTAATGTTTCTGTTTCAGAGTATAATGGATGTTGGGCATTATGAGATCAGTGTGATGCTTATTACATTTTAACTTTCTCTCTCTTACAGATATAGCGTCATTTACTGGCACATTTGTCTTGTGGGTAGAGTATGTAACCCTGGTAATTTTTTGGGCTGTTTGCGGCTGACCTACGAATGCGTCGCGGACGGAAACATTGACTTTTAGCATTGGTTGCAATCCTCTGCAGAAACGATAGTAGGCTCTAGTGCGCTGGTTTGTCTTCAAAATCTAAATGCAATATTATGCATCCCTTATTCCCATTCATTTCGTATGATACAATATGATGTGGAATTATAATAATAATATTATAATACCATAAGCGCATTTTAGTCAGTCAAAAAAATCCCTTCCCTGGAGAGTTTACAATCTAAGTGGTATGTTCGGAAATTTACAGAGACCGCAGGTAAAGGAATACGTGCAGTATCTTGCAGTGGTTGCCCACAATGGTTGGTAGGCGTGACTGTGAGTGCGAAACAGTAGCCATGAGTGCAGACTATTGGGATGCTTCTTTTGAGAGGTGAGTTTTAAGTTTGGTCAGTATTAATTTACATGGATTATCACCATTAGCAGGGAAAGAGGTGGCAAGGAGGCGTGGGTGAGAATAGATGTATATGGCTGGGTCCAGGATTAGTGGTGATCCCCAGTATAGAGAGAGATATCGAGAGAGATGAGGTGAGAAGAGGATTTGTGGGGATGATTTTTATTGAGAGGTGTAGAAGTTGTTGGGAAAGGTGTGTACATAGTGGTGCAGTGTACAGGCATAGGCAAAGGGAATGCGAGATGAAGAAATGTGGATAGGTGAAGATTGGGTAAGTTGGAGAGAAAAGAAAAGTTTACAAAAGAGTGAGGAAACAGCAAACAGAAAAAAATAGAGAGGACATAATGAGGTGCAGAGAGAGACACGTAGGAGGAGAGAGTTCCCAGGTATTGGAGGAGTAGGATGTGAACGAGCAGGTGTATAAATCAGGCCTGGAGGGAAGTGTAGCACTGAAGGTTAAACAGCAGCTTTAAACATTAGTCTTCAGATGTGAAAAAATGGTCACAGCATTTAGAATGCCAAGTTCTCACAGTTGCAGGGTTGATGATGAAGTGCAGTGGCTAATTTTTGTATTCTTCACCTCCAACTGAACTCCAGTTTAACTCCACAGACACTTAATAGGTGACACAAGATGTTACACAGCCAATGTCTACATCTGCGTTGCCTCAAAGGCGGGAAGTCTAATGGGGTTCCCCAAGAGCTGCTCCTCTCTGCACAGAACTAGCGTGCTAAGGGTTAATATCTGCATTTGCCTACTGCTGTGTTTCATCAGCCCCACCTTCTGGAATGTTAATGAGCCAGGAGGACACAGCTGCATTCAATTTGAAATCCTTCAGTCTACATCTGCGTTGCACCAAAGGCGCACAGCACTTGGCCCAGCCAAAGGGCAGCCAAATGGTGTGAGCCGTTTGCTGTCATTTGCTGATGTTTGGTGATGTTAACGCTGCTCTATTTCAATCTGAAACTCACCAGCCCTTTTATCCCCTGTACCCAATTTTCCAACTCTAACTGTCCATGAAATGTCTGTGAATTGACTGTATAATCTCCTGTTCATTTAATGGAACCATGTATTGTTATAACTCTGTGCCCAGGACATACTTGAATTCTATGGTTTTACATATCAAGACGTAATAACAATCATCTGTTTCTTAACAGGACTTAAAATAGGTAAATACAACCTCAGATGAACAACAACACGTGACATATTACACTGTGTCATGATTTATTTAACAAAAATAAAGCCAAAATGGAGAAGCCGTAAACAAATGTTGATAATGAGCTATGTCATTTTTGTACATTGTACAGGTTGTCTCCTGCAGGATGGCGCAGCAAATTTGGTCCAAGTGGGGACCATTGGATTCCACCAGAGGGCGAGTGTAGCCCTGGCTGGTTTTGGGCTATAGGTCTGCCCCCCTCCTGGCAGTAATCCCTTGTAAGGGTATGCTCGCCATGAGTAATCATGGGTTTTCCCCCACACCTTGCAACTCAGTGAGTCAGAGAAGGTTGTCCAATCAGGGACAAGGTGCTAGTTCTTACTGGAACTGACTTAAGGAGCTGCACTTCCTCAATCTAGCCAGTTGTCTCTACCATTGAGAGAGACCGGTTTACCCTAACCAAGCTGTCATGGCCCTGGCAGTTTGAGGCCCTCCCTTAGGATAGCGGAGGGAAACCATTTCCTCTTATTCCATCAGGGGATAAAGGAAGAGCAAGGACTGCTCCTGATGGCTGATGGCTGGAAGTGTAGGTCCAGGGACATCCTAAAGGTGAAGACTTGAGTGATAAGGATTGATTCCATGTAAGCTGTACACTGCCATTGATTGATTGAGAGAGAGAGAGAGAGAGAGAGAGAGTCTGAATAAAGATCATCTGTTCACAAGATCCTTGCATGAGACTGAAATCTAACAGGAAGGGGAACAGACCCCAGAAGCCTGTCTTGACCTTCCCCATGACACCAGGCTGGAGACTCAGGGCCCCCTGTTACCAGCAGGTATGCACACACTACCATGAATAACCAGAGTAGCTCAGGTAAGCCCCAAGGTGTTAGGAGGGAGGCAGGGCTCCATGGAAAGGACCCCCAAACCAGCTAGGAGGGGGTCTGCTCAAGGGGTCTAAGGGTCAGAGTAGATTTTGACCTTGTATTTGGGGAGGGACAAACAGTCAATGGTGGTGCTGGTTTGGTGTTTGTTTTTGGGGGCAGAAGCAGGGATACTTGCTCCCTGTTTGTTTAATTGTAGGAGGAGGCAACAATGCAGGTTCAAGTCAGTGACTGGAGAGACCATGAGGACCTATTTGGGGCCCAGTCACAGGAAGATGCTCAGCCAGGCTCAAGTTGGTCTGGGCTACTCACCAGCAGGAAATACATGGTCACTCACACTCTGGAGCATCTAGCATCAGGCCCAGCAGCACCCAAATAGGGTAATGGTAATGAGGCCTTGGAGTTAAAGGTTCAGTTTGGGGTAAGGGAGATGGGTTGAAATAGAACCTAGGGGATTTCTTCCATGCTACTGTAGCTGCTTTAAGAGGATTTTTGGCTAGTTGGGTGACTGGACAATCACTGGCGTGTGAAGTTATGAGGGGAGAGAAGTGTGCCAGCTCTTCACTAGCAGTAAGTGGTGCTTGGTTGCCACTGGTTAGAGTAGGTTTGCATTAAGGGTTTGAGGTACCTTCAGCTTACCCCTCAGCAGGTCTGTCATCCATAGCATGTCAAGTGGTATCGCCATTGTTAATGGGCATTAGTGGAGTTACTCTGGCGGAGTTGAGGGGGCAGGTGAGGTTAGGCCAAAGGTCCCAGATTGTAGTTTTAAGGAAGCATAGAGAGGCCATGATCGGTTTGCACTTAGGAGTGGAGGTCAAGGAGAGAATATGGAAATAGGAATATGTGGACTTGATGACGCTTCAGCCTGAATTTCAAGAATCGGTGGCTAAGTCCAAGAAGCAGAGAAACACTAGAAAGGAGGAAAGGACTAAGAAATCGATTCCTAAGGCCTGGGACATGGTGCAGGGAGGAGCGCTGGGCAGCGCTGCCGCTCATGCTCTCCTGCTCAAGCAGGAGATTTTTCTTGTCCCTGCATGAGCGTCAGCGAGCACGCTTGTGTGCCGGGTAGGAGGCTTTCAAGAGGCAGGCCTGGAGGCGGAGCGGGAGGCGGGGCTAGTGCGCCATGTCACAGCGCCGACATCACGGACTGCCATTGGCTTCTGGCAGTCACGTGACCGGCCCTGCGCTTCCCTCAGCGGGAAAACTAAAATTGGCTTGTCGGCTGAAATTCCACACGCCTCCGCACGCCTGCGGAAGCGCCGTCTAAAGCCGCGCTGATAGGGATAATGTTTCCCCTCAGCGTGGCTCAGCACGCCTCAGCACGGTCTTTTTGACCATGTCCGAGGCCTTAGACATTTGGCAACTGACTCCATGCTTGTCCGTCCTAGAGAACTTTATAAGGAAAAAAGGCCTTCAATATTTGTCTACAATTTCTGAAATGTGTAAGACTTTTATGGGGGCTTAGCATGGTGGTGCTATGATGAGGGGTTTAGTCAGAGGATAATGGTATATAGGCATATGTCTTTGGGATGTAAGGAGGTGGACTGTTGGTTATCTTTAAAGATGCCACAGTGGCCATCCCCCTTTCAGTTAGCATCTGACAGCTTACGGGGCAATGGGCAGGAAAAAAATAGGACAAATACAGAGCGCTGCAGACATTCTAGAAAAAGAGGCTCAGCGACCCAACTATAGAAAATAAAAAGAGTTTATTCAAACACAAACTGTTTATAAACAGAAAACATCCAAGACTGGACATTCCATTCATTTCACACTAGGGTGCTTTCTCAAGGTGCATGGAAAGTAGGTCTGGCATTGAGTTGATATAGTGCCCACATATGGCATCACAATGCATTCATTAATACAATCCAAAATGTGCGTTAAAAAATGTATTCATTGTAATCATAGATCCTGTTTATCACATGATTATAATAAATGATTGAATTAGCTACATGTTACACATACATATATATATAATCATTTGACCCCCAGACACCTGCAGGGACAACACTGGGACCCCCGGGGACCACCTGGAGGCCCACAGACACCCGTGGGGCCCACCCGGTGACCCCCGCTGGCCTCTTGTATTAATGGTGGGCAGAAAATAAAAAATAATGCTTTTATTCATGGCTCAATCTCTTTTGCGCCTGCCTTTAGCTGGTGAAAATAAATGGTGAGCTTTTACAGTGCAATTCAGTTATCACTGGTTTGTGAATCGCGCAGACTGGCAACAAACGGCGGGTTTGCCATTTTTTGGCCGACCGTACGACTCTTTTTTTTATCACTGACAGTTTTTTGGTGATAAAAAGCCTTTATAGCACTATAGATACTGCGCTGTTATCACTGCTTTGTGAATCGCGCAGCAGGCAGTATCGTGCTATAAAGGCATTTATCATACTTAAAAACACTTATGACTGCTTTGTGCATAGCCCCCAATGTGCTTACTTTTTATTTACAGTACTTACTTTTTCAACCTGTTGGATAACTGGATTATGTTAGTTTAAATGTTAAGGGACTATGAGGTAGATGTATAAACACAAAGAAACATGTACTTTTGTGCAACTGCTCCATTTATTGTTCTCTGATGCATAATATACAGTACAGTGTTTCCACACAAAAGCGGCACAGAACTCCTACAAGTAAATACACTGTGCCTCTTTTAGTGTGGACACCCTGTATAAGAAGCTTGTTTGCAAAGCTTCTTTCATCTACTGCCCATTGTTGTGCAGAAAAGGTATTAAAACCCCAGACCTGACAGATCTCTTTATTCCCAACTAAAAAAGAAACAATGAATAAAGCTAGGTGGAAGATAGACGTAAACACATTTTGTCAGAGTTACAGTATTGTTGAATAAAAATAAGTTCGGGTTGCCAAATGCTATATTCAATATGACATTGAGAATGTTCACACTTTGGATTTAATTCATATAATGAAAAGAACGTAATCAAAATAAATAAGAAGCCTAAAAAGTAAAAAATGCACTAATAAATTGGAGAAAGGGGGCAACACCAACATTGTTTTTGACTTTCTGATTGTATTAGGCTGCCTTTATTTTTCCATTTTTTGGGGTGTGTTGTCATATAGGATATTTTTTTTGCTATTTGATTTTTTTTGGATAGGGGCACAACTGGGATTACTTCATCCATGTTTTCTTGTCCTTTTCACTTTATATTTTGTGTGAGATGTGTCTACTTCTGTGTATTCATATATTTATGAGCGGTAAACCATACAACTCTTTGCTTCAACACAGAGTCATTATGTTTCTTTTAGTGTGAGTGCTAGGAAGATCATGGTTTAAATGTCATGTATAATGGACTACAAGGAACCCCAATAAATGAGAGCACTCTATCACAGTGGAATCACAGAGTCAGCACACATAGGTGAACCTAATGTGGTAGAGTGAGTATTAAATATGCATTGATATGGTGAATAAATTAAAAAACACTTTATTAAAGTCATACTCTAAAATGTAAAATAGAACGCAATTGAGTCAGAGTGACTGTGAGTGGACTCAGTGTATAGCCATAACTAAGAAGTGAATATTAAAACAAATATGGCAGAGCGGATAGCAGGGTAGGGTGGTTATAATATAACCAACCGCCCGATGAAGGTGAAAATCTAACACCTTAGGTAGTGCTAATGTAATGTATCTTACTTTAGTCTGATAACTTTAATGCCACTTAGTATAGGGTAATCCAGGTCACACACTGATATGCTGGTGGTGTATAAATAGTGACATCAACACTGCAGTATATGGTGCTGCCGTGCGTATTGCTGCTGAGGTTAACTTGGTGTATACAGCTTTATAGTATGTCAGCTGTGCTGGTGTAGGGAATAGTGTATGTCCCACCACAATGTAGCAATGTGAACAGCAAACGCACTCAGGATCTGAGTCCTGCAGCAGACTGGATACAGTATTAACCCTATACCACCTCTGTTATCAGCCACATGTGTCTAGGGTGGCCTCGGTAATTGGCCAGCTTAAAGATTGAGTCAGTATATATAGAGAGTTCTGTAGGAGCTCAAATGTTATGTCCCTTAAAATCCAATCGAATGTACAGAGGAAACCATACAGGGGAGATATAATAATTAAAGATGCAGTTATCCAGTGCCCATGTCATTAGAGTTGACACATTAATCCCTGGAAATATTGGTGAGGGTATCATCCATTCTCCTCTCCTTAGGGAGTTCCATAATATATAAGGGTACTCACTGTTACTTCCCTGCAGGTCCTCAGGTGTGCAACCACGTCCGGAATCCAAGAATATGAAAAAAAGTGTAGTTGTTTTGCACAGCGGGATAAAACAGGTCATGTGGCAATAAAATTATATTTATTCAAGCTGCATTAAAAAACGGTAAAGAGTACAACACTCCTACGCGTTTCGTGCTGTGAGGCACTTTATCAAGGCGTTACCTGATAATAAAACAAACAACCAATTTATACACAACTTAGTACCAGAGAATTTCACACCAAAAATCGTATTCTTACCCATAACTCATTGCATTCATGGCTAAACCAATCCTGTGAGCCCATCCATCCATGGGAGGTGAAGCGTTGCACGTGTAACCAGGACGCTAGGCGGCCGCCCTCCGCCTAGCAACGAAAGCCGCCGACATCCGCGTCCTGTCCTGCACGTGCCGCCCACTACACTCACCGACCAGAAGCGCATGCGCGGATCGCTGGGATATGCCAGGATCTGGAAAAAGAGGGAGGGAATGGAGGTAGCAGTATATCCCGCCCCCTACACAATGCAGGTGATGTCAAGCCAAGGAGTGGTGCAACCACCTGCCATGCCAAGGGGCTCGGGTACAGCTAACTCCCCTCTCTCCTATTCAAGACCCTAGTACTACATACATACTAATAACGGAGCTCCATATGAGGGCTCTCCTAAGGCTCTACATTCCTAAAACAGTATGTCGTCATTAACACACAAAATGAAACAAAACAGAGCAAAAATAGGTATTGGGTGTAAAGTTATGAAGGGGGTAAGATAACATTAATGGCAAACATTAACAGGTGTATGGTTTACTGCTAGTGAAAACATTAAAGTACAGAAAGTCAAAACATTTACAGTAGGATGGTGTACAGAACAGTCAGTCAGGCCTGCACAACTCCAGTCCTCGAGGGTCGCAACAGGCTCGGATTTCAGGATAACCTTGAAAACCGGGCCTGTTTGCGGCCCACGAGGACTAGAACTGTGCAGGTCTTGTGTACAGTAAGTAAAAACATGTCTTTATTAATACAAGTTAAAACAAGCAGCATTTCCTTTATTAAAGTACAGAAAGTACAGCACCACAGTATGGTGTTATTTAAAAAAATTCTTTATTCATAAAATTTAAAAAACGCAACATCTCCTTTAATAAAGTACAGAAAGTGAAAACATGTACAGCACAACAGTATGGTGTTATTAAAAAAAATTTTTTTCATAAAATTTAAAAAACGCAACATGTCCTTTATTAAAGTACAGAAAGTCAAAACATTTACAAAAACATTTACAAAAAATAAACAACAGTTGAACAGTCACGCAAATTCGATCCCCACCAGATTGTCCTTCCAGGGCCGATACCTTGTATGGCGCAAAATGCCATTAATGGAGTCTCGAACGATTTTCATTAAAGGATCTGAAATTGAAAAATAGCGCCGCAATTCCTCCACAATAGTCCTTCTTACATTTTCAGGAAGCGCCCTTTTTTCGCGATTTCCTTCGTAGTTGACATTTTTGGCCCACCCGCAGTACACCAAGTAGGACACGTGGTGCTTAAAAATTAACATGCCATACTTCTGGGGTAAACCAGCACTCATCACCCTATAATTCTCCCTGTGGCAGCTCGCGCAGGATGATGTCGGGCACCGTATTATGCAAGCATATGTCGGTTGAGTTCTGGGAGCGGGTGTGCTTCTGGGAGCGGGTGTGCTTGTGGCGGCAGGTGAGGGTAAATTGTCTGGGAGGAATTGTCTCCTGACGTGGTCTTGACGGGGTTGTCATGTTATCCTCCTCCTCAACGGCATACATGTACACAAATTCTTCTGGTGGAGGGGTTGTGCTTGGTGTTGGAAGGCGGTCGAAGGTCCCATTCATCACATCCATGCCACCCTCTTGCTCTGGCGTTGGGGATACAGGGGCATGAACACCGAGCAAATTATGTATCCCTGCTATGTCAGTCTCTATCTTCTCCATCCGTCGATCCATCTTCTCCATCCGTTGATCCATCTTCTGCATCCGTTGATCCATATTTAGCATGGTCTCCAAAAGCATATCTATCTTTACCACCACAGTAGAGTTCCCGGGGATATCCACACTTAACCCATTCAGCATGCGGTCTAACGAGCTGGTTCTTGTGCATGGGTGCTGTGGACATCTGGGTGGATGGATGCTACAGAGGATGAGATGGGGGTTCCATGGAGAGAAGCGGCAGTGTCGTCGAAGAAGGATGGAGGAGGTGACCTGTGGGTTTCCGGGAGAGAAGCGGCAGCGACGTCGAAGAGGGATGGAGAAAGTGACCTGTGGATTTCCGGGCGAGAAGCAGCAGAGTTGTCTAAGCGTAATGGAGAAAGTGACCCGTGGATTTCAGGGGCACCAGCGGCAGCATCGTCGAAGAGCAGTGGCGAAGATGGCCTGTGGGTTTCCGGGAGAGTGGTGGCAGTGTTGTGGACGAGTAGTAGAGAAGATGGGCTGTAGATTTCCGGGAGAGCGGCAGCAGCGTCGTGGATGAGTAGTGTAAAAGATAGGCTATAGATTTCCAGGAGAGCGGCGGCAGAGTCTTCAAAGCGTATTGGAGGAAGTGGTCTGCGGGTTCGATGGGTTGGCTGCCATTTATTTTGCATTGAGTGACATCACCGTATTTCTTCTTGATATAATAAGGCTTACGTGTACTAAAACCCTTAGCGTTTGGGGTCAGCAGAAGGTTTTCTTTATTGGCTTTAGCGTGTCGGTTTGGCCTTGGCTTGGAAACGGCTGCCGCCTTAAGCTTTTTCTGTGTGACAGGCACGGCAGAGGCGAGTGGCTTCTTGCGTCCGTAGAATCGGGGTTGATCCATCGAAGCAGATGGCAATGAAGTATCTGGACAAGTGCAAATTCAGATACAGATCATCGAGTGGGAGGCTATGCAAAGTGTGTAACCCTTTATGCATGGCCACAGGTACAGGTGTTGAAAGTGGGCATACTCTAATGTGAGTCATTAACGTATAAATACACCATCCGTTTTGTGGATTCACTGCACATTGAATAGACATCGACTAAACATCGAATATACATTCTTGTGCTTGTATTTCTTTCTACTCGCAGCAATGCCTGTTAAAAAGATTTCAAAGGATCTCAGCATGAGAATTAAGGAGATGTACATGAGCGGACACCGAATTGCAGATATCCAACGCTGGTTAGCTGCTTCTGGCCTCGTTGTGCCATCAACCACCGTGTGCTATCATGCACACGGAAAAACCAGACAACGTACGAGGACACCAACGGTAACTAACCCGTAAGTATATTTATATAACTATATAATACAGTATATCTATTATTGTTAATATTGCTGCATATTAATAGAACTATATATTGTGTAGATCTATCTAAATTTATAGTTATTTTGGTATATTTATATAACTACAGTATATCTATTGTTTATATTGCTGCATTTTAATAGAACTATATATTGTGTAGATCTATCTAATTTTATAGTTATTTCGGTATATATATATATATATATATATATATATATATATATATATAACTACATTATAACTATTGTTTATATTGCTGCATTTTAATAGAACTATATATTGTGTAGATCTATCTCATTGTATACTATTTTACTGCAAATGATGTGCTGTGCTTGTGGCACACTGTACAGTAACTTTATATGCCTGGCAGACCTATGTTTATACCAGAGAAAAGGGAAACCTAGTATTAAGCACTCAATCACTGCTAATGTATAATGATAATATTAAAATACTTTATTCCAAAACTGAATTAAAATAATGGGGTTTAAAATCAAAGTAGATCAAACAGCTCGTGACTGTGGATCTATTCTAACATAGCTCTGGCAGCTATGTAGATACGTATGGGGGATCCCTGATAGATATTCAGGATCCCTTGCCGTATGTATGCAGCCTACTACTGGTATAGTAATAGGACCAATGTTATCCACTCTTCCAAACATCACAAACACTCTGCTATTGTGCATAGAGTGTAACCACCTATATCAATAATACATATATACTCATTCAGTGGTGGTAAAGGTAAGTATAGAGCTAGGTGCAGCAATGCGAATTATACTATATTTGGCTGGGTTTGAGGAAACCCTTGCCACGGAGGCACCCCTAAAAATTAGGATTCGTATGGACAGAGAAACCTCCTCATTGATCAACATGGACCACTTGATTGTCTCAAGTGTTAACATATGATAATAATACCCTTATGATGATGACACACAACCGTTTAGAGCAAATCCACAACATGTAGGAGATGCCGTGGTTCTGGTCTTATTGGGTAATCTCCCACACAGATACCCCAAGTAGGGGAGTGTTAATACTCACAGACACACAATACAGCAGTATGAACCAGGAAAGTCCAATGCTATCCTGGTGTTGCTCAAACATCTAATGGTGCAGTTTAACAAGAGGTAGTGTGCTAATAGCACACAGCTCTTAGAACAAATCTCCAGCCTGTGAGCAGTTCCGTGAATCTGGTTTGATTGGGAATAATCTCCCACACAGATACCCTAAATAGGGGAATATGAATGCTCACAGACATGCAGTAAAGCAATTTAAACCAGGTATATTGTGTTAACCTGATGTTGCTCAAACAGCTACTAGTGCAGTTCTACCGGATGCAGTGTGTGGTGCAGTTTTACAGGAGGTAGTGTGCTGATAGCACACAGCTGTTAGAACAAATCTCCAGCCTGTGGGCAGTGCCATGAATTTGGTTTGATAGGGAATAATCTCCCACACAGACCCTAAGTAGGGGAATATAAATGCTCACAGACATGCAGTAAGACAATTTAAACCAGGCATATTGTGTTAACCTGGTGTTGCTCAAACAGCTAATGGTGCAGTTCTATCGGATGCAGTGTGTGCCGACAGTAAGCTCTGTCAGCGTGGTTTACTGTCCCACACAGAGCTGCCCAGATAGGGAGAAGGCTAGATGTAACAGGGTAGGGTAAAATAGGGTAATCACAGGAACCAATCAATAAAAATATAACTCGCAATGCATTGTCCCCTACATCAGCGCTTGAAAAGCTATTTTTGTTTTGTGTGCTGTATAATTTAAGGCTAAATAAATAAGCCTTATCAAGAAAACACCGCGTGTGTAGTTGCATGTACCCTACAACAGGGTCAAATACACTCTGCAGCAAAATCACAATCTCACTGTATCCGAGACCAGCATAAAGAAGATGAGATGCAGAATGGGATGGAAATATGGACGTGTGAGGTTAGTACTGGACAGTACATGAGGTAAAAGTGTTGTTTAAGAAACTGTACTGTACCTCTAAAATTATTTATTCCTTGTCATTACAGAGCGTACCCTATGATAAGGGACGTTAACAAAATCAAGAGAGTGGTCCAGGCCCAGGCATGGATCGACAGTGGAGAAACTTTCCAGAATTGCATCTTCACTGACGAGTCTACTGTTTCGCTGGAGAGATTTGCCACTTTTGCATTCCACAAAAAAGGTCGCATATCTATGAAGCCGCGTCCAAAACACCCAGTGAAGATGCATGTGTGGGGTGCCATCTCTAGGCGTGGACCAGGATGCATCGTCATCTTTGAAGGTACAGTAAAATGTATGTCACACGCTTTTGCCTTACGCACTGTATTGTACTAGTGTGCAGTTTTTTGAGCACTTTTCTTTTCTTGTTATAGGAATCATGAATAAAGCTTTCTTCCAAGAGAAAATTGTGCCTGAGATTGTGGAATACATCACACGTTTCTACCAGGACAACGATCCGAAGCACACCGCGTCAACAGTGCATATCCTTGAGCGCGGTATCAACTGGGTGAAGACGCCAGCGGAGTAAGTGCGGTAACCGTGTCTCATTTTTTCCCACTGTTTTTACTGTGTACTGTATCTCTTTAACTAATTTTCCTTTTTTTCCCCCTCCAATTACATGATCGCCAGACTTCAATCCTATCGAAATGGTCTGGCATCAGCTGAAGGACCATATCCGAAAAGTCGTGAAACCCTCCAAAAAGGATGAGTTGGCGCAAGGCATACTGAGTTTTTGGAATGATGTACACACCGTGGAACAATGCAATAAATATATTGACCATATTGCGACTGTGTTGCCCATTGTGATCACGCGTATGCCCCAATGCCATAGTCTGAGGCATCAGTCTGTATGAGGAAATGTTTGGTATAGTCTGGGGCAGCCAGTATGGGGGCCCCAGCAAGCGCAGTTTTCAGTGCCTGGAAAGCAGTTTCACAGGCAGGAGTCCAGGTGATAAGCACAGGCAGTTGCTTCTTAGTCAAATCAGTCACGGGTTTGGCCACGGCGCTGTACTGTGGGACAAACTTCCTATAGTACCCTGCGGTGCCCAAAAATGCCATGACCTGTTTCTTGGTTTTTGGAACAGGCCACTGAACTATGGCTTCTTTCTTAGCTGGCTCTGGTTTGAGGTGCCCTCCACCCACCCTGTGCCCTAAGTTCAGGACCTCTGCCATCCCTACCATACACTTAGACGGTTTCAAGGTAAGCCCAGCCTCCCTGATCCTATCCAGCACCGCAGCTACATGTCCTAAGTGGGAGTCCCAGGAATTACTAAAGACAGCAATGTCATCTAAGTAAGCCCTGGCATAGCTCTGTATCCCTTCCAGTAACCTATTGACCAGGCGTTGGAAGGTAGCCGGGGCATTCTTCATCCCAAATGGCATCACCAAAAACTCATAGAGGCCACTTGGAGTGATGAATGCTGACTTCTCCCTAGCTTCCAGGGTCAGTTGGATTTGCCAATAGCCTTTGCTCAAATCCATAGTGGTCAGATACTTTGCCCCCGCGAGTTCATCCAGCAACTCATCCATGCGGGGCATGGGGTAGGCATTTGACACCGTCCCAGCATTGAGCAAGCGGTATTCCACACAAAACCGGGTGGTCTTGTACTTCTTAGGGACTAGAGCTAATGAGCACTGCCTATGGTATAAGGGACTCCTGTATAGAGAAGAAGGGAACCCAGGGATAGAGGAGGGATTGACCGGTAAGTGACAGCTAGTAGTGCCCCAGGGGTACCGACAGCAACTGTTATGGGTAGCTCACTCTATTCCGTTAGCGGGACATCAGGGGGTCAACAGAACGCGAGCCCGGTTATTACAGCGTTACTACTGGCTGGGGGCATCTCAAGATGTAGGCACTTTCTGCCGCTCTTGTGATGCCTACCAGCGAGTGGGTAAGGCGGGCGACCGTGTGAAGGCACGCCTGAAACCCCTACCGATAATAGGGGAACCCTTCCAGAAAGTAGCGATAGATCTTGTAGGACACTTATGATTCCTAGCAGGTCAGGGAAGCGCTACATCCTCACGGTGGTGGATTTTACCACCCGGTACCCTGAGGCAGAAGCGCTTGGCACCATAGATGCCAAGACAGTGGCAGCAGCTTTGCTGAACATTTTTTCTAAGGTAGGTTTCCCTAGTGAGATCCTAACCGATCAGGGGTCGCAGTTCATGAGTGAACTGTTACATTGTCTCTGGGATGCATGCGGTGTACGGCACCGGTGCACTACCCCTTACCATCTGTCACAGTAGCTTGTGACAAGTTGTAATTTACACCAAAACTATATATAAATATATATATACCTGGGTTTGTACTGGGACGAGACTTAAGATATAATAAAGTGATTTTATTCCTTGATAAAGGTGAACACAGCAGATTATGTACAAATAACAGGCAAAATATAGACACTTACGTAAAGATTATGGCAAGAAAGCCAGCAGGATTACAGACTGGCCACTTCTCCCATATTTCAGTTGACATCACAGCAAAACAGGCAGGATACATGCATGCATGAAGATCATTAGCATGAAGAACAATGAAGAACTTTGCATGAACAACATGAACAACTTTGATAGAGGGTGGACAGCTAGTTTATATACCGTTTGTCCCTCTATCTGTAACCTTAGGTGCCGTGACGGCAAGCAAATGTCCCTTTCAAGCTTTTGAAGCTTGGTTTGGACTTCCAGCGCCCAGTGTAAAAAGATACACTTACTCTGGTTAATTTCCTTTTGGTCAGCTTGGGCCAAGCATAAGCAATTAGCCTTTTAGCCTTTGATGGCCAGGTAATGTGAGTCCTAGCCCTTCCGGCTCATTATCATAACAGGGGGGTTCCTCAGAACTCAACCAAAATTTCATATTTACTGCAAATCACCTCATAACTTGAGTTCAGTAATACATACAATCAGGTGGGATATATTAATGCATTCTGTCCCACCTGTCGCTCGCAGAGAGACCAACAATTACAGTGTAATATGAAAATTAATAGAGATATTAATATCTGGCATTTAGCAGCAGGTACATATACAGTGTTTAGACTCCCAAAGATATGCTAAATCCCACGATTACAAATATGTAACTCTTATCCTTTTCAGCCAAGGACATCTCATAATATTCTTATATTTAATAAGGACACCAATTCAGATATCCTGTTTGGGGTAGCCCCCCCCCCCCCTTGGCCCCATCAATAAAACCTTTTGAAGCAGGCTTTTGGCGTCCATTGTAAGTGTGACCTGTTACACTTAACTATTCCTTGTGCCTGCCTCCCGCATAAACAATTAGGTAATTACTTCTTTGATCACTCGGTGTCACACCTCTCTGTTGATATACACTTCCAGTGAATATCACACGTGACTAGACTCATATGAGGCACCATTTGGTTCCTCATGCATTACAAAGGCAGGCATTCTGCCTGTACATTAGCACACCATTAGCATTCTGCCTGTGTATTTCAAAAACTGCAAAAAGTCACTTTATCAAAAATATACTGTATGTCCCTCTTATGACAAAGTTATATTTTTAATATGTGGGTACTTGGGGTTTTTCCCTGGAGGCTGCACCCCCAGACTCAGGGGCTGGCTGCAACAGGTATTAACCTACGGTGCACTAAAAACCCTTCTGCTTTTCACATTCAACTTCAATTAACCCTTTGAAGTCCAGATTTCCTGAAAAGACATAATACAGTGGAATTTTCTTAAACTGTAGCTCATTAACCCCTTAAGTCCCAGTGGATGGGTTATGCAGACCCTGATTAACCCAGACATTACAATGGGACAGGGGAACAGGGGAGAATACATTTACACAGGGGAATAAGCATTTTCATGTTATTTAACAAGGGTTAAGTCACAGTTCTGGGCCTCAGCCCAGTTAACCCCTTGTCTCCCTGGCGAGGTTAGAGGGGGGCCCTTGGGGAGTAACCCCGTTAATCCCGGGCCAAACCCTCACTATCGTCACACCTCCCCGGCTCAATGGGGCCCTGGTGCCCCAGTCACCTCCCCCAGGCACTGGGGTACCACGGGCACCCTTGACGCCCTCAATACGTCCTGAGGGATTGGCCTGGCAAAATTGTCCTCTGGCATTGACCAGTACACAGTGGATTGTAAAGTCCAGATCCTGCAATGCCGGGCATTCTCCTTTGCCTCCCTCTGCCCCCCACCCAGTGCCTTGGGAACCAAGTCCATGGTGAAAGGGGCTCCTGTGCAGACTATGCTGCACATTGCCCAGAAACTGGCATGTCTCTGCACCAACAGGAGACCAGCTATCAAGCACAGACCATCGCTTTCCTGTCAACCAAGTCTGGGAAAAGGTTATGTCACTGTTCTGTAGGGACCCTACCTGCCCTGGCTCTGCGCCAACCTGTAGCTGCTCCGCTATACTCCTGACTCTCCTCCCTGGCTGCCTATCTACCCACTGCCTCTCCTTTGGGAACCCAGGGGGTTCTGTCAGAGGGGTCACTCCTGGCCAGTCAGAACAAGGGACCTTCTGCCTACCTAGCCCATCCCTAGCTTCTGCCAGCTGCCTAACACCCCACTGATCTCCTATCTCCCCCTGCTCCACGGTGCCTCCCTGCCTAGCCTCCCCTAGGCCCAGCACCTCAGCCTGCTGCTTACCTCCCTGCAGCCCACCTGCACTCCTCTCCTCCCTTGGCAATCCTACCCCAGACCCTGGAACTACCTGAGTGCACCTACCTCCCTGACCTTGTCTCCCCCTTACCAGGGATGAGCTCAGGGGCACCTCTCCAGATGCAACCGCCTTAGCACTTGGCTGGCAGGTATCCCTGGGGTGGCAAAAACTGGCCACTGCCCATGATACCCCCAGCCCATAGCTAGGCTGCAACAGGGGGTTGCTGATCTGAGAAACCCCCTGGGGCTCTGCCAGGGTAACGGGAAACTCTAGCTGCAATACCTGCTGCTTTCCCTCCCTGGCTACCACTAGCCCTCCTTCTCTCACTGAGATCTGCTGCTGGCTACCTACCTGCAGCCTCCCCTCACTCCGCTTCTCCCTAGCTAACCCTAACCTGGGTCCTAGGGACACCTGAGTGAGGCCATCTCCCTGACACTGTCTCCCCCTTACCAGGGATGAGCTCAGGGGCACCTCTCCAGATGCAACCGCCTTAGCGCTTGGCTGGCAGGTATCCCTGGGGTGGCACAAGCCTGCCACTGCCCCGGATACCCCCAGCCCATAGCCAGGCTGCAACAGGGGGTTGCTGATCTGAGACACCCCCTGAGGCTCTGCCAGGGTAGCGGGGAAAACTGGCTGGCTCACTTGCTGCCTTCCCTCCCCGGTTCCCACTGGCCCACCCAACCCTCTCCCAGGCAATCCTACGCTAGAGCTGGGTGCTAACGGGGCTAGCCCCTCTCCCTGAAGCTGTGCCCCCATTACCGGAGGTGAGCTCAGGGTTGCTGGTGCAGATGCACCCACCTTAGCTCCTGGCTGGCAGGTAATCTGGTGGTGGTCTAACTGTGCCACAACCCCTGGTACCTTCAGCCCATAGCAAGGCTGCAACAGTGGGGCTCTTAACTGAGAGTCCCGTTTCTGCTCCGCCCAGGTAATGGGGAAGCCTGGCTGCCCTACAAACTGCCCTTCCTTCCCCTCCCCTGAGAACTGATGCTGGCTACCTACCTGCAGCCTCCCCTCACTCCGCTTCTCCCTAGCTAATCCTAACCTGGATCCTAGGGACACCTGAGTGAGGCCATCTCCCTGACACTGTCTCCCCATTACCAGGGATGAGCTCAGGGTTGCTGGTGCAGATGCACCCACCTTAGCTCTTGGCTGGCAGGTAATCTGGGGGTGGTCTAACTTTGCCACAACCCCGGACACCTCCAGCCCATAGCAAGGCTGCAACAGTGGGGCTCTTAACTGAGAGTCCCCTTGCTGCTCCACCAGGGTAATGGGGACGTCTAGCTGCCCTACAAGCTGCCCGCCCTTCCCCTCCCCTGGTACCCCTATCTCCTGCCACCCCCCGGTCACCCCTATAGTGAAACAACAGGGCACAGTCATAGGGAAACATAAGTCAGAGTCAGTCTGCGACTTGGTCTGGCTTACCTTGCTGGTCCCCGCAGAGACCGCCGCCTTCGTTGGTCCCAATTGCAGGGGGACTGGAGCGGCCGCCGCCGGCCCCATCTGGGCTGGGCAGCACCGGGCCGCTGCCGCAACAGCGCCCGGGTTGGGTACAGGTAAAACGGTGCAGGACAAGGGTCCCAGGTCTTTGTGGAGGAACACAGCTCCATGCAAACTTGGTAAAATAACCCCCTCCCACAAACCCTGTCCCTCCCCCCAAAAAAAACTGCCGCCGGCAGGATGCCGGAGTGGCGGCTTCTTCTCTGCCGCCGCCGCTGGTTCTCCGCCGGGATCAGGTGGATGGCCGCTGCTCTCCACCGCTGTTGCTGATGCAGCCCATCCAGGTTCTCCAGGAGACGTCCCGCAGAGGGTTGTCGCCCCGGCTGGGCGGGAGCCATCAGAGGATGCTGCTAACTGGGTCATCTTTTCCGCAGCTCGTGAGCGTTGGCCCTCAGGGGCTTCTTCGCCTGAGCGCGCACGGTCAGGGCACTGGGCATTATTGTGGCCCATTTGTTGGCAGTGCCGCAGCAACTGCCGGTGCTTCTCCGCCACTGGTGGACTAACCCCATCAAGGGGCAACGGAGTCCAGAGCTGAGTTGCTGGAGCGCCGGGCTCATTCCAGAGCTTCTCCGTCGCCGGTGGACTAACCCCAGCAAGGGGCAACGGAGTCCAGAGCAGAGTTGCCTGAGCACCGGGCTCTGGGAGGGGATAAGCGGGTCGGATCATTGCCAGCTTCAGCTGCTCGAGCCGCTCTGCCGGGGACATCTCTCCCTGCGCAAACATCAGGGCCAGCAATTCTGGGTAAAATGGACTGGCCGCCGCAACGGCCAATACCTCTCCTGGTGCAAGACCACCCGCTCCCTCCACATGTCTGATGGTTACAGCAGCTGCAGCTGTGGATATTTGCTCAGCCTGCCGGGTTTCATGCTCACCGATTGCTGTCTCTCTCTCAGCCTTGCTGGCTGCTGGTCCCCGTGCCGACTTGATGCACTCCTCCGGTCTCATTGCCCGGCTCCAGTCAGACGGATGGCCGGCACTTTGGTTCTGGAGGCAATGCTTCTCACAAGTAGGGGAACAGTGAGGAGGTGCCATATCTTGTATATATGTTGTACACTGTGTGTTCAAAATCTTTAGTCCCAGGAACTTGCAATTACCATCAAGTTCCCACTGGATCACAGTACCCCGCAGAATACTGTAATCCAGGTCCAGTTCAGTCCCGCCAGCTGCCACCAGTTAATTACAAGCCTGTCACGAGAGCTTGCGACAGGCTGTAATTGACACCAAAACTATATATAAATATATATATACCTGGGTTTGAACTGGGATGAGACTTAAGATATAATAAAGTGATTTTATTCCTTGATAAAGGTGAACACAGCAGATTATGTACAAATAACAGGCAAAATATAGACATTTACGTAAAGATTATGGCAAGAAAGCCAGCAGGATTACAGACTGGCCACTTCTCCCATATTTCAGTTGACATCACAGCAAAACAGGCAGGATACATGCATGCATGAAGATCATTAGCATGAAGAACAATGAAGAACTTTACATGAACAACATGAACAACTTTGATAGAGGGTGGACAGCTAGTTTATATACCGTTTGTCCCTCTATCTGTAACCTTAGGTGCCGTGACGGCTAGCAAATGTCCCTTTCAAGCTTTTGAAGCTTGGTTTGGACTTCCAGCGCCCAGTGTAAAAAGATACACTTACTCTGGTTAATTTCCTTTTGGTCAGCTTGGGCCAAGCATAAGCAATTAGCCTTTTAGCCTTTGAGGGCCAGGTAATGTGAGTCCTAGCCCTTCCGGCTCATTATCATAACAGGGGGGTTCCTCAGAACTCAACCAAAATTTCATATTTACTGCAAATCACCTCATAACTTGAGTTCAGTAATACATACAATCAGGTTGGATATATTAATGCATTCTGTCCCACCTGTCGCTCGCAGAGAGACCAACAATTACAGTATAATATGAAAATTAATAGAGATATTAATATCTGGCATTTAGCAGCAGGTACATATACAGTGTTTAGACTCCCAAAGATATGCTAAATCCCACGATTACAAATATGTAACTCTTATCCTTTTCAGCCAAGGACATCTCATAATATTCTTATATTTAATAAGGACACCAATTCAGATATCCTGTTTGGGGTAGCCCCCCCCCCCTCCCCTTGGCCCCATCAATAAAACCTTTTGAAGCAGGCTTTTGGTGTCCATTGTAAGTGTGACCTGTTACACTTAACTATTCCTTGTGCCTGCCTCCCGCATAAACAATTAGGTAATTACTTCTTTGATCACTCGGTGTCACACCTCTCTGTTGATATACACTTCCAGTGAATATCACACGTGACTAGACTCATATGAGGCACCATTTGGTTCCTCATGCATTACAAAGGCAGGCATTCTGCCTGTACATTAGCACACCATTAGCATTCTGCCTGTGTATTTCAAAAACTGCAAAAAGTCACTTTATCAAAAATATATGTCCCTCTTATGACAAAGTTATATTTTTAATATGTGGGTACTTGGGGTTTTTCCCCGGAGGCTGCACCCCCAGACTCAGGGGCTGGCTGCAACAGGTATTAACCTACGGTGCACTAAAAACCCTTCTGCTTTTCACATTCAACTTCAATTAACCCTTTGAAGTCCAGATTTCCTGAAAAGACATAATACAGTGGAATTTTCTTAAACTGTAGCTCATTAACCCCTTAAGTCCCAGTGGATGGGTTATGCAGACCCTGATTAACCCAGACCTTACAATGGGACAGGGGAACAGGGGAGAATACATTTACACAGGGGAATAAGCATTTTCATGTTATTTAACAAGGGTTAAGTCACAGTTCTGGGCCTCAGCCCAGTTAACCCCTTGTCTCCCTGGCGAGGTTAGAGGGGGGCCCTTGGGGAGTAACCCCGTTAATCCCGGGCCAAACCCTCACTATCGTCACACCATCCCCAGAAAAACGGATTATGTGAGAGGTTTAACGGTACCCTGAAGCAGATGCTTTGGACCTTTATAGAGGCGGAGGGGAAAGACTGCGAGATTCATTTACAGCACTTGCTGTTTGCCTACTGAGAGGTACCACAGGAATCTACAGGCTTCTCCCCTTCGAGCTACTATATGGCCGCAGGGTCGTGGACCTCTGGACATATTCCATGAGGAATGGGAAGGGGAGGCTAGTGCTAGTGAAGCTTCAGTGATCCATTATGTAGTAGATCTCCGAGACCGGTTAGAGATGCTCATGGGGCTGGCCCAGGACCACCTCAGGGCCGCTCAGACCAAGCAAAAGCAATGGTATGGCCGGAATGCCCGTAGCAGGGAATTCATCCCAGGACAGCAGATGCTTGTTCTCAAACCCACTCGGGAGAACAAGTTGATGGCTGCCTGGTCGGGACCGTACCCGGTTATCCGAAAGGTGAATGAGTACAACTACGTTGTACAGGTAGAACCTGAGAGGCATAAGACATATCACGTCAATATGCTGAAAGAATACAGAGCACCGAGTATGGGAGCAGTAATGGCCATTTGTAGCCCACTACTGGAGGATCCGGCGAGCAATGCTCTGCCTGATCTCCTAGGGGAGGCTAGGCAGGGAACCACTGTGGAGCAGGTGGAGATAGGGGCACAGGTGAGTGCTAGGCAGAAGGGAGAAGCCAGGGACATGCTGGCTAATTTAGCGCCCTCTTCACTGACATGCCAGGGACCACACATCTCACAAAACACCTAGTGCACACAGGGGATCTGCAGCCTCTGCATAAGCACGCTTATAGAGTGTAAGCAGAGGTAAAGACCAGTATGGAAAGGGAGATAGAGGAGATGCTGACCCTAGGGGTAATTACTCCGTCCCAGAGTCCTTGTTTCCCTGCCTGAGATTCGGACGCCCGAATTCTCACGTCGGCCAGGGTATGGTCTGTCTTCACTGCCTCCCTAAACTGGGCTCCTAAGTCTGGTCACCCCCCAGTCATGCAATTGTCTGGAGAATGGGGAAGGGTGAGGGGGAACAGTAAGTCATTCTGTGGTTGCAACTGATCCTGGCTTACCTCCCCGGGCTCCTCTGCTCCCTCCGCTAACATTGGTCCCAAAGGCTGGGGGACTGGCGCCGCCGCCATTGCCGCTGTTTGGCTCCGGGTAACCGCCGCCACTGCAGCGGGCTTGGGAACTCGGTCATAGGTGCAGGTCATCGGTCCCAGATCGTTGCCAAGAAGAACATCGGCATCCAAACCGGGTAAAACCCCCACCTCCCGCACACCCTGACGCTCCCCCAATCCAAAAAGTTTCTGGCCACTTGCAGGAAAAGTGGCTCTCCGTCGGCCACAGTGATCTGTATCCCAGGGCCTGGGATCAATTCCTCTGGCCGGACCATATCAGGTCGGACCAGGGTCACTGCAGCTCCTGAATCCATCAAGCCGACTGCTTGCCGGTCACAGACTGTGACCGGGGTGAGATGTCTGCTCCGGCCGTCTGTCTGCTGCAGGTCCACGCTGAGATGTCCTCCGCTTCTGGCTGTAGGCACCGATGAAATCGGGACAGGTGTGGCATGGGAAGTCTCACTGGGAGTTGGTTCCATGACCGGTCCGGAGTCTTTGGTGGAAGCCACCCACACGCGGGCTACTGGCTTTGCAGCTGGTGTGCGTTGCCCCTGATGGGGTCTGCCAGAACGCAGGGGTTCTGGGCAATCTGGTCTGATGTGACCAGGGCGGTTGCAGTTGTAGCACCGGCGCTCGTGCCGGAGCTCCCCCGCCTTCGGTGGACTGTTGCCCGCATGCGGCCTCTGAGTCCATTGGGGGGTATTGGCAGACTTTCTGGCCAGTGCCACCGCCACCGCCGCCTTGGCTACTGCTTTGGCGGTCATCAGGGCTCGGCTTGCCACATAGTCGTCTGCAAGCCTCGCCGCCTCCTGGAAAGTCTTGGGCTTCTTGTCGTACACCCAAGCCTTCACCGCCGGCGGGCACTGCTGCATGAGCTGCTCCTGAAAGATGAGGTCCAGCAGGCGTTGGTAAGTCCGTGCCTCATAGCCCTCCACCCAGCGTATCCCGTACAAAGCCATGCGGGTCACGTAGGTAACATAGGACTCCTGGGGCTGCCTCTCTTCCTGCCGGAATTTACCCGGTAGGCTTCAGGGGTAAAACCATACTGAAACAAAAGCAGTTCTTTCAGGTGGTCATAGTAATCAGCATACTCATCTGGAAGCGCCATCATCGTCTGCTTAGCCAAGCCGGACAGTAAGGGGTCCAAACATGCAACCCGATGCTGGGGAAGCACTTTGTACCGCCGACACTATGTCTAAAAGTTCTTTAAAAAACTGTCGATCTGATCAGTACCTTCCACAAACTTGGTGAGACTGTGCTGATCCAGTTTGAGTTCATCTGTGTTGGGTTGGACAGGGGGGCAATAAGCGGGTCTGTTCACTGCCATAGTGATAAACTGCAGCCGCTCCTCCGGTGTCCCTCTGTCACCCCACGCAGTAATCAGTGCCAACATTTCAGGGGTGAACGGACTGGTAGCCGTAGCAACCAGTACCCCTCCTGTTGCACTGCTCCCGGGAGGTGGACTCGTTCTCTTCCCGATCTCCAGGTGGTTGTATAAGGGCAAGCTGAGCCGTATCCTGAGGCTCTCCAAGCCTGGCTTCATAGTCACCGATTGCGTCAACCATGTCTGCGACCTCCTGGTTCTCATAGGGCAGTCCATATTCACGGCACTTGTCCTTCAGCTGAGCTCGGGTCCTCATGTTGGATGAGCCTTCAGCCTCGTTCATGGTTCACGGTCGCAGCAGTGAGGTGGTGTTACAACTTGTGTTAACTGTTGCACTACTGTGTGTTCAATATCTTTAGTCCCAGGAACACGCAGTTCCTTCGAGTTCCCACTATATTACAGGGTCCCACAGAACACTGTAATATAGGTTCAGTTCAATCCTGCCACTTGCCACCAGTTAATTATAGAGCTTGTCAAGGTAGCTTATGACAAGATATACCGAACACCAAATATCTGGGTTGAACTGAATGAGGCTTAGATATAATAAAATATATTTATTCCTTAAATAAGGTGAATACAGCAATATAGTATAATTAACAGACAAGAAGGTAATACTTACTTAGGGTTGGGGATGGACAAGTATCAGCTAGCAATTCTCCAGCAATCCGATGACATTCAAGATGGTATCAGAAGAAGAACTGAAAACTGTAGGGTTGACACAGTTTATATACCTGTGTAACCCTATTCTTAACATTGAATACAGACTATTGGTAAACAATTATCTGTATCCAATCCCTAACGTGGAGACACAGATTAACCCATGCCCCCCAGCTAATTAGCCCATGTGTACTGGGACTCTATGGGTAGCCCCATAATTAAATCAGGGGCGACGACCAGTTTACTAAATGAAGTATCTGAATTGTTTGTAGGTGTAGACATAACACTTACAAACCACTCCAGTTTGATGATTCTCCAGCCTCAGGTAACAATTACAGTGGCAGAGTCTGTTGATTAGTACTTGTTCTGTTGATTAGTACTTAGTGTAAACAAACCGGGCAGTTAACTTTTGATCACAGTGCTTAGGCTCAATCAGCCGGCTGCCCTTCATGACCTATTAGCATAGCAGATGGTCTGCATTTTCAGAGCAGATCCAAAATACCATACATATATACTTTAATATCTACACATATTAATAAGTTCCATTCTGGTGGGCTCAGTGGGTCGAAATTTGCAGTTCTTAATGCCTACAGTGACTCCACACATTGGCCAAATATCAACTCTCTGCGACCTTCAGAACTGGAGATACAGAAATGCACATTAAAACATTAATATACAGGATTATAATGAAACATGGGAACAGGGGAACATACATTTTTCATGACATGACAAGGTGTAAACCACATTCCTGGACCGCAGTCCAGTTAACCCCTTGCCTCCCTGGTGAGGTCAGGGGGTGGCCATATGGGGTGCAACCCCTTCAATACCGGGCCAAACCCCTTCTCCCTCTACAGTGGTAATTTACTGCATCAACAACATGAATCAGATAATGTTTTTTTTAACTCTCAATTTCACAGTGCTGTGCAAATCAGATTTACATATCAAATTCGAGAAGGGATTTTCAAAAGGTTACCGTAAAAAAAGCCTCAAAGGGTTGGGGGGGTGGATGGGTGAGTCATGGGCACTAATCATCAGCTAGCTCCCTTCCCAAAGAGGATTACAGAGAGGTGACTCAAAGCCAACAATAGGAAAATTAGGCACGCAGGCGCAGAGAGGTGATGCTCAGCTAGGGACGGATTAAAAACACAATGGCAAGCTTAAGAAACGGAATGGCTCTGGAGATGTGTCTGTCTATAAGAGGTTCAAATCCTTGAGCGAGCCTTGTGTGTGTGCGTGGGGGTACAGGGTACAGGGTACAGTTGCATGAAGGATTAGCTGTACTGCAGTTCAAAGAAATCGCATATTTTCAAAAGGCAGGTCACCATAATAATTTGATCCCTACACCCCCAAATACATAAAAAGCACAGAAATCAACCATGTGCAGTCAAACGCACAGTGTCGCAGTCAAAAGCTATAGCACAGATTGAATATCGTAATATCAAGATGGTTTAGGCAGGCTTGTGGAGAAAATAAAAATAAAAAATGAGGAGAATTTTTTTTTTTTTGGTCAATCACTCACTCTTGAACTTCGCAAGCAGGCAGTGGTGAAGTTACAGACACATGCACAGTAATCATCAGCTATCAAGCAGGAATGTGATTGAAACCAGAAAGACACACATTCAAAGGAATTGTGTGGGAGAGGTGTACTGTACCGTAGATAAGATAAGAAGTTGAAATACCGCAGTGCAGTAAATTAGTCTGTGTGTGCGGGGGCGAGCGAGGGGAGAGCGCTGTATATGCCTAATTGGTATACTGTTACAGTACACGCCTATGCGTTTCAACAATTTTCAAATGAGACATACAGTACGTACAGCACTGCACATGCATGTATAAATATGTAAATTTACAATTACTGCGTGCGCACACGCAGAATGTGTACTGACGTAGGTTGAACTGCTAAAGTATTAGACTTTGAAGATAACAGCTCGCGAACGCCTCCCTGAGTTTTTAGACGGTATTGCAGTATTGTAGACAGCGCTAATAAAATGCTAATATTACGAGCGCTAAAATATCGCAATATACTCCGGGGATAAAAACATACTGCATCTGCCCACGGTTATCAGAGTTGCGCCGCTACGGCCGCACTAGGGTAAAGGCAGCCGCAGCTGTATCATACACATAGAATACTTCTACTGTGGCTCAGGGGACAAACTGGGTCCTTGGGGATAACTTCTGGCATAGTCCCTTGAGACAGCTCCATGGACACTACCTGCACCTTCAGGGTCCAGGTCTTGACTGACTGCTTCCTGTCTCAGCATGCAGTACTCTTTCCTCCCTTCCAGGAGCAACCCAGCCATCCCATTGGTTGTCGTGCATGTCATGGCAGCCTCTGTCACGGGAGACCCTGTGGCGGGTAGGATCTCGGTGGCCGGAACAGCAGGATGCGAAGTAGGGGTCACAAGCAGGGGTCCGAGGCATGCGGCAGGTAGCGAAGTCAGGTAACAAGCAGGGGTCCGAGGCAGGCGGCAGGTAGCAAAGTCAGGTAACAAGCAGGGGTCCGAGGCAGGCGGCAGGTAGCGAAGTCAGGTAACAAGCAGAGGTCGGCAACGAGGAGACTGGAACAGGTCAGGCGGGGCAGGACAGGTCCGGGAGCCGGGACTGAGAACGGGGAGCAGGGACTGAGACCGGGGAACAAGGAACAAACAGGGACAAGCCAGATTACTAGCAAGGGCTTTTACTGTGAACAGACTTCTATAATACAGGTACAGAAAACAGATCAGGATCAGAGGCATGTGCAATAGGAGTCTGACTTCAAGCAAAGGCAAAGGAAACAGACAGGAAACCGAACTATAAGACAGAGAGAGGAGCAACAAGAAGACAGACAGACAGAGGAACCCAGAGCCAACAGAAGGCAGCAGCACACCCAGTGGACAAAGAAGCTATGGCTAGGCAGGAGGTCTAGGCGACCCTGACATTACTCCCCTCTCTCGAGAGCTTTCTCCGGACGATCCTCCAGGCTCTTCCCGGAGGCCTTGATGAAAAGTGGACTCAAGGTGACCCACCTCTGGTGGTTTGTCAGCGGGCAGAGGGTACTCCACAGGTACATGGGTTGCTGCAAGGAACCTCCGAATGGGTGCGTTCAACCCAAAAGCAGGGGCAGAGACATCAGGAATGTGGGCATCAAGGACGGCTGCAGCCTTTCCACATGAGTCATTGGGGACACAGAGTTCGCTCTCCATGGTCTCCTCTTGCGACTGCCCTTTCGTGGCACCACCCAATGAAAAAACAGCTATTCGAGTTTTCAGCTCTTGAAGCTGTCCTTCTGCACTTCTTTTCCCACTCAAAGCAGTTGTCAGTTCAGCTTTTTTGGAGTTGAGTCGCGACTCCATATCTCCCAGCTGACTCAGAGTAAAGCTTAAATATGTTGCATCTTCTTCATTTCTGATCTGCAGCTGCCGGTTCTCCTCCCAGGCATTGTACAGCTGCAGCTGCAGCCGGACCTTATCACGGGCTGTGTGGTCCAATAATTTGCAGGCATCAGCCATTTTGACCTCATAGCGCTGTGTCAGGCCAGCCACTTGACAGACGGACACCTTCTCTCTCTCCTTTTTGGCAAGCTGTGTCTTGAGCTCAGCGATCTGCATCTGCAGCGCTGTGAGTTGCTGAGATGTGTGTTCAGCTGCTAGCTTTAGCTCTTCCTCCAGCGAGGCTCTGGTTATGCTCAGTGTGGCCTTCAGCTCCTCATGCTGTTCTTTGGGGACACACTGGGTACTCAAATAATCTTGCAGCATCTTTATTTTGTAGGCAGTCTGGAAACTTTCTTCCTGCAGAACTCGCTGCTTTTCTTCAGCTATCACCCATTTCTCCTTGGTGTCCTGCAGATGTGTATGCAGTTCTCGCAGCTGACTCTGCAGCATATTTTCTGCTTGTGTGCGCCGCTCCAGGGAGACACGTTCTTCTCGCAGCACTCTCTCTGCATTCTGCAGTGCTGTCTGCACGTCTAACTTTTCCTGGGCCAACTGTTTCTTCTCCTCTCCTAATTCATGGAGTTTCTTATCTCCTTCACTGACTTGGACATACAGATTCTTGCACTCTTGGGTTACAGTTTCAAAACTGATATTTAACCCTTCGAAGATTTCTCTCAATGAACATAGTTCTGTGTTGAAGTGGCAACTCTTCTCCTTAGTGGCTTCCAGCTCTGTAGTAAGCCTGTGAACCTCTTTCTGAGATGCTTCCAGTGCTGCGTCAACTTGAGCCATGAAAGTCTGGTACTGGGCAGAATCAGCGTAGGCCTTCTCCAGCTTACTTGACAAGATCACCCTGTCATTCTCCAACTGATATTTTTCTTTTTCCCAGTCACCCTCTGCTTTTTCCAGCGCTAATTGCATCCTTGACTTTTCTTCTATCAATAGTCTCTTCTCCTCTTCTGATTCATGGAGTCTTTTATCTCCTTCACTGGCTTGGACAGAGAAGTTCTTACTCATTTGGTTTATAGTTTCAAACCTACTATTTAACTCTTAGGAGGCGTCTCTCATAGAAAGTATCTCTGTTTTCAAGTAGCATCTCTCCTCCCGAACGACTTCCATCTCTTTTTTGAAGTAGCAAATCTCCTCCTGGGAGACTTTAAGCTCTGTATTAAGCCTGTCAATTTCCTTCATAGAGATTTCCAGGAATTCGTTACTTTTAGAAGCGAGGCGCCGATTCTCAGCAGCATCAGCATATGCCTTCTCCAGCTCCCCTGACATGACATCCAGGTCACTCTCCAACTGGTGCTTTTCTTTTTCCTGGAGAACACACTTAGCAATTGCTGAGGAAAGACAGCTCTGTAGTGCAGCCTTGGCTTCTTGCTCCTTATCTAAACGTCCATAAAGACAATCAATCACTTTCTGTGCAGCTTGAAGCATCTGAGTTAGTGCATCTTTCTTTTCTTCCACTATTCTTGGGATACGTCTGTGAGTTGCCTTAAGCTGCAGCATATCTTTTTCATCAAATGCAGACTCTGGGGTTAAAGGTTCATCCTTAGTTTCAACTTCCACAGTAATACCTCCCTTCTTTTTCTTCTTCTTCCTTGCTTTGAGAAGTTCTGAAGAATCAGTGGTACAGTGTTCACATTTACAGCTCAAGACTGTTTGAGTGGGAGCCATAATTTCAGACATGGGGAAACCACACTTCCCATGAAACCAGTAAAGAGGAAATGTGTTTTTAAAGCAGAAGCATTAGAATGAACAACAGAAATATTAGACACCGGCATAGGGATATCATATAGACAGAGAAAACCTGCAGTTTAAATCTGAAACTGTTGAAATCAGGCATAGCAATATCATAGACAGCAGGAAACTACTACAGAGAAAACTTGCAGTTAGATCTGAAACTTTTGACATCAGACATAGGAATATCAGACAGAACCTTGCAGTTAAATCTGAAACTTTAGATATCAGGCATAGGGATATCAGACAGAGAACCCTGCAGTTAATTCTGAAACCTTTGATATCAGGCGTAGGGATATCATATGTTGCAGAGAAACAAACTTTAGGGGAACTTGCAGGTAAACCTGAAACCTTAGAACCAATCATAGGAAGAACTACAAATTGCAGGAAAAATCCCAGTATGCAGTAACAAAATAATGGAAGCACTCTTGTCTTTTGAAATGGGAACCCTGTGAACAGTAGTGGTCCAACCAGGAATGCAGAGACAAGCCTTGTCCAGGGAATGACAAGTCAGAGTCTAAAAGGTGGCAACAGGTACTGCAAGGGTTAACCCAGGCACTGCACAAAAGAAAAATCTCAAAGAAAGGTGCACTAGTCTCTGCAGCAACAGTTCTAGCCTCAGCAAAAATGTTTTTTTGTTATGAACGCAATAATTCTTGCAGAACACTTAGCAGCAAAAAAAAAAAACCTTCCTAACTGGGATTTCCAAAAAAGAAACGAAAGTACTTATCTTCAACCATGCGGATGTGGTCTGCTGCAGCAGGCAGGAAAGGGTGCAGGCAGAAGAAGAATCTGTTCAAGCGAGATCCAGAAGTGGCCTTTGCTTTCTGTCACGGGAGACTCCTGTGGCGGGTAGGATCTCGGTGGCCGGAACAGCATGAAGCGAAGTAGGGGTCACAAGCAGGGGTCCGAGGCAGGCGGCAGGTAGCGAAGTCAGGTAACAAGCAGGGGTCCGAGGCAGGCGGCAGGTAGCGAAGTCAGGTAACAAGCAGGGGTCCGAGGCAGGCGGCAGGTAGCGAAGTCAGGTAACAAGCAGAGGTCGGCAACGAGGAGATTGGAACAGGACAGGCGGGGCAGGACAGGTCCGGGAGCAGGGACTGAGAACGGGGAGCAGGGACTGAGACCAGGGAGCAGGGACTGAGACCGGGGAGCAAGGAACAAACAGGGACAAGCCAGATTACTAGCAAGTGCTTTTACTGTGAACAGACTTCTATAATACAGGTACAGGTACAGAAAACAGATCAGGATCAGAGGCATGTGCAATAGGAGTCTGACTTCAAGCAAAGGCAAAGGAAACAGACAGGAAACCGAACTATAAGACAGAGAGAGGAGCAACAAGAAGACAGACAGACAGAGGAGCCCAGAGCCAACAGAAGGCAGCAGCACACCCAGTGGACAAAGAAGCTATGGCTTTAGGCAGGAGGTCTAGGCGACCCTGACAGCCTCTCCATTTTACCTCATTGTTAATACATCTGCACTTAAATTTTGTATCTTTCTTTCTTTTTGTTCCATATATGCTCCTCCTGGATTGTTTGAGATCTGTTATACTTCTTGGAACCCGTGAAACAGGTCCCACCAGAGGGTTTGAGCTGAGTTATTATTCTTTTATTTTATAGCACTTATTGTTATTTGCACTTGTTATTATTTGCACATTTAATACCATTTTCACATTGAAGCTGCTTGCGCCTTTTTCACTATTTTTCACAGCCTCTCCCTAAGCAGCATGGGAGTTGTAGTCTGTCTGCTGCCTACTTAACATTGGGACCATGTTGTCACGAGAGCTTGCGACAGGCTGTAATTTACACCAAAAACTATATATATAAATATATATATATACCTGGGTTTGAACTGGGACGAGACTTAGATATGATAAATATAATTTATTCCTTGATAAAGGTGAACACAACAGATTATACAATAACAGGCAAAATATAGACACTTACTTAAAGATTAGGGCAAGAAAGTCAGCAGGATCACAAACTGCCACCTCTCCCATAATTCCGTTGACATCTCAGCAAAGCAGGCAGGTCATAAAAGACACAGGCCTGATGACATGCAGACATCAAGACATTTGCATCAAGACCAAAAATGAAGACAAAGGATAGATGGGGAACAGCAGGTTATAAACCTTTTCTCCCTCTATCTGTAACATTAAGAAGCTGTGATTGGTTTGCAATTATCTCCAGCCAGTCTTGGATGGGGGAACACATTTTAGGACAGGCCCCCCCTGCTAGCTGGCACATGTGCAGTAGAACTCTGGGGTCTCCTTTCTGAGGCCCCACATGTGCAAATGGAATGCCAGGCCAGCTACCCCTCCGGATCTTGGACAAGATAACCTGTGTTGGACAGTGATAAGTGGGACACTTAAAAACTGCTATGGTATGCGCCTCCCCCATACTCACAGACAGGGAGGGTAATAAAACCTTTTGAACAAAACTTAAGTTCTAGCCATTGGGACTCTAGGGCCATCTGTCATCCTGATAGCTTCAGAGACATTTCTTTGCTTTGTCCATACCTGGAGACACAGTATTAACGGACTATTAACCCTTGTGCTCCCGGATGGATTCTAGTGTGTGGGGTGCAGAAACTGATCCAGCAACAACATCATTTACACAGGGGAATAAGCATTTTCATGTTATTTAGCCAGGGTTAAGTCACAGTTCTGGGCCTCAGCCCAGTTAACCCCTTGTCTCCCTGGCGAGGTTAGAGGGGGGCCCTTGGGGGGTAACCCCGTTAATCCCGGGCCAAACCCTCCCTACCGCCACACCTCCCCTGCTCAAGGGCCCCTGGTACCCCAGCGGCCTCCCCATGGCCCTGGGATACCACTGGCGCTCTTGACGCACTCAATACGTCCTGAGGGATTGGCCTGGCAAAATTGTCCTCCGGCATTGTCCAGTACATTGTCCTGGCCACAGTGGATTGTAAAGTCCAGATCCTGTGGAGCAGGGCTCCACCTTGGCTGCCGGTCATTCTCCTTTGCCTCCCTCTGCCCCCCACCCAGTGCCTTGGGAACCAAGTCCATGGTGAAGGGGCCCCGGTGCAGTCCAGGCTGCACACTGCCCAGAGACTGGCATATCTCTGCATCTGCAGGAGACCAGCTATCCAGCACAGACCGTCGCTTTCCTGTCAACCAAGTCTGGGACAGGGTTATGTCACTATTCTGTAGGGACCCTACCTGCCCTGGCTCTGTGCCCACCCGTAGCTGCTCCGCTATACTCCTGACTCTCCTCCCTGGCTGCCTATCTACCCACAGCCCTTCTTTGGGGACCCGGGGGAATCTGTCAAGGGGGTCACTCCTGGCCCATCATAGCAAGGGACCTTCTGCCTACCTAGCCCATCCCTAGCTTCTGCCAGCTGCCTAACACCCCACTGATCTCCTATCTCCCCCTGCTCCACGGTGCCTCCCTGCCTAGCCTCCCCTAGGCCCAGCACCTCAGCCTGCTGCTTACCTCCCTGCAGCCCACCTGCACTCCTCTCCTCCCTGGGCAATCCTACCCCAGACCCTGGAACTACCTGAGTGCACCTACCTCCCTGACCTTGTCTCCCCCTTACCAGGGATGAGCTCAGGGGCACCTCTCCAGATGCAACCGCCTTAGCGCTTGGCTGGCAGGTATCCCTGGGGTGGCACAAGCCTGCCACTGCCCCGGATACCCCCAGCCCATAGCTAGGCTGCAACAGGGGGTTGCTGATCTGAGAAACCCCCTGGGGCTCTGCCAGGGTAACGGGAAACTCTAGCGTCACTACCTGATGCTTTCCCTCCCTGGCTACCACTAGCCCTCCTTTTCTCACTGAGATCTGCTGCTGGCTACCTACCTGCAGCCTCCCCTCACTCCGCTTCTCCCTAGCTAATCCTAGCCTGGACCCTAGGGACACCTGAGTGAGGCCATCTCCCTGACACTGTCTCCCCATTACCGGGGATGAGCCCAGGGGCATCTCTCCAGATGCAACCGCCTTAGCTCTTGGCTGGCAGGTAATCTGGGGGTGGTCTAACTGTGCCACAACCCCTGGTACCCCCAGCCCATAGCAAGGCTGCAACAGGGGGTTACTGATCTGAGACACCCCCTGAGGCTTTGCCAGGGTAACGGGGAAAACTGGCTGGCTCACTCGCTGCCTTCCCTCCCCGGTTCCCACTGGCCCACCCAACCCTCTCCCAGGCAATCCTACCCTAGAGCTGGGTGCTAACGGGGCTAGCCCCTCTCCCTGAAGCTGTGCCCCCATTACCGGAGGTGAGCTCAGGGTTGCTGGTGCAGATGCACCCACCTTAGCTCCTGGCTGGCAGGTAATCTGGGGGTGGTCTAACTGTGCCACAACCCCTGGTACCTCCAGCCCATAGCAAGGCTGCAACAGTGGGGCTCTTAACTGAGAGTCCCCTTGCTGCTCTGCCCAGGTAATGGGGAAGCCTGGCGGCCCTACAAGCTGCCCTTCCTTCCCCTCCCCTGGTAACTCTATCTCCTGCCACCCCCCAGTCACCCCTAGAGTGAAACAACAGGGTACAGTCATAGGGAAACATAAGTCAGAGTCAGTCTGCGACTTGGTCTGGCTAACCTTGCTGGTCCCCGCAGAGACCGCCGCCTTCGTTGGTCCCAATTGCAGGGGGACTGGAGTGGCTGCCGCCGGCAACATCTGGGCCGGTAAGCAACGGGTCGCCGCCACAGCAGCGCCCGGGTTTGGCACAGGGGAAACGATGCAGGACAAGGGTCCCAGGTCTTTGTGGAGAAACACAGCTCCATGCAAACCAGGTAACAAAACCCCCTCCCGCAATCCCTGTCCCTCCCCCCACTCAGAAAGGGCTCCGGCACTTTGCCGGAATCGCGGCTCTTCTGCCGCCGCCGCCGCCGCTGGTTCTCCACCGGGATCCGGTGGATGGCCGCTGCTCTCCGCCGCTGTTGCTGATGCAGCCCGTCCAGGTTCTCCAGGAGACGTCCCGAGGAGGGTTGTCGCCCCGGCTGGGCGGGAGCCATCAGAGGATGCCACTAACTGGGTCATCTTTTCCGCAGCTCGTGAGCGTTGGCCCTGAGGGGCTTCTTCGCCTGACCGCGCACGGTCAGGGCACTGGGCATTATTGTGGCCCATTGGTTGGCAGTGCCGCAGCAACTGCCGGTGCTTCTCCGCCACCGGTGGACTAACCCCAGCAAGGGGCAACGGAGTCCAAAGCGGAGTTGCCTGAGCGCCGGGCTCATTCCAGAGCTCCTCCGCCGCCGGTGGACTAACCCCAGCAAGGGGCAACGGAGTCCAGAGCGGAGAGGCTTGAGCGCCGGGCTCTGGGAGGGGATAAGTGGGTCGGATCATCGCCAGCTTCAGCTGCTCGAGCCGCTCTGCTGGGGACATCTCTCCCTGCGCAAACATCAGGGCCAGCAATTCTGGGTAAAATGGACTGGCCGCCGCAACGGCCAATACCTCTCCTGGTGCAAGACCACCCGCTTCCTCCACAAGTCTCTGCCGTCCCGGAGCTGGGTCCCTTCCCTGCTCTCCGGGCGGTGTGATGGTTACAGCAGCTGCAGCTGTGGATCTTTGCTCAGCATGCCGGGTTTCATGCTCACCGATTGCTGTCTCTCTCTCAGCCTTGCTGGCTGCTGCTCCCCGCGCCGACTTGATGCACTCCTCCGGTCTCAGTGCCCGGCTCCAGTCAGACGGATGGCCGGCACTTTGGTTCTGGAGGAAATGCTTCTCACAAGTAGGGGAACAGTGAGGAGGTGCCATATCTTGTGTTATATGTTGTACACTGTGTGTTCAATATCTTTAGTCCCAGGAACTTGCAATTACCATCAAGTTCCCACTGGATCACAGTACCCCGCAGAATACTATAATCCAGGTCCAGTTCAATCCCACCGCTGCCACCAGTTAATTACAAGCCTGTCACGAGAGCTTGTGACAGGCTGTAATTTACACCAAAAACTATATATATAAATATATATACCTGGGTTTGAACTGGGACGAGACTTAGATATGATAAATATAATTTATTCCTTGATAAAGGTGAACACAACAGATTATACAATAACAGGCAAAATATAGACACTTACTTAAAGATTAGGGCAAGAAAGTCAGCAGGATCACAAACTGCCACCTCTCCCATAATTCCGTTGACATCTCAGCAAAGCAGGCAGGTCATAAAAGACACAGGCCTGATGACATGCAGACATCAAGACATTTGCATCAAGACCAAAAATGAAGACAAAGGATAGATGGGGAACAGCAGGTTATAAACCTTTTCTCCCTCTATCTGTAACATTAAGAAGCTGTGATTGGTTTGCAATTATCTCCAGCCAGTCTTGGATGGGGGAACACATTTTAGGACAGGCCCCCCCTGCTAGCTGGCACATGTGCAGTAGAACTCTGGGGTCTCCTTTCTGAGGCCCCACATGTGCAAATGGAATGCCAGGCCAGCTACCCCTCCGGATCTTGGACAAGATAACCTGTGTTGGACAGTGATAAGTGGGACACTTAAAAACTGCTATGGTATGCGCCTCCCCCATACTCACAGACAGGGAGGGTAATAAAACCTTTTGAACAAAACTTAAGTTCTAGCCATTGGGACTCTAGGGCCATCTGTCATCCTGATAGCTTCAGAGACATTTCTTTGCTTTGTCCATACCTGGAGACACAGTTTTAACGGACTATTAACCCTTGTGCTCCCGGATGGATTCTAGTGTGTGGGGTGCAGAAACTGATCCAGCAACAACATAATTTACACAGGGGAATAAGCATTTTCATGTTATTTAGCCAGGGTTAAGTCACAGTTCTGGGCCTCAGCCCAGTTAACCCCTTGTCTCCCTGGCGAGGTTAGAGGGGGGCCCTTGGGGGGTAACCCCGTTAATCCCGGGCCAAACCCTCCCTACCGCCACACATGTGCGTATAGGACACTGCGCATGCGCGACTCTAATGGCCACTGCCGGGGTGCCCTGCGCATGCGCGAGCTGGCTGGAGGCCTCCGCAATCCCTGTGTTGGTCTGCGCAGGTGCAAGCTGAAAGAAGATGGAGGCGCCCTGCCACTGTAGCTGCCGGCGAGCCCGTCGCCCTGCCTGCAACACCCTCACTGTAACGAGGTAAAGGGGGGGAAACGAGAGAGCGGGGAACCGGGAGAGCGGGGGACTGGAAGGGACCTGACTACAGAAGAAGCACATTACATTTAATAAAGTATATTTTACTATAGACAAACATGAGATGTACACCCTAAACTAGTGCTTAAGTACTGCTGGCACATAAAGTCTTTGAATTCTCTAAATCATTAGATAGATGAGGCAGGACAGAAAAAACTTCATTTCCATATAACTTACCAAATCTCATATAATAATGCGGACATGCAGACAGGCTGGGGGGGAGGGGTCACGAGAAAGGGAGGGGAACGGAGTCACTGAAGTGCCCACTGTAGGTTAGTAGCCCGACGAACTCCAACTCTCCCTAATCCCGTAACCCCCACTATACCTATTGTAACGCTGTAACCTGTGTTCACAAAGTCTTCCGTGATTGAGGCACTGACCGGAAAGGAGACCGCAGTGAGTCCGTCCGCAGGAAAAGTGTGCTCCAGCCAGACTTAAGGTAAAAAAGGACAATCGGAGGGTGATGCACAGCCAATAGAAAAAAATGAGGAACACAACTAGTTAAAAAAGCTGATAAAATCACAAAAAATGGACAAATACAGTAGCGGCAGCTTTTATTACTACTTTTACCGGCGGCACTTCGGGATTTACTCCGCCGCGTGTTCCTCCGCGCACCCCCCTCCATTTCGCGTGCATTTTATCCCCCCTTCCTGACCCCGAAACCGGCTCCTGCTCTGCCCCTCTGCTTCCCCGCACCCCCGCTTACCTCACTTTAAACTCCGGGGGTGTCGGGGAAGCCGGGGACACCGGGCGCGCACGTGACTGAGACGTCACAGTGACGCCGCAACAAGCCGCATCACCACGCTTCCCGCACGCATCCTGCCGTGCGGGAAGTGTTAGAATAAAAGCTGCCGGTGCTGTACATCACCAAACGCACTCTGATGTGTTTTGTTCTGATAGGAACTTTGTCAAAGACTATTCTGGTTAAGTGTTCAGTCGATCCTCTAAATAGCTAACTCTCTTGGACCCTTATACACAGATCAGGGGTAACCGAAACAGTCTTAACCTTTGAGAGCCTAGTTACACCATACCATCCTACTCCAGCTGTCTGGCCTTCCTGTCTCTCACCTGTCTCCCTTAGGCCATGCGTATAGTGCCTGCGAAGGGTGATGGCAACGTGACGTCGCTCAAAAACAAATGTATTGCCGCTGCCGTGTGCACTTATAGTAAGCACGACGGCGACAATGCGATGGAGCAAGTTGTGTCTCGAATTTTGGAAGTTGGCAATATTTGATTTTTTAAGGGCAGTCGCCTCATGTGACAGCCCCTGAACCAATCAAATGCCAGTAAGCCCGTGACGCCTCCGCAAAGCGAAATACAACTTTCGCTGATGGCGACGGGTGACGTCACCCGTCCCGTCTCCCGTCGTGGGCACTATATACGTGCGGCCTTACAATCTATCCTAAACCCTGTACACTGCTGTCAGAATCACTACTCTTTTCTAAATTTGTCTCAGCGTCTCCCCCAGAAAGACAGATAACTATGGCGCTCCCTAAAAACAATACTGTGGACAAATTGTAGTGTCCTAGCCTATATATACACAGGTAATAAGTCAGTACACACTAATAAAAAAATGACACGCTATTAGAAGAAACCAGTATAATATTTATACTGGCGATAGTGTGGAATCTACAGCTCAAAACGAGGAGGATCATCCCTTGATCCTCAAGTGGCAGTGGAAATGGAGAGCTGGTGAGCGCACATGTATATTATATATATATATATCAATCATCAATTTTGTATGTTATATGGTACTGGGAATATAAGTTCTAATACATATTATATATATATATATATATATATATATATATATATATATATATATATATATATATATATATATATATATATATATATATATATAATATGTATTAGAACTTATATTCCCAGTACCATATAACATACAAAATTGATGAAACAACAATATATAGCAGCCCTCTGGTCGAGATCAGAAGGTCAGCGGATGTGATATAAAATGAAATAACTGTACTCACTCGGCCATGTGTGAGCCCCTTCGCAGCAAACAGTTTCTTTGCACCGTCCTCCTGGAAGTGGTGTTTTATCGCCTATAGTGTGGGACGTCCAGTGTCCCACATACCGTCCCAAAAAGGATAATACAAGCAGGTTGCTAAAAGATGAAAGTTTTATTACAATAAAAAAGTAAGTGTTAACTTACATATAAGATCACACTTCAGCTCCAATTGATGTCTAGTGAACTCAAGCACGGTGTCTTCCTGCTTCCGCATCCGTCTACAGGACCGCAACAAGCGAACAGCACAACAGCATGCAACCGACCGGGAACTATGCGTCTCCCCCGCTGAAATCCCTGTCCTGGCTTCCTATCTGTAATGCTGCTGACTGCAGGAGAGGATGTGGACCTGCAGGGCATAGGTAGTAAGTTGGCCTGGGATCCGAGGCCTGGGATGCAAGAGAAAACATGTCCGGTTCAAGGGAAATTGCAGACATAGGCAAGGGGATGACTCAGGACTCAGGAATAAACAAGGACGGAGGAAAAAGGCAAGAGGTACTTGACTGGAACAAGGCAAGAGGTAATCCGGTCCAGACAGTGGTCAAAACAAAAAGGATCAATGGCAGACAAGGCATAGAGTACTGGACTATTTTGCACAAGCCAAGACAAGTTGCAACTGCCATAGGTAGATTCTGGCAATGAGAGCCATAGTGAGGCTTACTTCCTGTCAGGGGGTAAGGGACGATTTTCAAGGAAGTAAGATGGCCACGTTTGCTTCAGTGGGATTGAAGTCACTTCCTGTTGGGAACTGGGAGCAGGATTTGCCAGGAAGCGAGATGGTCCCGATTAATTCAGTGAGGATGATGTGACTTCATGGTGGCAGCCATCTTAGGTATCGAACTGACCCCTTATACTATCAAATCCTGTATCACACACTCAACTCTTCTACTCACTTTTAAAACTTTACACTCTTCTGCTTCTCCTTACATCTCAGCCATAATTTCTCGCTATACACCATCATGACTCTTGCGTTCTACTGAAGGATGTCTTCTCTCTACCCCTTTTGTATCTAAAGCCCTCTCCGTCTTAAACCTTTCTCACTGACAGCCACACATCTACGGAGCCTGAGGAAGCCCAAGAAAGGGCGAAACGCGTTGCTTAAACCCCCTAAGTTTTTTGAACTAGTGAGGCCACCGTCAAGGAGCAGGACAAAGGAGCCCAGCACTATACCCGGACGTGGGCAGATTTAGCTGCGCACCACGCACCCTGTAGTAACATCCTAAGGACTGGCTGGCTATTCTGTATTTGGCTCTTATGGTTTTTGACCTAGGGGCTTTTTATATTGTTTTTTAATTGTTTCACTTTTAATAAAGAAATACGTTGTTAAACTCCATTTTTGAGTTACTTTGTGCAAGCACACGGAGAGCAACTCCATTACACTCTGGGGATTGAAGTTCAAAGGAGAAGAACAAAGATACCAATCCCTGCATGAGCTCACACGTGGCCATGTGAGTATTAATGTTATATTCCCTTTCATCTACTAACCACCCATTTTCATCATTTCATTACTTATTTAGAATATGAGGGTCTTCTTTTGAGAGTTTTCCTATGTGAAGAGGATAGAGACACCTCCCAAAAGACCACACTCACACCGGTCCATGTGAGTGTTTGCAGTCTTTTTCTGCTTTTGATATATATATTCTTTACCATTGGAATCAGGCATTTTTATTATTTGGAAACAAAAGAAACAGCGCACAACGCCAAATAGTGAAGCAAGTATTGCTATATATTAGTAATTACAGGGTAATAAATCTGCGTACATCAAAACAGTGGAATAGGTGCATTTAGTGTGTTTCACACAAGTTACCACTCAGCATTTTTTATTATTTATTTGCATTGTCTCTTAACATTTTCACTCTCATCCATTTACTCTGAGGGAGACACCGCAATTGAGGTTTGCCGGTCAATTGAAGAAGCTATCATCTGGATCAGAAGAGAAGAAATTCCACATCAGGAGAACATAGAAGAATAGAAGAAAGGAAAAGAAACCTTGATGAGACAGCATTTGCACAAGGCCGTGTAAGTGTTTATGATATTACACACTCCACCATCCCCACGTTCATCAGTCTGGGAACTTATATTCCAAGCTAAATCATTTGTTACCCCTATCATCCCTCAACCTGTACTCCCCCTTTTTTTCTTGTATTTCTGACAGGCCCACACGTCTGGAATGCCCTTCCCCTCAATATCAGACTAGCATCCTCTCTATCCATCTTTAAAGCCCATCTTAAAACACACCTCCTTATCCAAACATATGAGTAGCTCCGTGGCTGATACTTTACACCTCATACATAAACATTGGCCCCTTGCAGACACACTTACCAGACACACTTGCCTCCTACTATCTCTGTACGTTCTTCATACCTACCAATTAGATTGTAAGCTCTTTGGAGCAGGGACTCCTTTAATGTCTGAAGCACTTCTTCCCATTATGTATTATCTGTATTATTTGTTATTTATATGATTGTCACATGTATTACTGCTGTGAAGAGCTATGCACATTAATGGTGCTATATAAATAAAGACATACATACATATAATGGCTGTATTTATGATTGGTTTAATAAAGTGTGTTGTGGCCTTACACCCACCTTATAATTGTGCCTGCTGGGAGTTATTTCAGTTAAGTCATAGTAAAGGGTAATGCATCACACACTTCCCATGGTAGGAACGAATATTCACAGTAATAGCATGTGGTATTTCATGTATCGTGAAATACTGGTATCAGTTTGGACTCTTATAAATTATCTTGTATATAATATATTGTATACCCTGTTCATTTATGTAACTGTACTTGTAACCATGTATTATTTGTTTTACTCTGTGCCCAGGACATACTTGAAAACGAGAGGTAACTCTCAATGTATTACTTCCTGGTAAAATATTTTATAAATAAATAAATAAATAAATAAAGCCATGTACAAAAATGTCCCATGTCTTATTCCTTGCATACACATTGATTATACTGGTATCATATACTCAAACATATGCAAGCAATATTTCTATAAGCTCTTTCCAGTAACATACTATGTTTTCACTTTGGACAAATAATTTTTTTCTTGTGTGTGTGTGTGTGTGCGTGTGTGTGCGCATATATTCTCCAATTTACACTGAAGATTGCATCTCTTTCTGTTACTGTGTAACTGGAAACCTCTGCTGTGTTCCACTGCCTACCTCTTTTTATCAGCCTTTCAACTGGTTGCCAAGTCATTTGCTGTAACCAGGGCTGGGACTATAGAGGGAATGGATTACTGCTGTTGCCATTGCCACGGCCGTAACTGAGGAATCTATCACCAGTATTTAATGTGCCTTATAGGGAATATCTAAGTACATACAGTAATAGCTGAAAATGTATACAGATTAATTATGTCCTTCAAGGAGCAGCTCATACCCTCTGGAGATCCCCAAAGGGCAAGATGTATGGCACAACTATATATGAAAGGGGGAGGAGGGGGGGTGATAGGGTAAAATGCAGCCTGCTAGTGTACTGTAGATACATTTATCACAAGTAAAAATAACTGAAACACTGTGAGCTCATACTAGTTGGTGTAATTTAGACAAGATAAGAGAACACACTGAGGAAATAAATATATACCAGCAATAACTTAACTTGCAAATGTGATGTGAAATATGCTACTTCTAATATAATTACATTGCTTCTACTCTTTTTTAAAAGTTGTTTGTTTGAATGGACTGCAATGCAATGATGAAAAAAAAGATTTTTTTTTTAGAAATAATGTTTTGTTTTTATATAATAAATCAAATGTAAATATACAGATGTAACCGTGTTCCCTCTTTCCTCCGGTGCCAGGGGAGGGGACGGCTGTGGTGTATGGGAGCGGTGGAGCGGTGGAGCTCTGCGGCGTACCCGGAAAGTGGGGCCGCCATCATGTAGTTTGTTCATGCGCAAATGCAGCCGTCCACAAGCACAGAGAGATGAGAAGTTGCAGGCCCATTTTAGATGTGCGCATGCGCAGTGGAGTCCCCAGAGTTGTGGCAGCCATTTTAGGAGAGGCTCCGCAAGGGACTACATGTCCCAGGAGCCTGAGGGACATGCAGGTAGAATGTTGACACAGTTTGGCAGTTACAGGCAGTTGCTGGAGTTGCTGGCAGTTACTGACAGTTGGAATAAGGGGAGAACCATTGAGGTAGTGTCCAGGGAGTAGTGCTCCCCTGTACTAAGACTAGGTTTGTCCCTTAGGTACCAGCAAGGTCCAAAGTCCCCTTCTAGATTGTGGCTGCTGTAGGAAAGACCCCAGAAAGGGATGCTACCATTTAGCCTTAGGCTGCGGTCCCAGTCACTGCCACAGCGCATGGCTCGGCGTGCGCTGTGCTATCAAGCCCCGCCCCCCCCCAGTCCGGCCGGTCCCAGTCCCTACCTAGTCGTGCACCTTTCCCCAGCAGTGCACGACAGGTTTTCAGGGAGGCAGGAGAATTTGAAATCAATATCTGTGACGGAAACGTGGCCACGCCCCCGCCGGCGGTTCAGCCAATAAGGGCGAACCAGCCGCCGGACGTCATGGCCACGCCCCGCAAACCTACAGCCACGCCCCCTCCCATCGCAAACCTTCCCTCTCCCCTCAGACCGCCTATCGCTGTGTAGCACTGTGCATGCGCCGCCCCCCCGCTGGCTGCTCGTGCCACAGTGAAGACTGGGGACTCAGCCTTCTAGTGTCAGGTGAGCTGCAGCTTGCAGTTTGGGATCAGACCACAGGCAACTATAGACATTAAGGGACAACCTCCAGTTGGGGCTTCCTCAAGAAGCATATGCCTATGCGGACCAGAGAGAGAGGATTCAGCAGACGTTGTGGGATCAGACAGATCCTTTTTGCTTATTCAGCATTACCTGGGTACAGTGAGTGCCCAAGGAGGTAAAGTGCACCAACGGTCCACAGGGGTAGCGCTTCTCCCTACACGTGGGTGGGACTGACTTTCATTGGGGGAGGACACCAGGGGTATTGGTTCCATGCACCCAGGTACTTTGGGGGACACTCACTCTGTGTTGTTATTATTGTATTGTGTGTGTGTTATATTGTACAGTACCGTTATATCGTTATTCTATTGTTAGTAAACCAATTGTTATATACTAGTGTGTGTATCATTTCACTGTATGAGGTCTTGAAAGGGGTTATCCCACTGTGCTGGGATACCTCACAGGTGGAGGCGCTGCACCGAGGAGAACAAGAGCACACCCCAGGCTCCCAGCTGCGAAGGCTCAGGCCTTCTGTGAGACACAGGTAACGGCAGCACACATAGTTCGCTTAGACACGGGAAAAGGGGCTACACAGATTAAATATTTGTTTAAGCATGTAAGTGGCAGAGCCATGTAGTAGTCCAAAGAAAAGAAAAAAAATTAGCAGTGTAATTTGCTTCCTAAGGCTGAGTCCATAGAGACTTCAGCCGTGCGGAGGCGCACGGAGGCTGAGGGAAAGTGGGTGCTTTCCCTGGCCTTAGTTTGCGCGCTGTCCGGGGGCGTGTTGGGGGGCGGGCCAGTGACGTCACGGAGCTGGTTCACCCTCATTGGGCGAACCGCTCACGCGACCGGCCCTGCACTCCCGTGAGCGCTTAAACTAAAAAAAATTGTCGGCTACGCTTCCACACGCCTGCGGAAGCGTGCGCAAGCTCCTGCTAAAGCTTGCGCACGCAGGGGCTCACTGCCAAGCGTGAGCGCTGGGCAGCGCCTAAGCGCTGACTATGCCCGCGGCCTTAGAATGATTTAATAATCCTTAAAGTAATAGTTGTACTTATTTGTGTTCTGTGAAAAATGAGTACGCTTTTAATTTCTCCTGGTTTGCTAAATTCCTGCTTATCGGGTCCTTAAGTTTATCTATGTCAATAATTAAGACATCATTACTTGATAAATAAACAAAAGAAAGAAAAAATATTTGCATGCACAGATGTAGCCTGTTTGACTTTCATTGCGGCAGAGGATTGCCAGGGAAAACTAAATCAAGGCAATCTCTGGGTGTGGGGAAAAGTAGCCATTTGATTCAAATACAGCCACGGCGGCTCCTTGATGCTATATTTTCCCCTGAGCCTGAGAAAATGTTTTTTTTGCCAGCGACTCTGAGAAAGTAAAATCTACTACATGTGTAGATTGGAGGATTTAAAAACATTTAAATTTTCTCTTCTCTACAATTGCCATTCACCCACATACAGATAAAGGTGAGACTGTTTTTTTTTTTACAGAACTTCTTATAATCCGCTGTCAACATTTACAGGATTAAGGGTCTTGTATATTCATGAAAATGACTGGTTTCAGTTGAAAAATGTCCATTGACATCAATGGGAATTTTCAGTCGAAGTTGACCCGAACTGCCAGTTCGGTTGCTATAGAATTAACCCATGAGTATGACCATGTATGGGAAGATTGTAATGACGACCAATACTTCATAAGGAACCACATTTAATTGTAAAAGTTCTTTGGAATAAGAAAGGAACGTAATGGTTGCTGGTTCTTTTTCAAGAGATAGCCCTATATAATCATTGAATATATACTGTAGGTAGGTAGGTAAATTTACGTTAAGACAAACAGTCTATCTTCAAAAGACAATAAAATAACATTAAACCTTGTTTTTTTCACTGTACAGAAGATACTGGTAGCTACATTAGTAATTATGACATGCAAATTATATTCAAAAGAGCCATTAGCATAACATCCACTAAAGTCCTACTGCTCTTTTCTAAAGGCTTAAGCCAATTTTGAAACAAAATTAATGAACACAGTGTTCTTGTAGAAAAAAATTGCCAGAACTGTAAGCAAAGAAAGAAAAACGTATCTCGACTAGTAAAAAGAAAATCAAATTGCAATAAACGTGGCACAAAAGGCATTTATTCACTCCCAGGTAATATTTTAGCCTCATTCCTAATAATTGTTTGATCACTCAATTATGTTTCTTTTAAATCCCTCAAAAAGAATGTTGGATCTCCAAAAACAGTTCCTGCGAGTTCCCCACAGTAGCCCTGACACTTTGCTCCAAATGACTCCTTTGTATCATCTTAAAAGTTGAGTAGTATCAAAAGAAGTACTTATGGAGGATTTAAATGATGCACATATTGGAATGAGATTAATCCATTTGTGTGCTTCTGTGTGTCACCTTTTCTCCCTTTTTTTCTGTGGCATAAAAATCTGCTAGTTCAGAGGTGACATAAACCTTCCTGTTTAGCCATCTGTGCCAGACAAATCTTTTGATGATTAATATACTGTATGGCGCTCTAAGAACTTTTTACGCTTAACCAGTCTATTATGTATCTCCTTGCAATCCCTAAACAACATATAATTAACGTTACCGAGGTCAGATAATTTTTTCCATTTCAATATCTTCCCCCAAAAATCAAGACAGATAATTAAGTCGAAATACTGTCACTGCTACTCCTAGTTTGAAATGTAAAAAATAATAATTCTCTGTTTGTGAATGAACAAATGAGGATAGGATTGAAATTACAATTCTGGGACTTCTCTTGGAAAAATATTAGAACTTGAATTTGAATGAAATAATCGCACTATTAACCCAATGAGAAATCAATAGAGAACAAAATCATCCAGAGTTACTTTATTTATTTATTGGTATTTTCAATGAAATCTCTTTCATTTGTTTCATAATATGGTCCAATGTTTGCATGATTATAAATGCATTCTTTATGGTTACCTGCCATCCTTTATCCCTATGACATTTTCATAAGACATTAAGAATAAAGATATTGCTTCCCTTTCCCACCCTTCTTCTTGCAAATTCCCCAGGCAAAAGATGCCTAAAAGATTGATCCTTTTTCTCCTCCTTTGCCCTCTTTCTGTCAGCTGCTGTGCTTGTATCACAGCTGGTACTTTTGAAAATGTGAAAACCTTACTGTCTCAAGCACCCACTGCTGTCAGTTATCATGAGGATGTCCCCTTTACCAAAGGATATAAAAACATACAGTATTTGTCTCTAAAACGCATACTTTTTTCTTCAGGTTTTGAAAGTTCAGTGCACTAATAGTTTCATCTATGAAGAATTTGAATGTTCGTCCGCTTAAAGGTATCACAACATACAACCAATCTGGATTGCTCCAGGATCTATACATCTACAGTACTAGAAGTTTGAACTATACTCAAAATATATATCATATACTGTACAGTAATTATACACTGGAGATGATATGGTCCAGAGTTTTCAGTGCAGTCCCATTTACAGTTAAAAGCCTTGTTGTTGGCTATTGTGTTGTGGTACATAACAATTTACTGTTTTCTGTATTATACTGAACCTCAAGGAAAGTCAGAACTATTGTAATTTTTATGTGATATGTATGTGTTTTCTCAGCAGCCACTGACACGCTTTTCATGTTTAAGTATGTATAGCATGAAAATGAACATAGTGGAATATACAGCGTTAGCTTGGGACTCAGATGGGAACTGTGCAATATAACCTAGTGGTAATACAACATATCATAGTATATTTGATCAAATTATTACTTCTGATCGTTTTCTGAATTATATTTTATCAAAGCCCAGACTACAGTGGTAATATTTCATGTTATATTGCAATATTTTACAAAATATCATGTTGCAATGGGCAAAAATATTTTCTCTAGATAACAGAAAATAGAAAGGTGCAATGATTCCAAAATTGCAGATAGTATAGATAGAGATACATTAAGAAAAACATCCTTAAAATTACACATAGTGATCATTGAGCAAGTGAATCTGGATTGAGAAAAAAGAGCTACTGTAAATTTTCATAAATAGTTTTACGGTATGTATTGATAATATTAGTAATACAAAAATAATAGCAAAAGATAGGCAAGGTTAGAAAGGCTTTGAAGGGATTCGTAATAAATTATTAGACAGATGTGATGGATTGACTTCATCCTTTTTTTGATTTCTATTATGATTAGTACAGCAGATGGGAGAGCTGTTATGTTTACTGCTCAGTGCTTAATGCTAAGTACTGTAGCTGGTCATAAACCTGGAGTAATTAGTAAAAGTGACATATGCAGATAAATATTTTAATAAAATTAGTGATACCACATGTAATATGTACATAGCATAAAAATACACATTACTTTTTGCAAGATTCAGAAATGTATCTACTAGAGATTTGCCAGTCTTCATGGGTTCATTTCAGCAATACTTTCACCCCTGTTAAATTTTTATTTTCTGCAGGTTCGCCACAACTTTTGAGAAATCTACAAAAAAAAAAGAGAAAGAGAAAAAAAAAGTAGGGAGAGAGACAAAAATATATAAATTCATCCCAATATTTCCTTACTGTATATAACACCGACACCAGTTAACCTATTAAGTTCATAGTAAGACCTTTCAAATAAGAATATATGTGCACAAATAGGCAAAAAAAACATCAGAAATGTAGGTTCTTTGGGAGTGATTCACTAAGCTCCGATTATTTGCACTGAAATGGGAAAATTTAGCTCGGGCGCAAAAGGGTGAAGCCAAATGCGCTATTCACTAAGGTTGCTCAGCGCGTTTTCGGCCTGCCTTGCCAAAAAGTGCTATATCCCGCGAGCACCTTTTCCACCCCCTGCTATCGCGCATAAAGTTATATAGCACGATAACTGATAGAAATAAAGCAGCCTGTAAGAACTACATGGAGACGCTGCGTCTCAATGCACGGCTCTTACAGGCGATCTTGCTGTACAAATATTATTTTTTAATAATAGTTTACATGTGCAGGGGGTCTCCTTAGCTGAACCGCATTAGTTTCAGCCTCGGGGACCCCCTACTTCATGAGATACAGGCCCCGTTATGGGGTGCCGGTTATACCTATGGATAGTAGTGCATTTGCCCATTAAAAATACATTAATCACAATAAATAAAATAAATAAATTTTGCACTCACCCTTGCCAGGCACCCACGATGAAGGCCATCCTCATCATCATCACCGTCCATGCCCTCCGGTGCTGAAAAACATACACACGAATAAAAAGAGTCAATGTAATGTCCCCTAACCCCTTAATCAGTTTAGCGGTTATTAACCGCTATAGAAATTAAGGGGTTAACCCACCCTCACCCACCAGTCACTCGGGAGGCCTAAATACCCCCCCCCTACTTCCCACCCCGTGAGACCTAACCACCCTAAACCATCGGGTATATATTATATATAATATATATGCATGATTAACCAATATAATCACATATCCCAATAACAAACAGCACATAGCCAAAACAGTGAATTTTACAATGTGTACATGATACAAATAATCTGTGCATCATGTACAGTATGCCAAGCAATGCTCAAAATCAAATAAACTATTCCAAACAAGATACAATTCCAATCATTAAATAAAAACAAAGCAAGTAAACAGAATTAAATTACCATCAATTAATTAATCCAATCTCAAATCAATTACAATCCAAATCAATAACACAATTCACATCCTAAAACCAAACCATTCAGAAAAATATTCTATGTCAAAGTAACCACCATCAGACAAAATCTAACTTCCAAAAATAAGCCAATTAAATAAACTATTGCAAACAGCCTAAAATATTATATCGGACTAAATAAAATTTATATTACACCCACATTTTTACACAAAGCAGCAAATTACAATTAAAAAACATCAAAATAAGGCAAGCAAACATTTGCCAAACAAGTTTTTATTATAAACAGCAAAGGATGAAGAGGAGCACAGCAGCGTTTCCCAGCAACTTCCAGCTAGTATAGCGCCAAAGAATGAGGGTAACTCTAGATAGGGATAAGTTATAAATAGAGTAATTTATTGGTCAGTTAAAAGAAAAACCAATGGTAGGAACGCACCTACGCGTTTCGTCCGTAAAGGACTTTCTCAAGGTCAATTGAGCTATTCATGGTGATGCACCAATATATTGTTCTATTCAAGTTTTTATTATACCTGTATGTATGTTCCTCTATAGTTTACATACATACTGTGACATAGTCCAAAGATGTTAGGCAGCTTTCTGCCCCATTTTAGAGCAGAAAGTGCAGGAATAGCTAAAAATGATCCGTTCCACAGCTTCCCATTAACTCAGGCAGCTGGATGGAAAATCCAGAGCACAGATTACAATGGCTCTAGTTCTCCCTCACCTGCTCTTCTAATCACATGCACAGGTATTTAGAGCAGAGAGGTTTTGCATTTCACTCTCTCTCCTTGGAGCCTGGGGGCTGGGGGTGTCTCTACTCTCCTGCATCCAGTATCGAGGTTGACGGCCTCTCCACGTATCACAGTACCAGAGGATTTGCCTGGACACCCCAAACAGATAAGACAAACAAATGGTTACTGCTGTTGCTAAAAGACTGTGCTGTATCTTGTGACCCTAAATGAGAGAGCATTGTTTTAAGCTGGGGAACCAGTTTAGTTGGCCAGCAGCTGTTAGAGAGACTGATTTTGATGTGTAGTTAGATCCCTGAAAGGGATAGGATTTTGTTTATATAATTTGGTTTCTTTTTACTTGAAATAACAGTGTGGGAAATACTGTAACAATGAAATGAGTGAACTGCTGAATGAAAGTATCTGAGTACCTCTAACCTACACATGTTAAAGCTGCAGTACCTTACTTGGATGAAAATAAAGCAGGCAGAAGCTTGAGTTAAGCAGCTTAATACTTTGCATGATCCTGTTTTTGTATTAAATAACCCTAGAAGACTGTGTCGGGAAGAACCCAGACAGACGTCAGCACTACAAAAGAGGGGCGTTTGTCACATATGGTGGAGAATGCGGGCAGACACTAAAGTCTGTGGGTTTGCAAATAAATGCGGGGGTTTAAAATGGCCGCCCAGCTGAAGTAAAATACAGATGCTATGAGTGAAGTCTGTTCCACTGTGTATATCAGTTGTGCTTCTAGCGTACACAGAGAATGTGCGAAGTGTGGATGCAATAGCACCCTGAACCCAAACAGGGTTTTGCTGAAGAAAAAAAAAAAAAAAATTTTTTGCATCTAGCAAGTGCTGTTTGTAAAGCTAATGCCTTTTGCTGAAGTGAGTGAATTTGCAGCTAGCAAGTGCTGTATGTAAGTTGCTGAAGTGAGTGAAATTGCAGCTAGCAATTGTCCCTGCCGGGTTTCTAAAATGGCCGACGTGAAATGTTTGTTGTGTAATGTACGTAACCATACAAAACAGTGTCCCTTCAGGCCATACTATGATCACGACCCTGGAGGAGAGCCGTACCTACAGATGAATTTAGTATGCTGGGCCTGTCGTGAAGTAGGTCACATGGAAGATGTGTGCCCCAAAATTTTCAAAGACAAACAGCTGCAAAAGCAAGCAACGCCCTGTGAGTGAAAGCAAGATGTGGAAGCTGATAACAGTGAGTGTGTGCCCAGGACCACTGATATCTCTGGAGCTAATAAAGCAAAAAGAAAGAAAACTGTTCCTCAAGTCACAGGGGAAGTGACCGAGCCACTTGAACCTGCGCTGTCAGGACATGCGTCAGAAAGGCGCCGAGATGAGCAACAGCCCATAGGGCCTGGCGCAATCGTCCCAGGAATGACGACACGCCTAGAGATGACAAAGGCTACTGCTACCACCATAGGCAGAGAGCCAAGCGAATCAAAGAAAACAAGAACTGACTGGAAACTATGCTATGAGATGTCCCAGAAAGATGTGCAAAACTTCATCACAGAGTTGGGGGTTTCTCGGCAAGAGGCTAGCTCGCTTAAAGCAGAGCTGGAACTCTCACGCCATGAGGTCTACGCTCGCAGCACAGAGCTGTGTACATTGAAGAAAACCTATGAGAATACCCTGAGTAATTTAGAGACTGTAAAAAGAGAGAATGTAAGTCTGACACAGAAAAATTCAGACTTGACTGACCAGATCAGTGAAAGTGATGAGAAGCTTCACCAAGCAGAAAAAGTGGAGAAGCAATTGATTCAGGAAAAGTTAGAAATGCAGGAAGCACTGCAGAATACAGAATCAGCGGCGATCCAGGCGACACAAACTGCAGAGCTCCAAAAAATGGAGGCGCTGATGCAAACCCAGAGCAAGCACCAGAAAGAGGTGAAGACCCTGAGGGAGGTCTGGCACGATCAGGTTGAAGAGCTGCAGAAGCAGATGGCTGAGCGCGAGATACAGTGCGCCAAGAGAGAGGAGGTGTCCGTCCGTCAGGTGGTTTGCCTGACACTGCGCTATAAAAGCGAGATGGCCGATATCTACAAGCAGCTGGACCACACGGCAAATGAGGGGGCCCGGCTGCAGCTGGAGCTGGACAAGACCCGGAAGGAGCACCTGCAGCTGCAGGTCAAGAATAGAGAAAATGAAACAGAGTTAAACCTCGCTCTGAAACAAATGACGGACATGGGAGAAGCGGCTAAAGTGGTTCAGTCGGGCTATCAATCCTACCTCCTAACCAAGCAAGCTGTACGTTCCTATACGTGTATCTTCAATGCTGTTGCAATATTACGATTTGCTATAAAGATGAAGTTGGAGAAAGAGATTCCAAGGCTAAAAGAGACACGGTCACAAAAGGAGACCAGGGAAAGTAAACTCAATGTCCTCACTGATGACAAAGAGGAAGGAGAAAGAATTGACTTTGATTGTGCTGCTGTTATTCCAGAAACAGATAGGCACCCTCCTGAGAATATACTCCCTGATCTGGAATTCAAAAATCCAGATCCTCAATTTCATTTACGTTGTCCAGAAGATTATCAAACTAGTGGACACACCCAGGACAACACAGAAGATGTTTTAGCCAAGTGGGTGGCAGTTCCTGAAAACACAAACTTGTTGACAGATCCTGATGACATGGTTAATATGGACTACGTTTGTACAGAGGCAACTAGGTCTCCAAAACCCAAAGGCCTGGTAATGGCCACAAAAGGGAAATCAAAGATTGAAAAGAAAAAACAACGAAGGTTAACATGGCGCCTGAATAGTTCCATATCTCACCAATCTGGACCACACTGTGGAGCCAAGGAGAATCTGGTCCAAGGGTCTCATCAGAAGCTAAAGAAACAGTCCAGTCATTTGCAGGTTGCAGCGGGCTATGAAATAAAGTCAAAGGATGCAATAGACTGGAAGTCAAAAAAAAAAAAAAAAAATGTTTGGGGGAACTGACCGATTTTTTTTTTTTTATTACACGTGTGGACTATGTCACGGACACTTAACTATGCAAATAAGCATTTTGTCAATATTACAATGTTATATTGGTTCTCTGTGTTGAAAATGTAGCTAAACTACAAATTAATATACAGGGTTGATGGCCCTTAAGATTACAAGGCTGTAGTATAAGAGAAAAAATATTGGTAGCTTACAATATGGAAAAAAAAAAATGCCCTTTTCGGTTGGTAAATTTATAATGAAGTTCATATTCGTATCATGTGAATACTTAATATTGTACTGAGGAGTTAGCTCAAGTATTTCAGGTAGGACGCTCACCCCAGTGAGGTCCATGGCCGCTCACCCCAGTAGGTGTGAGCTGGGGAGGGGGATATGTGACATAGTCCAAAGATGTTAGGCAGCTTTCTGCCCCATTTTAGAGCAGAAAGTGCAGGAATAGCTAAAAATGATCCGTTCCACAGCTTCCCATTAACTCAGGCAGCTGGATGGAAAATCCAGAGCACAGATTACAATGGCTCTAGTTCTCCCTCACCTGCTCTTCTAATCACATGCACAGGTATTTAGAGCAGAGAGGTTTTGCATTTCACTCTCTCTCCTTGGTGCCTGGGGGCTGGGGGTGTCTCTACTCTCCTGCATCCAGTATTGAGGTTGACGGCCTCTCCACGTATCACAGTACCAGAGGATTTGCCTGGACACCCCAAACAGATAAGACAAACAAATGGTTACTGCTGTTGCTAAAAGACTGTGCTGTATCTTGTGACCCTAAATGAGAGAGCATTGTTTTAAGCTGGGGAACCAGTTTAGTTGGCCAGCAGCTGTTAGAGAGACTGATTTTGATGTGTAGTTAGATCCCTGAAAGGGATAGGATTTTGTTTATATAATTTGGTTTCTTTTTACTTGAAATAACAGTGTGGGAAATACTGTAACAATGAAATGAGTGAACTGCTGAATGAAAGTATCTGAGTACCTCTAACCTACACATGTTAAAGCTGCAGTACCTTACTTGGATGAAAATAAAGCAGGCAGAAGCCTGAGTTAAGCAGCTTAATACTTTGCATGATCCTGTTTTTGTATTAAATAACCCTAGAAGACTGTGTCGGGAAGAACCCAGACAGACGTCAGCACTACAAAAGAGGGGCGTTTGTCACAATACATACAGGTGCAATAAATGAGCATACAAAACAATTTAATAACATTAAAAATACACATACAATACAACCATTGAGTGTCCCTGTATGTATGGATATCCATAGTGACATACATAAATTCAGGTAAGCATATAAACAAAAATAGCCCAGCACTCACTGTCTGTAGAAAATAGAACAAATGAACGGGATAATGCTAAAAAGTGTGATTTAATGTGTAACACAAACAACCAATACCATAACCGCATACCCTAAATCAAAAAATGGTATAAAGCAATAAACAATCAATAAAAATAGGCAAAATAGGAAAATAAGGAGAAGGGAGGGGGGAGGGGTAAGTAATGGGGTAGGTGCACAGAGATACAGTAAGGGACAAGACAACATGCAGGTGGGTTGTTGTGGGTCTGGGGGACAGGGAAGTACCCCTCTGTTCCATTGGAGAGAGGAGGAACGGGCCTGACGAAGGGGTGTTCCCCGAAATGTTCCCCCCTGCTACTTCCCCACTATTGTACCCACCTGTATGTTGTCTTGTCCCTTACTGTATCTCTGTGCACCTACCCCATTACCCACCCGTCCCCCTCCCTCCTAATTTTCCTATTTTGCCTATTTTTATTGATTGTTTATTGCTTTATACCATTTTTTGATGTAGGGTATGCGGTTATGGTATTGGTTGTTTGTGTTACACATTAAATCACACTTTTTGGCATTATCCCGTTCATTTGTTCTATTTTCTACAGACAGTGAGTGCTGGGCTATTTTTGTTTATATGTATTATTATTAGAGGAATTGGGTCCTCTTTAGTCCTACATTATTTCTGCTGTTTAAGTGAGTGCTGTATATCTTTCTTGTTCTGATACACTGGCGACACACTTTATCGCAGTGCGGCCAGATCCGCAAGCCGGGAGATTTCCCGGCTTGCTAGTGGCCGCCCCTCGGCGTGCCGCGCGTCATAGACGCGCGGTCACGCGTCATCGGGAGCCTGCGCCCCCTGCACGCGTGTCCAAGGGCTCCCCGAGGGAGCCCTGGTGTCCCGCGATCGCGGGACAGCGGCAGGGGGTTCCGGGGGACCCGGCGGACCCGGCAGCGGTAGGGAGAGCGCCCCGATCGGAGGGCGCTCTTCCGCTGCTTCGGCGCGCGCCCGTCACACTCGGGCGCGCGCCAGGCTACTGCTGCGGCACAGAACGGGCAAATGCTCGAATAAACTGTGCCGCAGCAGTACATAAATTCAGGGGCAATAAATGGACATTAAAAAAAAAAAATGTGACGTGGCCATCTTTGTTTGGATGACGTCATCTTAAAGGCAAATGAAGCACATCTATTCTGATTGGCTGGCGTCATTTCCTTTCAATGACGTCATCAAATTTTTTTTGTGGAAAAATCACATGGTTTTTACGGCCCAATCAGGGCCGTGGGAACCATATGATGAAAATGTGACGTCATAGGCCTATAAAAGCCCATGTTGTCTCATTTTTAAGCCAGATGCCGAGGAGGGAGGACCTCCAGAAAAATAAGAGGACCAGGGCGTAGAGCAACCTCAATTGGATAGACACTAAAAAAAACAAAATTCAGACACAACTCAAGTCACTAAATGTAACCCAACTAATTTCCCAACCCTAAAATCTCACAAAACTAAAATCTCACAACCATTCCTTGCTAGATTGGATTCTATCCTCTAGCCCCAACAGAATCCAATCCTGCCTGAAATATTCAGTCACCATGCAATAGTGTACTATGTAAGGAAAATCAGACCACCCAAGTAAAGCCCTAAAATTCTACCCACTAGAATATTTAGAAACTTTGACCTGACAGTTTCTGGCTGATCTTACAAACTGCACTTGCTACAGAATCAATTTGATATGTGACCCCGATTCTGTGCTTTATTATTTCCAAACAGAGTTCTTAAATACCATGCAGAATAAGAGTACGAATGGAACACCTTCTGTGGATTACAACCGACATTGTGCTTTTGTCAAGGTCATGCCTGGGTTACGCTCCCTTGGCGCGTCATACCGATAATCCGCAGGGACGCGTGCACCCCCGCCGGCACGCACACGGGAAGGATCTTGCGCCCGCAGCGGCAATCCGGAGCAGAGTCTTGGTGGTAGCTCGCCCACCGTGCGCCGCCCCCCCCCCTTTTACACCAAGCGCTTCCCGCGCATGCACGCTACTCTGTCATTAATGACAGGACCACCCTCAGCTGCTTAACACATGGATCTGAAGTAACTTCCTCCTATCTCCATTTTAACTTCTGCTAGTCCACTCCCCCTTGCCTCCTGGTCATTGGTTCATCTCCCTATTTATGTTCACCCACTTCTCTGTCTTGTTGCTGAGCACAGACCGTTGTTAATGCACCATGCTCATTGCAGCCTGAGTACCTGTCTGTTTCGTCTTGATCTCTGTTGTGACCCTGCCTGTACCTGACCCGTCTCTTCTATATCCCTGGACTACGGCTTGTTATCGGATTTCTGCTCTCTCCATCCCATGACCTCGGCTAACGGACTATGATGATTTTACTTTCTCCAACCCCAGACCACGGCAAGTACCCTCACCTACCTACACTCTCCTACCCTGACCTGGCTACACGTCACTGACCCTGCTATCCAGAAAAGTCCCCGTGGTTTAAGGCAGTGGTTATATACTTCCCCACCTAAGCCCCGCAGTCTAGTCCAGGTTGTAATGAGCATCCGTGACATTAAACTCAGCCCAACACACCTGGACCCTGCTGAGGTAGGTTGACAATTGCAGAGGATTGAGGCTATGTTTGAGCAGGTGGACGGGTGCCTGAATCAAAATAACCAATGCATGGAGGGGTTCCAATGCTCTCTAGGGACATAGACACCGGGTTACTGCTCTTCAGCCTACCACCCCTACGCCTGCGGCGCAGATGCCTACCCCTGCTCCCCGTACTCCAAATTCTGAGGGCGACCGTCTGGGATGTTGGGGTTTTCTTAACCAGTGCTCCATCCATTTTTAGCTATTACCTGCACATTTTCCTTCCCAACGTTCTAAGGTGGCTTACATAATTTCCCTTCTGACGGATGTTACCCAGCGTCGGCCTCACTGATTTGAGAGCAGAGACCTGATCTAACCTCTGACATCGACCGGTTCACTGCAGAGTTCCGAAGGGTCTTCGATACACCAGGGAGGAAGGTAACGGCAGCCTCTACTCTGTTGAATATTTCAAAGGGGACTCATACGGTGGCTCACTACGCCCTCGAGTTTTGCTCCAATGCCACTGAGACCGGGTGGAACAATAAAGCTTTGACGGCGGCATTCTGGCAAGGGCTTTCCAAGAGCCTCAAGGACTAACTGGCAGCACTGGAACGTCCGGCGGGATTAGAAGCTTTGGTGGCCCTCTGTATCCACATGAACCAACGCCTCCAGGAGAGAAGGATGGAGAGAGGTAGGCGCCAACGGTGTACACCTGCATTCTTTTCCCAACCGACCCCTAAATCTCCCATCTGTGGCCATGGACGAACCCATGCAGCTAGGACTTATCCGCCTGTCCACTGGCAACAGCGGGCACTTAGTTACTACTTGTCCTATGAAGCTGGGAAAAGCCACCGCCCAGTGAAAGTCGGGAGGACCACACTGGTAACTATTTCTTCTCTTCCTCCCAAATTTCCAGCCAGGATCTACATCGCAATCACATTATATGGGGACAACTTTAAGACAACCACATGAGCTTTCCTGGACTTCGGGTCAGGGGGCAACTTTATCTACCAGGGATTTGCAGAGAGGAATGAAATACCCCTAACTCAAAAAGATCGCCCAGTTGGCCTCGAAGCTATCGACGGTCGATACCCGAGTCCAACCCACTTTCATCACTCTACAAACTGCACCTTTTTTTGCAGTTCGTGGTGGTCATTCCAAGACCATACCATTTGATGTTAATTCACCCTCCCCCCCCTCTGTTGATATTGTCCTGGGACTACCATGGCTCCAGTGACATAAACCGCAAATCGATTGTACTGGTACACTGCCTATATGTTGGAGCATCCAGTGTCAAGAGAGATGTCTGTCTGCTTCCAAAAGTTTCACTTGAGTACTACTGCAGGAGTCAGGGAAACAATTGCCTGAGATGTACTACGAGTTTAGGGACGTCTTCGATAAGGGACAGTCTGAGGAACTACCGCCCCATCATCCCTTTGACAGCCCTATAGATCTCCTGCCCCGTGCTACTCTTCTCAGAGGGTACTCTTATTCTCTGTCTGCCCCAGAGACCAAAGCCATGAGGCAATACATACAAGAAAGTCTTCTGAAGGGCTTCATCCGGAAATCTTCCTCACCCGCCGGTTTCTTTTTGTCAAAAAGAAAGATGGGTCGCTCAGGCCCTGTATTGACTATCGAGGGCTCATCAAAATAACGACCAAGTACCGTTACCCCATGCCCTTGATCTCTGAGTTGTTCGATAAACTCCAAGGGGCCACTTTCTTCACTAAACTAGATCTGCAGGGAGCATACAATTTGATAAAAATCCATCATGAAGACGAATGGAAGATGGCTTTCAACATTCGGGATGGGCACTACGAATATTTGGTGATGCCCTTCGGCGTTCGCAATGCACCCACACTGGTACACACACACACACACACACACAGGTACACACACACACACACACACACACACACACACACACACACACACACACACAGGTACACACACACACACACAGGTACACACACACACACACACACACACAGGTACACACACACACACACACACACACTGGTACACACACACACACACACACACACTGGTACACACACACACACACACTGGTACACACACACACACATTGGTACACACACACACACACACACACACACACACACACACACACACACACACACACACACACACACACACACACACACACACGTACACACACACACAGGTACACACACACACACACTGGTACACACACACACACACACACACACACACACTGGTACACACACACACACTGGTACACACACACACACACACACACACACTGGTACACACACACTGGTACACACACACACACTGGTACACACACACACACTGGTACACACTGGTACACACACACACACACACACACACACACACACACACACACACACACACTGGTACACACACACACACACTGGTACACACACACACACTGGTACACACACACACACACTGGTACACACACACAAACTGGTACACACACACACAAACTGGTATACACACACACACACACACACACACACACAAACACTGGTACACACACACACACACACACACACACACACACACACACACACACACACACACACACACACACACACACACACACACACACACACACACACACACACACACACACATACACACACACTGGTACACACACACACACACACACACACACACACACACTGGTACACACACACACACACACACACACACACTGGTACACACACACACACACACTGGTACACACACACTGGTACACACACACAAACTGGTACACACACACACAAACTGGTACACACACACACAAACTGAAACACACACACACACACACACACACACACACACACACACACACACACACACACACACAAACACTGGTACACACACACAAACACACACACACAAACACTGGTACACACACACACACACACACACAAACACTGGTACACACACACAAACACACACACACACACACACACACACACACACACACACACACACACACACACACACACACACACACACACACACACACTGATACACACACACACACACACACACACACACACACTGATACACACACACACACTGATACACACACACACACTGATACACACACACACACAGATACACACTGATACACACACATACTGATACACACACATACTGATACACACACACACACACACACGCACACAGTGGAGTACAGACAGAGGCAGCCATGAGCAGGGGGTGGATGGGAGCGCTGGGAAGCAAAGGTACAAACTGCTGCCCCCCCTCCCCCGGCGGGCAGCCATGGGTTCCCAGGGCAGAATGGGGGGACACCGCGCAGCCACCACTGCACGCCCCCATGCCCATCTCCCACACTAAGGGGACCGGGGGGGGGGGGAGGGAGCACCAGGACAGGAGGCAAAGGTTGAGGCAAAGGCACAAAAACCCACCTCCTATGACCCCGGCCCGGGCGGGCAGAGGGGGGGAGACACCGCGCAGCCGACAGAAAAGCCAGGAGCGGGCAGAGACACACACACCACGTGTGCTCTGCAAAAGGAAGCGGAAGTCCCGCCCCCGGTACCCTCTGACCTGCAGCCAATCCCCTGCGGCCTGGCCGGCATTCTAAGTCCTGCCCCCGGCAACCATTCATTCATTAAACATAGGGGAAAAAAAATGACCTGCTCTCGCACGGCATCCTCCTCACCGCTGCCGCCCACGCGCTTGCTGCAGCATGATCCGCCTGCCGCCACAAATCCTTAGAAGAGCCGCACGGCCGTGCCCGAAGAGCCGCAAGTGGCTCGTGAGCCGCGGTTTGATGACCCCTGGACTGGGGTAACTGTTGTTATCATTAGCGCCGGGTTTTTGCATTGTGTAATAATTGTCTGTTATACAAATTTGTGAGTTATTTGTTAGGTAGGAACCCCACAGCAGCTGTTACCAATCACACACAGAGTTTTTGGTTTGTTGTATCAATTAGAAATTGTTATTTAGCACATTTAATGGCATTGGAAGAATGGAGGCACCTACTCGCAGGTACAGAGACCCCCATCACCAACTTGATAGATCACAAGACCCTTCAAAGCCGGCCCAGGGTCATCCGGAGGCCTCGTCTGAAAAGGGGGGTACTGTCAGGGTCGCGCCTGAGTCACGCCCCTTCGGCGCATCATACCGATCATCAACAGGGACGTTGGGACCCCCGCTGCCACGCACACACGCACACAGGTAACTTCCTCATATCTCCTTTCTATCTACTGCTAGTCCACTCCCCCTAACCTCCTGGTCATTGGTTCATCTCCATATTTATGTTCACCCACGCCTCTGTCTTGTTGCTGAGCATAGACCGTTGTTAATGCACCGTGCTCATTACAGCTCGAGTACCTGTCTCTGTTTTGTCTTGATCTCTGTTGTGACCCGGCCGGTGCCTGACCCGTCTTTTATATATCCCTGGACTACGGCTTGTTATCAGATTTCTGCTCTCCATCCCTCGGCTAACGGACTACGACGATTCTACTCACGCCAACCCCAGACCACAGCAAGTACCTTCACAAACCTACACTCTCCTACCCTGACCCGGCTACACGTCCCTGACCCTGATATCCGGACCAGTCCTCGTGTTTTAGGGCGGTGGTTACATACTTCCCCACCTCAGCCCCACGGTCTAGTCCAGGTTGTAGTGAGCATCTGTGACAGCTTTACTATTTTAGCTTTGTGGAAAGGATACAAAGTAACTGGCTCTCCCAAGGACATTAATAACTACAGATGCCTGCGGAATATATGTGCAAGGCAAACAAGACATGCAAAACCCAATATTACTCTGACAACTTCAACAAAATACATAAAATCCAGCAAACTTCTGGAAGGTCATCAACAATATATTTCAGCCTTTAAGCCAACAATAACCATCTAATATCAAAAGGATGATATTACTCTGGCAAATCTCACTGACATTACAAACGCATTCAATGAATATTTTGTGAGGTGTGCTACTTCCCTAATATCAAAGTGCAACCCAAACTACAAACATGCAGCTCAATCTGGGAGAACATCTATAACCCCACAGTCTCCCAAAACTGCTCACAATTTTCAATTTGTCCCAGTATCTGAAGAGGAGATGACACGTGCTACTCAAATTAAAACTAAGCAGGCAATGTTGACCTGACCTACTGCAATCAAAGTTCCTATGACTTGGTAACCCAGCCATTGCCATACTGCTTGCTTCCCTAATCAATTATATTTTGTCTACAAGCCATATCCCAACATTCTGGAAAACTGCCAGGTTGTCCCAATCTTCAAAATACAAAATCAGCAATAAAGAACATAGCAGGCATAATACCTTATAATAAATACATATACTGATAATTAATACTACTGAAACTTTACACTTGTAGATAAATTATTAACATATCTATAATAAACTACAACATATACGAAAAAAAGGTAATACATGTTAAGATGTTAATTATGAATAGAATTTGTATAATGCTAAGTATAAATATTATATATAAAAAATGTGTGTAAAATTGATGATTTAAATACCTCAATTAAAATATGTAAAAAGATGGATGATTTGGCTGACATGGAAGAGGGAGGAACGATTCAAAGAACAGGGTTAAATCAATGTACTGGTATCAATATTTTAATTAAATTCCTTTGGAGACAGTATTCAGTTTATAGATCCAGAAGGTCTCTCTGAGACAGAGCCTCCTGAATCTATCACTTCCCAAATGTGGCAAGGGGATATGTTTCAAACCTATGATACTCATAGAAGATGGGTTTTTATTGTGTTTAGTTAGAAAATTCTTAGACAGTCTCTGAGCCTGATTCCCGTTAATTACATTTCTTCTATGCTCCAAGAACCTTGTGCTGACAGCACGAATGGTTCTACCAACATATTTTGGGCCACAAGATATGAGATAAACAACAAATGAAGAGAGGCAGTTGATTCTCCCATTAACTTCATATTCTTTGCCATTTGTTGCAGAACGGAATGAGTTGTTAGTAACTAAATGTTTGCAGGTGAGACACCTCTTGCGCCCACAAGTGAAGTTACCATAGTGTAAATTACTATTTACAGAAAAAACACTATTGTTGTCCCTTAGTTTAATAGGCGCTAAAATGTTCTTCATAGTCTTAGCTTGTTTGTACAATATGTTACTGTTATAACCGATGGTAAAAAGTATCATAATATAGGATCACTCTTAAGAATGTTCCAGTACTTGCAAAGTACTCCTTTGATTCTTGAGGCAGCTTGATTATACTTCGGGATGAACCTTGGACAGCTTTCTATACAGGAATTATCTACTGAAAACTGTAAAGATTGATGTTTCAAAATAGATTTAGTTAAAAGGCTATTCCTATCAATTTGTTTTACTTCATTAAATGTTCTTCAAACCAGATCCTTGTTATAACCTTTGTCTAAAAATGTAGTAACTAAATCTTGACCCTGTTTAACAAAATCTTGCTGGGAGGTACAGTTTCGTTTTATCCTGTAAAACTGGCTTCTAGTAACATTCTCCAGCCATTTTGCACGACAGTTGCTTGATGCATGCAAATAGCCGTTGACAACTACTTCCTTTAAATGAGTCCTTGTGTGAATGTGATGATCACCCTCATACGTAAACAGGTCAAGGAACATAATCTGTTTGGACTGTATCTCAGAGGTGAAGGATAAACCCATCTCATTCACATGCAATGTCTGGAGGATTGCAGATAGTTCCTTTTCCTCACCATCCCAGATGAGGAGGATATCATCTATGAAAAGGCCATCGAACACAAGGTCTGCCCCCAGCCACACATGGAGGTCCTCCCACAACCCCATGTACAGGTTTGCATAGCTAGAGGCAAATCACGTGCCCATGGCCGTTCCACAGATCTGTAGGTAAAATATTTCCTCAAATAGGAAATAGTTATGCTTTTTAAAGAAAATTGATACTAGAAAGGAAAAAATCCCTCTTGTCCGGGTGAAACGATACATCTTTTGCCAAACAATACTTCGCTGCATCCACACCCTTTCGATGCTCTATAACGGTGTATAAGGAAGAGACATCGCAGATAGCCCAAAGGTAAGTGGATTTCTACTTAATGTCTTTGATGGAGTCGATGATATGCAGCGAGTCCCTCAGATAAGATCTGAGTGAGATGACATAGGGTTGTAGATAAAAATCCACATACAAGCAGTCCTCAGTTATCCAATGGAATCCATTCTGGAAGTAGCGTTGGATAGTGAAACCGTTGTAAAGTGAGTACCATGTTAATCAGTGGCGGTGAGCGTTGGATAACGCATTCAGGCATCAAAAAAGGCCCTTAGGCTGAGTCCATAGACAATAAGAACGAGGAGGCGCACTGAGGCTTAGGGAAAGCGGGTGCTTTCTCTTGCCTTACTACGCGTGCCATCCAGGGGCGTGTCTATGGGCGGCTAGTGACATCACGGAGCTGGTTCACCCCCATTGGGCGAACCGCTCATGTAACCGGCCCTGCGCACGTAAACTAAAATTTGATTATCGGCTATGCTTCCGCACGCCAGCGAAAGCGTGCGCGAGCCCCTGCTAAAGCCGCTCTCATTGCGGCTGCAGGGGCTCACTGACACGCGTGAGCGCGGCTCAGCTCGGGTCAGCGGCTAAGCGCTGACCATGCCCGCGGCCTTAGGGTTGCATTGTAAAGTGTTGGATATACCATTCGTTGTAAAGTGAAACGTTGGATAATGAGGACTATCTGTTTTGAGACACGCTGGATGTCATCGACTCCGCCCCTAACACAATAGGGCACCTGGGAGGACAAACCAGACTTTTGTGAATTGTCGGGAGGTAATAGAGGATACGAATCCTTGGGTGCTCTATGTACAGGAACTTATACTCAGACAATGTGATGACATGTTTGTCTCTTGCCTCTGCAAGATGGTTCTGATACAATGACTGATAGTCCAAGGCTGGATCACCAGAGTGTGATAAAATGCCTCATCCTGCAGTAGACAATACGCTTCCTGTACATATGCCACCCTATCCTGAACCACAATACCACCTCCTTTATCAGCCTGGCGATGACAATGTGATCCAAGTCTCTAAACTCTTTTAGGGCAGCCACTTAGAGTGGAGACAAGTTTCTCCTAGCCATAGGTTTAGAACATAAGTTCTCCAAATCTTGGAGAACTAAAGTGTAAAATGTCTCAATGTAGCTGCCATTTGATTTATATGGAAAGAAAGAGACTTAGGCCCAAAGAGTGAACATGTAATAACGGGCTCATCAACAGGATTTGAGGGATGAATAGTAAATTGTGAATCGTCCACTACTGTGCCTCAATCCCTTCATTGCCTTAGCGGTTAGCCACTAAGGTAATGAAGCTGCTTTAATGTGATTTTTACTAATAGTGTTTGGGAGCAAGGGGTCTCCTAAGCTGAACTGCATTAATTTCAGCCTCGGGGACCCACTGCTTCCCAAGTTATAGGCCCTGGCATGGGGTTCCAGTATCCCTACAATATTTAAATCTCCTGGTCACTTGACGCAGGAGATTTAAATGCACAGGAGATACCGGCACCCCATACCAGGACCTATAACTTTGGAAGCAGGGGGTCCACCAGGCTGAAATTAATGCGATTCAGCTCAGGAGATCCCCTGCTACCATACACTATTAGACAGAACAAAATCTACCCTTTCATATCTCGCGGTGTCCCAAATGTCAAGGATTACTCCCCTGAGCCTTTCTCCTTTCTGTACATGGTCAGCGTGTTTCCTATTTGAACAAATAGTGACAAATCAGGTGCTCCCACAATAAATATTAAGTGTTACAAGGGCAATAGTGAAGCACTCCTAAATCCTTCTCCATCAAGGATTTTCCTAATTTATCCTAAATTAATTTGTAAATTGCCTGTTTATTCTTGTTTCCCAAATACATAACCTTGCATTTATCTGTATTAAACCTCATCTGCCATTTATCTGTCCAAGTTTCCAGTCTAACCAAATCCTTCTGGAGAGAAATTACATCCTGCTCTTATTCTACTACTTTACACAATTTAGTGTCATCCGCAAAGATGGAGACTTTGCTCCAACCGCCAACTGCAAGGTCTTAATAAACAAGTTTAAAAGCATGGGTCCTCCCAGTATATTACTATACTGGAGGAGAATCAAGAGATTGATAACCCAGGGTACGGGCATTGCCCCTCTTTGTGTTATTGGCTCTTTCCTGATTAGCAAACACATTGAGCCATTAGATAGAAATAAGGTCTGCTTAAACACATGCTTACGGCTACCAAGGGGATGATATTAAGCCAATTTAAACAAAAAAAATAGTCAGACATCAATATAGTTATAAAAGAAAATTAATACCAATATTCATGGAAAAACTCATGGCTCTCCTGTAGGACAAACATAATAGCTTCCAAAATATATGAGAACCTTGGAGAGCATACTGTATGTGAGCTGACCTGGCCGATATGGAGACCTCCCTTATGAGTGTACAGTGTTGGGTAACATGCAGTGGTTCTCTTGATATTTCTCATTAAAAGTATATTCTTTTCTTTGAATGTACCGGTATGCATGTACTGTATATTCTGTATGCAATGTACCTTACCCCTTAACCCTTCCTCCCCCATCCCTATTACTTTCTGTACCTTTCTCACCTCTATCTACAAAATCAATAAAATAAATTTAAATTTTTTTTTTTTAAAAAGCAGGGGTCTCAGTATCGATCATTGAGGTACTCCAATCACAACTTTAGCCCAACATGAAAAAGTTCAAATTATTACAACTCTCTGTTGTCCATCCTTCAACCAGTTTTCAATCCATATGCAAATATTTTTGACGAGTCCAATTTGCTTTATTTTGTACACTAACCTCTTGTGTGGAACCGTATCACAAGCTTTTGTAAAATCGAAGTAGACCACATCAACTGCATTACCCTGGTTTAAATTCCCACTCCCCCCAACCCCAGTCCCTCCTTGCATGGGGGGCCAATGTTCGTGACTCAAGGCCCGGGCCCATAACTAGGCCAGATATTGCAGACCCTTAGCCGTTGGTGGGAGGGGTGGAGGAGTGCATCCCCCAGTCCCTATGCTTGGTCTACCACCCCCCGCAGGAGAAATCGGGCATAAAGGTCAATTTCACTCATCGCTTATTTTACATGTGCACCCCAATTCCCCGCGCCCACCTCCCGAACCAGCAGGGAGCATGGTAAGGTCTCCCACCATGGTGCAGGCCATAGTCTCAGCTCCAGGAAATCTAGGCTTTTCTTTGGGGGTACTTATGTCCTTTTTAGCCCCCACCACTAAGGTACAGTCCCCCAGGGCCCTGTGTCTTTTTGTAAGGCAATGTCACTATGGGTAGAGAGGTTTGAGTTATATTCTTTACATTCCTGTTCCTGCATTCTCCTGGTGCTACTCCGCATGCTCCTATCGTCCACACCAGATAGCAGCAAAGACACATGGGCCTGGTCACAGCCACCATGTGTCACCCGGTTCTCAGTTTTCAGGCCCGAGATTCTTCACATACCCTCTGTCTGAATCTGCCACTGCTCCGGTAACATAGTCTTGGGCCTTGTACTCCCGGTTTTTATTCCTACCGACCAGGGTCCAGGGTGGCCTGCGGTGGGGCGCACCTCTGCTTTTGGGATGTTCCCGATCTGTGCTCCTGCGTCGATAGTGGTGTCAGGTCTAGGCCCTCTCAGAACTGGGGTGCGTCTTCCAGCGACCTCAGGGTTCTTCTCCTGCCCTGGAATTGGCAATCAGAATGAGAAGCCTCATTTGTATTTTACTCCTATTTTTTGTAGCTGGTCAGTTACTGGCCTAAGCTCCCTCCCTTGCTGTAGGTTTGCATAGGCCGGTGCTAGAAATGATGTATTCTTGAAAACGTGTTCTAAATCTTGCGGTTTTCATCTCATGGCATCCTAGAGGTAGTAGGAAGTGAAATGTATTCATTGTTGTGTGTTTATGGGCATTTTTTTCCTGTTGTATCCAAATTATTTTTGCATGCTCTGGGAGCTCTCTCTTTAAGCAGCCATCTTGTGAATCCTCAGTCACGGCCCCCCATTTACTCTTTTTAAGCTTATCTTCTAGTACTTGCAGTGCTGCTTCACTGGAGAGAATTGTGTATCTGTAGGTAGCAAGATTGAGGGTTGAATCGGAGCTGGTATTTAACCATTAGAGCAGTGGTTCCCAACTTCACTCCTCAAGAACCCCCAACAGGTCAGGTTTTAAGGATATCACTGCTTCAGCAAAGGTTGTTCAGTCAAAATTACTGAGCTACTTGTGCTGAAGCAGAGATATCCTTAAAACATGACCTGTTGGGGGCTCTTGAGGACTAAAGTTGGGAACCACTGCCCTAGAGACTTTCAGCACCTCTGTTTTAGGGCTGTTATATAGTGTGTGCAGGCCCACGCGCGCCTGTTCGAAGGCACGTGCACGTGCCGCATGCTTTTTGTGTGTATGCTGTGAGCTGTGAAGGTACTGTGTGTGTGTGTGTGTGTGTGTGTGTGTGTGTGTGTGTGTGTGTGTGTGTGTGTGTGTGTGTGTGTGTGTGTGTGTGTGTGTGTGTGTGTGTGTGTGTGTGTGTGTGTGTGTGTGTGTGTAATTTATTATGTATTTAAAAAAAATATTTCTTAAATTTGTGCAGACACACAAATACACACACACACACACACACACACACACACACACACACACACACACACACACACACACACACACACACACACACACACACACACACACACACACACACACACACACACACACATATACTGCTGCGGCACAGTTTATTCGAGCATTTGCCCGTTCTGTGCCGCAGCAGTAGCCTGGCGCACGCCCGAGTGTGACGGGCGCGCGCCGAAGCAGCGGAAGAGCGCCCTCCGATCGGGGCGCTCTCCCTACCGCTGCCGGGTCCGCCGGGTCCCCCGGAACCCCCTGCCGCTGTCCCGCGATCGCGGGACACTAGAGCTCCCTCGGGGAGCCCTTGGACACGCGTGCAGGGGGCGCAGGCTCCCGATGACGCGTGACCGCGCGTCTATGACGCGCGGCACGCCGAGGGGCGGCCACTAGCAAGCCGGGAAATCTCCCGGCTTGCGGATCTGGCCGCACTGCGATAAAGTGTGTCGCCAGTGTACTGCTGCGACACACTTTATTCCAGCAAATGACCAGTTTGTACCTGGCAGATACCTGGAATGCGCCGCTGCTCACCTCTGGCATGCCGCGTTGCGTTTGCCTTCCCAGCCACGGTTCGTGCCTGGCTGACGGGCGGCTGATGTGTTAAATGATAATGATCTGGATTTACTAGGCTGCAATGCTTCGCGTGTCCGCCAGATTGCATAAATTCCTGACTTGTAAAGCGCCGAATCAATAATGTGTGGGCTTGCAGGTGTTTTGTTTAAAAAAGATACTGTACCACAGTGTGCCATTGTAACTTGGCCTTCGCCTTGAGACTGAAGGAAGAGTTACAAAAATGTATCAATTTAGGCTTTACATATTAAATAAAGACAAAGACCAGTTTCGCTTACACTATTCTCCAGAGACCCGCCCGCCATGAGTGTTCAAGTGCAGCCTGCTTTCCAAAAACCTGACAGAAGTTATGCTTATTTGATATGGGCCGCGATTAATGCAACAGAGGATAAGATGGCAACAGTTGTTCAAATTTATCAGTATTTTATCGAAAACTATGACTTTTACAAATTTTCGCCAACTCCTCATTTGTGGAAGCATGCAATAAGGAAAAGGTTATGTAGTGACCCCTGTTTTCACCGTATTGAGCCCCAATTTGTTGGAGGGTATTGGTGTGTGTCACAGGGTTTTTCCCGTATCTATGATCATGGAGGCGGCAAAAGGCGAAGGGTCGTGTTAAAACCAACTAAGAAATGACAGTCCCTGCCAAGCAATGCACCAGCACCAGCACCGGCAGCAGCACCGGCTTCCGATCACGGACCCACCGTCAGTGACAACCCTGAGCCCGAGCCTGATCCTGAGGCAGAGTCGGATTTCGCGGCCAGTTTTGATGAAGCTTGCATGTACCTAAGCGATTTCCCGCCTCACCTGCTGACTACAGGTGGGCTAGTCCCGCTGCAAACTATCGACGTGGATGATGAAGAAAGCAGTGGACCGGCACCAGCGCAAGCTGAATGGGAAATAGTATGGTGAGTACTGTATTGTTGCCGTATTATTTTGGTGGGGCTGGCTGGGTACTTCTTTAGGGGGCTGACCATTACTGTACATTAAAACTTTTCATTTTGTTTTTCCTCAGGAAAGAAAACGGCTAATGGGGGGATTTCGATGGATAATATTGTGCTGTATGCTGATGTTTTCCGGCCGTACAGTATACTGTGTAATAAACCCGAAAAAATAAAACTATGCATTTATTCTACATGTTCTGTATACAGTACTGTATATGCACATACTGTACAGTACATACAGTAAATGATACTATGGGCCGGCGGGGGCGAGATGTGTTTGCAGCAGAGAGAGATCCGCTGCTCTCTCAGGGCAAACATCGGCACATTAAAACTTATTTTCAATATATTTTTATTCCTAGGGTAGATGTGCAGGTCGTCTCGGGAGCTGAACCGCACTGGTTTCAGGTCGGGGGACCCCCTGCTCCCCGAGATACAGACCCCTTTATGTGGTGCCGGTATCCCTCTGCGTTTCAAGGTCCCGATCACGTGACCGCGACCTGTAAACCAAGCAGAGGGATACCGGCACCCCCAAAAGGGGCCTGTATCTCGGGGGGCAGGGGGTCCCCGGACCTGAAACCACAGCGGTTATACTCCGGAGACCCTCTGCACATGTTCAGTATAAATAAAACACATATATAAATAAACACTCGTTCTTTACCTTAGCGGCTATGAGCTATGGTAAAGAAGCAGCATTTCTGTATTTTTAATAATATTGTACAGTGAGCAGGGGGTTCCCTGAGCCAGAAATCTAAACTCAGGGGGCCCCCTGCTCCTGCTCAATATTATTAAAAATACAGAAATGCTGCTTCATTACCATAGCGTATAGCCGCTAAGGCAATGAAGGGGTTAACCCACCGTGCCCGCTTTATTGTGGGTAGCGGGGGTGGGTGAAGGGGGTATTTGGCCCTTGGTGTGATTTAAGACTTGCGGGGGGGTTGCGGGTGCACTTAACCCCTTCACGACCGTAGCAGTTAATACCGCTACGGTCATGAAGGGGTTAACCACTCCCGTGCCCACCCCCCCCGCAAACCCAAAACAACCACCATTGGGGCCAATACCCCCTTCACTCACCCCCGCTACCCACAATAAAAAAAAACTCACACACAGCAACCGCCAAAAAATAAATAAATAAATCTAAATAAATAAATAACTATAAATAAATACATTTGAAATACATTTTTATTTATAGTGTAGATGTGCAGGGGGTCTCCTGAGCTGAACCGCGTTGGTTTCAGGTCGGGGGACCCCCTGCTCCCCGAGATACAGCCCCCTTTATGAGGTGCCGGTATCCCTCTGCGTTTAAAGGGCCCGATCACGTGATCGCGGCCTGTAAACCAAGCAGAGCAGAGGGATACCGGCACCCCCTAAAGGGGCCTGTATCTCGGGGAGCAGGGGGTCCCCAGACCTAAAACCACAGCGGTTCAGCTCCGGAGACCCTCTGCACATCTACACTATCAATAAAAATGTATTTTAAATGTATTTATTTATATTCATTTATTTATTTATTTATTTAGATTTATTTATTAATTGTGCTGCTGCTGCTGTGTGTGAATTTTTTTATTGTGGGTAGTGGGGGTGGGTGAAGGGGGTATTAGCCCTATCGGTGGTTGTTTAGGGCTTGCGGGGGGTAGCGGGTGCACTTAACCCCTTCACGACCGTAGCGGTATTAACTGCTACGGTCATGAAGGGGTTAAGTGCACCCGCAACCCCCCCACAAGTCCTAAACTCACACCAAGGGCCAAACACCCCCTTCACCCATCCCCGCTACCCACAATAAAAAAAATTCACGCACAGCAGCCCCACAATTAATAAATAAATCTAAATAAATAAATAAATACATGTGAAGATAAATAAATATATACTGTATATTTATACTGTATATATACAGTATATATATAATAACAATCCCTATACATATACAGTATATACTGTGTATATATATACTGTATATATACATACATACATATATATATATACACACAGTATATACACACATGATGAACCAATATACAAATACATGTAGAATGGTAAACAAAATCATACTGTCCTACAAATAACGCTTCTCCATACAGACAATAATAATAATCCATTTAATAATCCTAACTGATCTTACAATATAAAACATAACATTCCAATCCACACAGTACATTGCATTTACGTTGTATAAATGATGCATAAAATCTATGCACCATATACATTCTGCAAATGAATGTTAACAATATCATTGCAAGCTACTGTACCAGTAAATACAAACACTTCCAAACAAGTCAACTATTTTAACCAATCAAGTAAACAAAAATCAATCTATACTGTAAGTACCAACCAGAAAACACAATTTAAAACCAAAGCTAACCCTTACAATACCAAGGATTACATCTATCTAATTGTAAAAAACATTATACATTATACACACATTGAAGCATTGCAATAAACAACATACAGTACACCCCCTGTGTATTTAAAATACATAAACAATAAATACATGACATACATATTTTTATTGTGTGTTTTAAACCTGCCTGCCTTCACTGTAATCTATGTTAAAAACCCTCCCTCTACCTATTGTGTCTGCAAAGCTTCCCTGCTTTGACTAATCTGTGTAAGCCCCCCTCCCCCTAGTGTGTCAGTAAAATCTGCCTGGCCTGTGTTTCTGTGAATGCAGTGTACTGTATGTAAATGTGGGGAGGTGGATCCCGTGTAAATAACCACACCCACACCCACTACCCACTACCCACGGCCCCTCCGCTGCTTGCTGCAAAACAGAGACAAAAATTAAAACATCCAAAGTAATGTGATAGATAGGAGATGAGACTCCCGAATACAGTGCTCAGCTAAGTGGGATTCCTTGCAAAATTGTATGCAGGTAATTTGTCATGTACAAGTAGTATTCATTACAGGGTTCGGTAGATCGTTTAACATTCAGTGCCCTCGAACATATAGCTATTCATCCTAGAGGAGGTGATAGAGAATCACTCCTCAATCGTCGAGAAATGCACTGGATATACCTTAGGAACACTGGCTCCCAATGGTATGAACACTGACTGGGAATTGAAACATTTCCTGAAATGATATAAAACAAATAATAATATGCCAAGGTCAGCACATAACACTCCTGTTAGGACGACACCAAACACAATATTGTATTTTCATATTAATTTAATATATAACATGGGGTGACAATTATTCACTTATATGCGAACCATGTAATATACAAGTTGTTGATAACAAATGCATCTTGTGACCAGCATTTTATTGTCTATCTGTTCTCTTTTTCCCAATTATAGACATAACATATCATTATATAGAAAGATCATATGTGATATATATGTATAAAAACAACTTTACATGTCACTACAAAATGTATATATATATATATATATATATATATATATATATATATATATATATATATATATATATATATATATATATATATATACTGTATATGTTAGAGTGAGAGATCAAATGTGCACTATGCTGGCTCCATTTAATACCAACAGTAGGCCAACATATCAGGACTAATAATTGTGAATATATCTTTAAGATCACTCAGACTTTATCTAAACAATTGGCTATCTGTATATAACCTTATTACTGCCAAGTCTATACAGTTGGTTGTAATAACAGTCTTGTTATAAGTTATGTGTATATAGATATATTATTTCCCCACTGTATTATCTTCCATACCACCATTTCAGTTTGATAGAATGCTTTTGTAACATCATGTCTATATTGTTTTTAATATGCTTCAAACGGTACTGTGTGTACTGTTGTTGCTTTTTTTAAATGTTACAAAGACCTGCTGCAGCCGCTCCGCTGATCTGAGCCGCCCCCTGCATGCAACACGGTGGTTCATTCATCTCATTGGCTGTATGAGACAGCCAATGAGATTGTAGCTCGGCGATTTCGCGCTAACAAATCATGAAACTACGATCAGCTGGGAGCGCGGGGGGGAGAGACCTATATCAGCGGGACAGTTGCAGTATGATTAGGTTCTCTTTTATAAAGGGCGAAAGCCTGAAACGCGTAAGAGAGTTTCATTTATCCACTACCATGATGTTGATCGTGGAATAAAGGATTTTTATCTACTTTGGTGTCTAGCCCCTGCATCCACTCTGCTGTGCTCAGCTCCTACCTCTCCGAGGATTTCTACATCCAAAGTAATGTCCCCTAACCCCTTAATCACCATAGCGGTTATTAACCGCTACAGTCATTAAGGGGTTAACCCACCCTCACCCACCACTCGGGACGCCTACATACCCTCCCACTCTAACCCCCCACCCCATGAGGCCTAACCACCCTCAACCCTCACCCACTAACTACCCACAAGGGAGGCCTACCCACATACCGTTGGGGAACTCCCCCCCACCCCCCACCCCCAGTCCCCGCAATAAAAACAATACACAGCCCCACAATAAACATCACTATATTTATTAAATACATTACCCACCCCCTGTGCCCCCCCCATAAATACAAGATTTATCCTTTTACATACAGGGTTCATAACGCAGCCCCACGCTAGTCCCCGGTGGGCTGGCAGGGCACCTGGACAGACCTACAGTTTACCAGCAGCCCTTTTTACACAGCTTCTGGAGGCCTGCTGGTGGATCCTGCCAGCACCATGGCCCCCAGGTGGTCTCCTTGGGTCACCGTGGGCCACAATTGGGTCCCCACGTTAGGCCCAAGGATGTCTGGGAGCCCCGGGTCAAACCCACAGGTGTCTGCGGGGCCTCGGGTGGTTCCCTCGGGGGTCTGGGGAACTCACGGGTGCTCACTACGGGTCCGCGGTGCCCCCACAGAAGTGGGACCACACATCATCATCCCCGCACCTACGGGTCGGCGGTGCCCCCACAGAAGTGGGACCACACATCGTCATCCCCGCAGACTACGGGTCGGAGGTGCCCCCACAGAAGTGGGACCACACATCGTCATCCCCGCATGTGTCACCCGTGGAACCACCAGTCTGATACCCTTGGGATACCCGAGAATACCCGCAGGTGGTCTCCAGAGGTCCCACGCAGAACCACGGAACCAACCCTGAATGTAAAAAAAATAAACCTGGCCTACACATTCAATACATACACCCTCCCCCCCAACACCTCCAGTACAATAATGTGCAAAATAACTATTATCCAGATATGGATAATAGATTAATTGGCCATTATTAAAAACATTAACTAGCATATACAAATAAATAAAGTACTACTGACCTCATCAATACGAAGTGTCCGTCGCCAGCGCCTTCCTTCCTTCTCTTGCCCACACAAGACATAGCCAATACCAAGCCAATACATTGCAAGTACATTCAGATATCAATTAACCCCTTAAACACCTTATCGGATAATAACCGCAAAGGTAATTAAGGGGTTAAGCCACATTAAGGCAGCCACCTACAGTAGTTCTGCCATAATACAGTACAGTATGCACATACTCTGCAGTACAGTAACTGAACTAAGTTTTTGTTTTCTTGTCGTTCCAGGAAAAAGGGTGCCAAAGGGGGAGGGGGGCATTGTGTCCCGTCAAATCTGCTTGTGCAGTCAAATGTACAGTATATAAACAGCAGTAATGATGTACACAAAACCTCTCCTCTCTCAATGAACTACTGTACCGCAGACACAATGAGGATACTGTTATGAAGGAAAAAAGAACAGGACGGGTTATTTAACATTATACTGTACAATATTTATACTGTATATTTATATATTTTTATTCTAAAGGTATTCGAGAATGTACTGTATGAGGACCTGGTGACTTTCAACCCGCTCAGACCCACAGAACGGATTATTTCACATTACTGTATATATATTTTTATTCCAAAGGTATTAGAGAATGTACTGTATTTATTTTAGAAGAAGTGGCTGTTCTGAACAGTACAGTTACTGTAAGCAAACGGATGCACATCAGATTTACATTTCCAATTCGAGAGGGGATTTATCCAAAGCAGGCAGGCCTCAAGCCTTTAAGGGTTGTTGGAGGGGGATGGTGGGATCAGACGCTGGCCTCCTGCTGAATCTTGTTACCGTAGCCCACCCAGGGGCAGATTAACAACACAATGGCAGAAGATTAGGGTTGAATGAGCCAGCCGATTGACGCTTGGCCAGGGAGGGATTTAAAACTCTAAGGGAGGGGGTGGGGTGGCTGAAATAGCTGGGACTGTACTGTCACAGTATTTCCAAAGGCAGGTAACCCTAATAATTGCATGAATAAACCCCCAAAGACAAGCCCCAAATACAGTACAGTATACTGTATACTGCATATACAGTACAGAACTGTATACTGTATTATAAATAAATAATCATACAGTACTGTATGTATTATTGTGTGTTGATGTTTTGAATTGCTGTTCACTTGAAATGTTTCACCATTGTATTGTACTGTATTTGTAAATAAAAGTTTTTGGTGGCGACTTCAGCAATAAAAGAACTGGTTAATTTATCTCACACTCAGTACTACAAACTGCTTTTTGCTGCCAGACTGCAAAGCCGCAAGACCAGCAACATTGTAAAAAAAGAGCAATGAGCGCGCAATTGGCGTGGGAACTTCTGTTCTAGGGCCCCTAGAAATAATATTCTTTATTTTATTTATAAACTCACATTTATACCCCCTGCACATCTACACTATAAATAAAAATGTATTTCAAATGTATTTATTTATAGTCATTTATTTATTTAGATTTATTTATTTATTTTTTGGCGGCTGCTGTGTGTTTTTTTATTTTTATTGTGGGTAGTGGGGGTGGGTGAAGGGGGTATTAGCCCCAATGGTGCTTGTTTAGGGCTTGCGGGGGGGTAGCAGGAGGGCTTAACCCCTTCATGACCGTAGCGGTATTAACTGCTACGGTCATGAAGGGGTTAAGTGCACCCGCAACTCCCCCGCAAGTCCTAAACTCACACCAAGGGCCACCAACTCATACCCCCTTCACCTACCCCCGCTACCCACAATAAAGCGGGCACGGTGGGTTAACCCCTTCATTGCCTAAGCGGCTATACGCTATGGTAATGAAGCAGCATTTCTGTATTTTTAATAATATTGAGCAGGAGCAGGGGGTCCCTGAGCATTAATTTCTGGCTCAGGGAACCCCCTGCTCACTGTACAATATTATTAAAATACAGAAATGCTTCTTCGTTACCATAGCACATAGCCGCTAAGGTAAAGAACGATTCTTTATTGATGTGTGTGTTTTATTTATACTGTACATATGCAGAGGGTCTCCGGAGCAGAACCGCTGTGGTTTTAGGTCTGGGGACCCCCTGCTCCCCGAGATACAGGCCCCTTTAGGGGGTGCTGGTATCCCTCTGCTCTGCTTGGTTTACAGGCCGCGATCACGTGATCGGGACCTTGAAACGCAGAGGGATACCGGCACCTCATAAAGGGGTCTGTATCTCGGGAAGCAGGGGGTCTCCGGACCTGAAACCAGTGCGGTTCAGCTCCCGAGACCCCCTGCACATCTACACTATAAATAAAAATGTATTTAAAATAATTTTTAATGTGCCGATGTTTGCGCAGAGAGAGAGCAGCGGATCTCTCTCTGCTGCAAACACATCTCGCCCCCGCCGGCCCATAGTATCATTTATGTATGTGCATATACAGTACTGTATGTGTACAGTACTGTATGTTAGGGTTTATAGGGGCTGTTGTTATACAGTATATATATATATATATATATATATATATATATATATATATATATATATATATATATATATATACAGTATATATACTGCATTACAATTCATTATAGGGGACGGCTTCAAAGAGAACAGCTCGCAAGCGCCCCCATGTGTTTTTACACGGCATTGCAGTATTGCAGCCAGCCAGAATAAAATGCTTCAATCCCTGCCGGGAAAATAACGCTATACACTCTGGCAGAAAACGATCACAAACCTCAATACACCCGAGTATACCTGAATTCGCGGGACTAGCCGAGTGAGAATAAAGTGTGTCGCCAATGTACATACATTCAGCGGCGGTAGCGGTGCAAAAAGATGATTTCCCCCATCTTCCCCGCTGTCTGTCGGCTCCCCGCTCCCTGCCGCGCGTGCATGCGGCCCTTGTATAGAAGGGCTTACTAACCTCAGCCATCTATAATTGCCGTGCGCTCGCACGGCGTAGCACGCGGCCGCACTATAGAACCAGCCTTAGACTTTCTTCCTGAACTCTGTCAAGCCCAGTGACAATCTAGCCTCCGGGGAATGAAGACTTTTGCAGGATATTGCTTTTCTACTGTATATCTTTTATATTTGGGGGTTGAGGCTTTATTTGCCATGCTGGGCTCAACCTTTCCCACTGTCATTCAAATCAATGACAATTAAGCCTGCAAAAGCGCTTAATGAATGGCCTATAAAGCAAATATTTATGAAACATTAAAAAATCAGAGCAAAACAACTCCCAAGTCTCCTCTGGATCGAAGCTTTATAAGATAATGAAAAAATGAAGTTTAACATTGAAAGATCTTTTGACTATAATATAGCTGGTGCTCCTGCTGTTCATATAATTGAAAGCGACATCTAGATAGTTTCCAAGACAAATAAATTCAGAATCTATGTTAAAGGTGGCACCAATCCACAACTTTGTTCTAATAAAGCCGTAGTTTAGACATGAGTATTTATCTCAGCTGATTGCAAAAATCCGATACAAATTTTGTAGGTAAATACAATATGGAGATATGGAATTTATGCATTGTCTTTAATTATGATTGATACTTCAGGACTACCTAATTAAACACTATCGGCCTGATTTCAGAATGCAGCTTGTGTGCTAAGAATGAAAAATCCTCAAGAGAGTATCTGGCACAAAACCACATTACATAGAGCCCATTGTGTCTTCAGATTTCATTCATGACACTTTACCTTTACTAGATATTGATTTTGGCTTGAGTTTGCATAATATGTTGTAATCCATGGCATTCACAGACTCATGGGTTTTTAATATTCTGACATAATTCCTCATGTCTTCAAAATAAATTCAGGCTGGATAACTTTTTGTTTAGCATTTCAGCTCTAAAGAAAAAAAAAGAAAGCATGTTTAGGTCCTACTAACAATGTTTTATATCATATTTACATCACAGGACACAAGTGTAAACTCATTACTCAGTTCAATGCAATACAAAAGTAAAACATAAATAAGGAAATTGTGCAACATAATGCTTATGTACAAACCCTCAGTAAGTAAGACAATGTGGTTTATTGTTAAACGTTAAAAATGTCGGCAAAGAGAGGCACTTTAAGAAGAACAATATCCCTTCATTCATTGATAAACAATACAAACAGGTTTTTCATTCGAATGCACCAGCAAAAAAAAGAGGAGTTACGATTCTATTTAATAACAACATTCCTTTTAAAGTTACCCAATCTAAATCAGATGGAAATGGAAGATCTAATCCTAGCAGGATCTCTATACGGTCAAGACCTGACCTTCGCCAATTTTTATGCTCCTAATGAAACCAGCGCTAAATTCTTCACTAAATTCTTCTGTACCTTAAAAAAAGTAGCTAGAGGCAGGATTGTAATTGGAGGTGATTTTAATTTAACCATGGACCCAAACACTGATAGGACTGGGCCTGTAACCATTCGAAGAAAGGTAGATCGTAGGGCCCTGATCAAAGGTCTGGAGGAACACCGTTTGGCAGATGGATGGAGAGAACTTAACCCAACAAACAGGGAATTTACTTTCTACTCTCCTCCTCATGGTTCACACTCCCGTATAGACTATATTTTTATTTCCTCTAGAGCAATACCATACTGTGCATATTCAAAAATACGTGCTGTGGCCTGGTCGGATCATGCCCAGGTGGAGATGAGAATCTCACATCTTAACATGCCCCCACACTCAGCCCAATGGAAAATAAATGAGTCCTTACTCAAAATACCTGAGATTAAAAAAATACTGGATGAAGAACTAGAGTTCTTTTTCAAAACCAATACAGGCTCTGTATCATCCCCCTTTGTTCTCTGGGAGGCCCATAAGGTCACCCTTAGAGGAAAGCTAACCAGTATTGCAGGAAATAGAAAGAAAGAAAGAAAGAAAGAAAGAAAGAAAGAAAGAAAGAAAGAAAGAAAGAAAGAAAGAAAGGGAAGCCAATATAAAGAGGGCCCAAACAAAAGTGGAAGAATTAACAAAATTACACCAAAGAGGGAATCAACATGTAGATCTAGAAAAAGTAAAGGAGGCCAAAACTGAACTGAATCTCCTTCTCATGGCTAAGGCAGAACAATCCCTCACCTTTAGTAAAGCTAAATTTTTTGAGAAATCAAATAAACCTGATAAAATGCTGTCCGCTAGACTTAGATCAGTTCCAACAAACTGTAATATCCACGCAATCAGACAAAAATCAGGTATTCTCTCAACAAATCCGACACTTATAATTAAGGAATTCCAGGCCTTCTATTCCAAATTATATAATGGTAATAAGACTAAACAAAGCAAACAATTAACAACCAAAATGGAAAACTTCCTAGATTCAGCTAATCTCCCCATAATTACTCCAGACGATAAAGACAAATTAGCCCAAATTTTCACACTCAAAGAAGTTCTCAGGGTTATTAAAGATCTCAAATCAGCTAAGGCTCCGGGGCCCGATGGCTTCTCGAACTTATACTATAAAAAATTCTGTAATATCCTCGCCCCAGTACTATTAAATATGTTCAACTCTATATTAATAGACTCCCAATTTCCCAACAGTATGCTCCAGGCAACCATAACACTAATCCATAAAGATGGAAAAGACCCTACAGACTGTAAGAACTACAGACCAATTTCTTTAATAAACTCAGACTTAAAAATATTCTCCAAATATTAGCTAATAGATTAAATAAAGTTCTCCCATCTCTGATTCATCCAGACCAGGTGGGATTTATCCCTGGAAGACAAGCTGCGGACAATACCAGACGCATTATTGAGTTGGTGTCATTAGCTACCAAAAATAAAATACCATCGATGGTCCTGAGCTTTGACGCCGAAAAGGCGTTTGACCGAATCGATTGGAAATACATGTCAAAAACATTGCAGGCATTTGGAGTGGAAGGCCCTTTCCTTAGAGCCATCGAGTCTTTATACACTACACCATCGGCAAAAATATACTCCCAAGGTTTCTCCTCTGAGACCTTTCCTATAAAAAATGGAACCAGACAGGGATGTCCCTGATCTCCACTGCTATTCGCCCTCTGTTTGGAGCCACTAGCTGCAAACAAAAGAAACAACCCAAATATAACAGGAGTTCAGGTGAAGAGTCAGATATACAAAATCGCACTTTATGCAGATGATGTGATCCTTACAATAACCAAACCTCAAACTTCACTTCCAAATTTATACTCCACTCTGTCGTCTTTTAAGGATATCTCAGGTTTCAAAATCCATAATAACAAATCTGAGGCACTAAATATAAATCTGCCTAAAGATCAAATTAAATTGATTGCTCTAAACTTTGATTTTAAATGGCAACCGAATACGATCAAATACCTAGGGATATTTATCACAAAAAACTATAGTTCTCTGTATAGGGAGAATTATCCAAAGGTCCTAAGAGCTCTTAAGTCTGATATTGAGAAGTGGTCTGGCCACACTATATCATGGATAGGCAGAATACACAGTACAAAAATGAACATATTGCCCCGTCTTCTGTATCTTTTCCAAACTCTACCCATTCCATTGGTATTGGAGGAAATTAAAACTCTACAGTCTATAATAAACAAATTTATATGGAAAAATAAAACACCAAGAATTGATAAGAAAATCTTAAATATACCAAACAAGACAGGAGAGCTGGGACTACCATGCCTTATGTCCTATTACAAAGCAGCCCAAACAAGCCAACTAATACTATGGCACTCTAATCCAGCCCACAGACGCTGGGTATCATTGGAAATGGATTTAATTGCCCCAGTCGAATTAAGTAATCTTCTATGGTCCCCAGTGAGAAAAAGTACCGAAATACTCAAATCCAGCCAAATTATAGCCCATTCACTCAAATTATGGAACACAGTTGCAAATCGACACTTCCTTACAACACGGAATACACTTATGACACCACTATATGATAACCCATAATTTGGTCCAGGAATAGGCCGTAATAGGTTTACAGTATAGACTGGAAAATAGCTGGTATCACAAGATTAAAAGATGTAGGTTCTAAAGGATTTCCCAGAACATTTGAATATTTCCATAAAGAAAAGGCTATCCCAAACAATCAGTTCCTCCAATACCTTCAATTGAAAGCCTTTTATAACAAAATCCGACCCCCCGAATTGCTAACTAGATTTGAGTCACTTTGTCTAGCAGATAGTAACACACCTGGACTGATATCTAAATTGTATGGATATTTTGTTAGCCCCCCTCCACAAATGAATCAAAAACTGAAATATATGCTACAATGGGAGGATGACCTGGGGGAGGTATTAGACATGGAAGACTGGAATGATATTTTTCAAAAAGTTGCCACATCATCAATGTGTATCACAATCAGAGAAAATGCCTATAAAGTTATGATGAGGTGGTACTTAACCCCCATGAGACTAGCTAAATTCATCCCAGAGTACCCAACTACATGTCCGAAAGGATGTGGAGTACAAGCCACATTTATACATATGTGGTGGGGGTGCCCATTCATAACAGCTTATTGGCTGGAAATCAAAATGTGGTCACAAAGGTTTTTCAGTTTGGACATACCAATGGATCCCTGGTTATTTCTTTTAAACAAACCATATTACCCCCTCACGAGACATGAAAATAAATTACTGTGCCATATATCTTCAGCCGCAAGACGCGAATTAGCGGCAGTATGGAAACAAACAATAATTCCCTCAATTTCCAAAGTTAAAAATAAAGTCTGGCAGATTTGCTACATGGAAAAAATGGTTAGTCTTAATAACGACACCTACACAGATTTTCAGAAGGTGTGGTTACCTGGGATTCTGAGTGAAAATCAACCAGAAATTAATACCCACTTAATTTTGTTGTAACAAAAAAAAAAGGGGAAAAAAAAAAAAAAGGATATTTATATTAACTATGTGAAAGAATATTTTATGAAATCTTATTAGGTAAAATTGTAAATGAATGTGAACTTTCTCCCATCTCTATTTTCTGTACCCTTCCCTACCATTTTTTATTTTCTTCATTCCTCCCTTCTCCCTAAAATTTTTTAATAAAAATTAAGTTTAAAAAAAAAAATGTCGGAAAAAGGCAGAGCCAGGCACAATGCTATGAAATGTCCTTGTTTTTCTTCAATGCTAATCCATCATTTTCTTTATATACTGTAATATCATGTTAATATTCATTGCTGTGATCTTCTTACAAGAGGTGTATTTCCAGACGATGTGAAGATCTTCTACCTTTGCATTCATTAAATAGGCATGGTCATACAAATAGAAACTTTGATTGTGATAGTTTTGAATCTCTAAGGTGTTATAGGGGTCTATTTTGGATTATTATCAATATTTTATATGCATTCATTTTTTTATTTTGATAAATCATAAATCGGGTAGCTGTCCCTTTTAGATTACTGTTTATATGTAATGAAAAAATGTTGTTGTTTTTGTAATAATGCACTTAATATTTTTTTAGAAAATGTTATAATATAATTACATTTTAGCTATTGCAATCAGAAGTGAACCACTCAATAGACATTCATATAAAATTATTCAATGTCATAAATAATATATTTTTGTTATTGAAAAGTTTTTTTTAATCTTTTTTAACATTTTTTAATTTATTTTTATATATATTAATAAGAAATGCTTTTGTACCATCATTGTTAAAAATAATATACAGTACAGGGGATTTTTTTTGTTCATATTTATGTACTGTATACTGTAGATTTTGGGAAGTGGTTGTTTTCCTTCAGATAATTTTAGAACTGTACAGTATATAAGTGAATTATGTGAATTCGCTAGATCATATATGTGATTAGATTTTAGTATAATTTACTTGTTTCTGTATAAATTGTATACAAAGTCCTCTATTGAGATGTGAGTTATTTTAATTCATTAGTAATCTGTGCACTTTTTCTCTGTTGTGATTTAGGAGAAACCACTTGATTTACTTCAATAGTATAATTAAGGTAAACATTTTTATCAATGTTTTTTATGCCGTCAAAAATGTTTTTGCCATACAGTTATATACTGTAGAATTATGTTTTATATGCATGTATTTTTTTATACGTATGTTTTATATGAATATTTTGGTTTTGTTTCTCGCTGGACCATTTTTAGACTATAAGAGAATTTCCTGGATCCTATATCTTTTAAAGATAAAAGCATGGTAGGGTTAATATTAGGGCTATTAAAAGGGTGGGGGGAGACCAGGAATCCCACATCTGATGAAGCGGTGTCTATTGCGGAATGCGTTGGGTGGGACGAGAAGGACGAAAGTGGTAATGGTCACGGGAAACCGGATGTGATGTCAGATGCTACTGGCAGACAGTCAGAGCAGACACCAAGTGCTCATGAAGTTTCCTGTCATACTAGCACGCAGATTTCTCTCCTTATTTTGTCATGCTTATTCAAGTTGTTTTATTATGAGTGTTTTTAATACCATAAAATGCCTATTCCTTAAAAAAAATAATCATAGTATACTATTGGTGTTTCGTCTTCTTCTGCAATACGATCAAGGGGAAAATATGGATCCATAACCTGTGGTGATTTCAAGCCACAGCTATACACTGCCATGTTTCCTTTTTTTTCTTAGCCTAATATATATATATAATATACAGTAGAGGCAACGCTTATTCTAACATTTGCCTTAAACTAGCCGGGTTACATTCAGGTTATGTGCTGGGTATGTTCTGTGCTAGTTTGAGGCACGTTTAAGGCATTTCTGCATTGACTAAGGACCCATAGGATTAACACAGCAGGGATCCCTGGCAGTCCAATTCATTTTGAATGGGACTGCCAGGTACCCCCGCTGTTAATCTGATAGGCCATTAATCAATGCAAAAATGCTGGGGCTAGTTTAAGGAAATGTATTCAGAATGTACCTGGGTGTACCTGGGTCTTTTGGGGAATTGCCACTGGTTTTTGTTAGAATAATCACTGCCTCTACTGTATATATATATATATATATATATATATATATATATATATATATATATATATATATATATATATATATATATATATATATATATATATGCAAATATAACTGTATGCTCATCTGCATGTCTTAGGCAGGTCTGCAACCCCGCCTTTCCCCATTATCACCCAGCATACAGCACTTCCACTGCAGCAAGGGATTCTGGGAAATGACATGCAAATGAGCACACAGTGTCACTTTTTGCCTCAATAACCATTTTTAACATGGTTCCCTATAGGCTTAAGCTTGCTGCATGGTCACAGCTTTGAGCACAGCCAGGGTTAAGGTGCATACCCAGAAAACCACCCACAGACAGCCGTTTCGACCTTGATGGGTCTCATCAGTGTGGGGTTGATTTTACTGGGAATGCAAGAGAGGCTATGGGATAGGCTAAACCATAATACTGAGTTAAGTTATGGTGAGTAAAAAAAGTGACAAAAACCCTCCACAGGAAAGCAAATATGCAAATATAACTGTATGCTCATCTGCATGTCTTAGGCAGGTCTGCAACCCCATCTTTCCCCATTATCACCCAGCATACAGCACTTCCACTGCAGCAAGGAACCATGTTAAAAATGGTTATTGAGGCAAAAAGTGACACTGTGTGCTCATTTGCATGTCATTTCCCAGAATCCCTTGCTGCAGTGGAAGTGCTGTATGCTGGGTGATAATGGGGAAAGGCGGGGTTGCAGACCTGCCTAAGACATGCAGATGAGCATACAGTTATATTTGCATATTTGCTTTCCTGTGGAGGGTTTTTGTCACGTTTTTTACTCACCATAACTTAACTCAATATTCTGTCTGTCTGTCTGTCTGTCTGTCTGTCTGTCTGTCTGTCTGTCTGTCTGTCTGTCTGTCTGTCTGTCTGTCTGTCTGTCTGTCTGTCTGTCTGTCTGTCTGTCTGTCTGTCTGTCTGTCTGTCTGTCTGTCTGTCTGTCTGTCTGTCTGTCTGTCTGTCTGTCTGTCTGTCTGTCTGTCTGTCTGTCTGTCTGTCTGTCTCCTAGGTCCTCTTTGATAAAGTTCTGGAGAAGGACGAAACGCGTCAGAGTGCCCCTTCTGTGATGTACAGCATGTAATATTAAAGCTGATTTTAATTTCACTTGTTCCTGGGCTGGACTTCTATTGCTGTGACCGCCTTCACCCCCTTCTTTACCTGTATCTGCTTTGGCTGGCGCACGCAGGCATTCACCACGGACTCCTAAGAAGGACTGACGTCATCCCCCCCTCCACACGTGTGGACGCGCTGGAGCGCATCATCAGCTGAGAGGCAACACCGCTCCTCCTCACTGCAGGAAACGGCGTGCACGGGTGAGCAGGCAGCGGTCCCCCTACGCAGACATCGCGTCGGTGGTTACCTAAGAAGGAAGACGCTGCAGCCATCCGCATCACGGGGAAAGCCACGACAGAGGAAAATCTTCAGCAGTGCGGTACAGCTCACCGCAACCGCACGCAGGATACCGAAGACACCGGGCAGGGTAAGGGCAGCAGCTAGTGGCCTCAGGAGGTTCAAGAGTGAGGTGTCCCTGGACACTTCATTTCCTGCACCCGGCCACTATCGGCACAACGGGCCCCCCGCCCTGGGTGAGTCAAAAACTTATAATCTGAAGATTTCATTGTGTCCTAATGGTGAATTGCCACATACTTTTAGTGGATTGAGTTTTTTTCTTTACACTCAATATACTTGACTTTGGCAGCATCAGTTATTTTGGGTTCACTCCCATATATTTTTTAGTGTCTCCTAGGTCCCCCTGGTCCCATGTTTGTCCCCTTACCTTTCCATAGGCAGCGGAGGCTGGGGAGAGTGCGGGGTGATGCGCAGTAGCAAGCGCAAGCGGTGGACATTAGGAGTATTGCACAGCAGGGGAACTACAAGTCCCAGCAGCCTCAGGGGCTACAGAGGATATGTTGCCAGGCAACCAATAGGGCTGAGAAATGCATGGTATTTAGAATTCTGACAGTTGGAGTTCTGGCAGTTAGTGTGACATATATGTGGCATTTAAAGCCAGGACAGAGAAAGGAAAGGTAGGGTCTGGGTGTCAGTGGCATCTAGACTTGGCCAGATTAACCCTTTAGGTCCAATATAGGCCTCACTTACCTCATCAGATTGTGGCTGCTACAGGGAAACCCCTAGCTAGGGACATTTCCCCTTTAGCTGTAAACAGTTAGTGTATAGTGCCGTTTGAAGACGCCGCACAGCGATTTGAGGACTGTGGTCTGGGGCAGGACCACCACTGCACTATCATAAATTATCAGAGGTGAGACTCTCCTACCGGAGTTCATCCCCATACAGAGGCGGAGGCTTCGCTGACATCGATATCGCTGGATCAGTGGAATCCTTTTGCTTTTCATCCATACCCGGGTGCTGGAGCACCTGGGCAGGTACCTCACAACGTCTACCAACTATAACACTTTCAGATACTTTGGGCAGCATTGTCTCACACATTGGGTGGGTTTTGGACACCAGGGAGGTTGGGTGCCATGGGGCATCTCAGTACTTTTGGGAAATCCCATCAGGGGTGGACACTACGGTTGGAAGGCACGGTGGGGCTACGGCCGTGCGAGGCCTATATTGTATGTGGGTTAATGATATATCTAATGTTACCTGTGTTCAGTAAACTGTTATTAAATACAAGTATGTGATCTTATTGCATTGGGTCCTATGAAGGGGTTATCCGGCGCTGTCAGGATCCCTCACAGGTGGAGGCGCTGTCACCATACAGATCAGGTACACCCCGGGCTCCCAGCAGCAGACGTTCAGACCTCCTGTGAGCCACAGGTAAAGCACCACACACTCAGAAGCCTCCACATTTCCTATAGGGTGGGGGAAAGAGCTCTACATATATTTCTGAAAATAATACACTTTTACTTTTTTTCATACAAGAAGTTATTGGGGTAACAACAATAAAGGAACCATTGACCTTGCGGTTTGGAAATATGGAAAGTTGGAATGAGGTCAATGTAAGGAACAATGTCCCAAGGCTTGCAGAGATTGTTTTGCTTGCAACAAACAGTGATAGTGAAATGGATAAAGCCGGAACCACCCACTTTAGATATTTTAAACAATTATCTGAATAAATTAGATGCTGAGACGAATAAAGATTTTTTTTTAAATGGGAAACGTTTATTGATACTATGTCATAACAAGATAGGGATTCAATTATACAGACATTTGAGCATACCTCTTGGGGTCTACTCAGGCTGATTGCAATGGGTCACAGATAATTTCGCCATTGAGGAAATATGATATTGTTGATGGGGGGAGATAGGGAATGGGGAATCTTATGCCAGATTCTGTTAGAAGGCTGTGTGGTGATAGCGTTGATGTTTATCTTTGAAAATGCTATTATCTTTTTTTTTTAATTATTATTATTTGTGTTAATGTGTTGCATTTTGAAATGATGATGAGCAATATGAAAAAAAATTGTGTAAAAGTATGTTTTTCTGTATTTTTTATTGTTTTTTTCTTTATTATAATGTTGTAATGTTGTTATTTAATGCTTGTAAACCCAATTAAAAAAAACTATTTAAAAAAAAAATAGGGGTTAGGTGACAATTATTTCTCAAAGTTAGTAAAAGGTGACAATGGTTAAGTTATCTTTGCCAAAAAGCATTTAACATTGTGCAAGCCCTTCCTTTAGATAAAATATTAGAGTATCACCCCCAGAAATATCAGAATTCCCTCTAATAGGTGTAATCTAGAGAAGACTAAATGCAGAATTCCAAAGAGAGGCTAGAAAGGACAAAGAGAACTACTGGAATGTTCAGTGCCAGAAGATGGAGGAAGCGAACAGGAAAGGTCATACGCGAGAACTCTACACACAAGTTAAGAGGGCACGTTCAACATTTGAGGCTTGGAGGGCAAAAGCTCGTTGGAGCAATGGCCAGAAATTGCATGACAACCAAGCAATATGCAATCGGGGGAAGGAATACACAGATAAATTGTATGAAAGTGAACATCAGAACCATTCGACGGAGGAGAATGAGACACTGGAACTGGAGCCAGATATAATGAAGGAAGAAGTAGTATGGGCAATGAAGCAATTAGCCAACAGAGAATCCCCAGGAATGGACAGCATACCAGCAGAACTGCTCAAGCCCATACCAGCGGCAGCATTAACAGCAATATGTAAATGCATATGGAGCATGTGTGAGTGGCTGAAAGAACGGAAAAGAGCAGTATTCATCCCAATTTCGAAGAAGGGAGACACTAAGGATTGCTCGAATTACCGCATCATAGTCTTGATACCACATGCAAGCAAAATCCATCTGAAGATTGTCCAACAATGCTTGAGTACAACTGTCGATTGGGAAATGCCAGATGTGCAAGCTGGCTTCAGGAAAGGCAGAGGCACTGGTGATCACATTGCCAACCTTTGATGGATTAAGGAAAAAGCCAAGGAGTGTCAGAAAGATCTCTACATGTGTTTCATTGATTATTCAAAGGCGTTTGATGTAATTGAGCACAACAAGCTCTGGACCTGCCTGAAGGAAATGGGCACACCCCCACACCTGACTGAACTTATAAGACCACTCTAACAAAAAGCTACAGTCCGAACGCCATACAGAGACACGGATTGGTTTAAGATCGGAAAGGGCACACGCCAAGGATGCATTCTGTCACCAGCAGCTTTCAACATGTATGCATAAGCTGTCATGCGGCGAACAGGTCTGGATGAGTCCCAGATTAGAGTGAAAATAGGCAGCAGAAACATCAACAACCGATATGTCGATGATACTACCCTGCTGGCTGAAAACAAGAAGGATCTCGAACATCTGATCATAAAAGTCAAAGAAGAAAGTGAAAAGGTTGGATTGCACCTGAACATTAACAAGACAAAGATCATGACAACAGCAACAAAATGCGAATGTTAATATCAAGATCAATTATGAGGAAATGGAAGTGGTTAATGATATCATCTTCCTTGGCTCCAAAAATGATCGCAATGGCGACTGCACCCCTGAGATTAAGAGACGGTTGGCACTTGGAAGAAATGCAATAATCAGTATGAACAACATCTGGAAGAGTAAAGACATCAGCTTGGCAACTAAATTCAGATTGGTCAGTGCGATCGTTTTCCCAATAGCAATGTACTGTATGGCTGTGAAACCTTGGGAAGGCAGATACTGTAGGCGAAAGATCGATGCATTTGAACTGTGGTGCTGAAGACGTCTGGTACGCATTCCGTGGACAGCCAGAATAACGAACCAAGCAGTCCTGGAACGGACCAAACCGATAATCTCATTGGAGGCCAAAATATCAAAGCAAAAGCTCTCCTACTTTGGTCACATCATGCGAAGTAAGTCGCTTGAGAAGGACGTCATAATTGGAATGACTGGTGATAAAAGAGGAAGAGGCCGCCCAAGAACTTGCAGGCTAGATACCATCAAGAAAGATACTGGACAGAATATAGCAGAATTGAAAGAAGCCGTGAGAGATCAGAAGACCTGGAGCACACTGATCCATAGAGTGGCCGAGAGTCGTACTCGACTGAACGGATAGAGAGAGAGAGAGAGAGAGAGAGAGAGAGAGAATCTAGAGATGTGCAAAAATATCCAAAAGGCCAACTAAAAGAGTATTTAAAAAAAAATGTTTTGCTTCTTTGCAAAAAAATTTGCCAGCCTCAAAAAGCTGATAAAGACCCCCAAAATAGTAATTATCCCTCTTTTTCCCAGAATCCACCCAGTATCTCTAGTTTTATGAGTAAGTATGTTAGCTAAGGAGTGGAAGGTGCTGCAGACAATGGTGAAGGTTTACCCCTCAACCTTATCATTGTTAGAGCCAGTGTGGCAGCCACAACCAGAGTTATGGTCAGGGACTGAGACACAGGCTGAGTACATCATGCTTAAAGTGCCTCAGTTGAGAAGGAGGAAGACACAGGCAAGGGAGGCGATTGAGGAGTAGAGCCCCTACTGAGGAGTAGTGTTGCTGTTGCTTAAGGCTCAGGTGGGGATAATGAGGTGGATGATTATGGGACACGGGGTCAAAATTGAGGCCAAAAGGTCATAAAATAAGCAGCTGATCACCTGAAGGAAATTGCCCGCAATTCCAAATTTAATCATAGTGTAAAAAAAGGTGCTCCCATATTGAATGCCTATTCAGCATGTAGTGCCAAATATTTCCCTCTGATTCCTTCTCCATCAAGGATTCTTCTAATTTATCCCCATTTCATTTGTAGTTGACGGTTTATTCTTGTTTACCAAAGGCATGACCTTATATCCATTGCCCGTTTAATGCAAGATAAGATCTTGTTTGCCTTTGCAGCTACTGCATGACTTTGGGCACTATTGCTAAGCCTGCTGTCTACAAGCACTCCTAAACCTTCTCCATCAGTATTCCCTTAATTTATCCCCAAGTAATTTGTAGTTGTCGGTTTATTCTTCTGGAGAGAAATTACATCCTGCTCTGATTTTACTACCTTAAACAATTTAGTGTCATCAGCAAAGATGGTGACTTTGCTCTTTATACCCACCTCAAGGTCATTAATAAACAAGATAAAAAGAACAGGGGTCCCAGTACTGATCCTTGAGGTACTCCACTCACAGCTTTAACAAAACCTGAAAAAGTTCCTTTTATTACAACGCTCTGTTGTCTATCCTTCAACCAGTTTTCAATCCAGGTGCATATGTTATTACCAAGTCAAATTTGCTTTATTTTATACACTAACTGCTTGTGTGGAACCGTATCAAAAGCCTTTGCAAAATCTACGCAGACCACATCAACTGCATTACCCTGGTCTAAACTCCTACTTACCTCCTCATAGAAACTAATAAGGTTAGTTTGGCACTATCCTTCATAAATCCATGCTATTACTAATAATTTTATTTCCATGAGTTATTCCTGAATATTATCCCATACTAAACCTTCAAGTAGCTTCCCCACTATTGATGTTAGGCATACAGGTCTGTAATACCCCAGTTGTGATCTAGCTCCCTTTTTAAGTGTAGGTGCCACGACTGCTTTACGCCAATCTTGTGGTACTGAGCCTGTGGAAATGGGGTCCTTATATATATTACATGTAATGGTTTGGCTATTACTGGATTTAGCTCCTTAAGAACTCTTGTATGTATGCCATCGGGGCCAGGTGCCTTATTTACTTTAAAAAAAAATCAAGCCACCTTTGAACTTCTTCCTCAATTAACCAATTGTTCGATAATATAGAGGTTGTGGCTTCCTCCTGCTGCACTATTATTGCAATTAATTATTCTCTGTTAAATACAGAGGCAAATCATTTGTTTAATATATCTACTTTTTAATTATTTCCAATAATTTGCCTGCCCATCTCACACTGAGAGTGTCCTACTGTATATTTTATTTTCATAACTTTTGTTATTAAGATACTTAAATAACTTTTTAGGGTTGATCTTACTTTCTATTGCAATCCTTTTTAATTTTCAATTTTTGCTAATTTGATTACCCTATTGCAAATTTTGTTACAGTACATTCCTTTTAATTCTGATATGATGCCTCCGTCCCTTCTGACTTTAAGGGGCCTGTGCAGTAAAGGTTAAAAAAAAAATATCGCCAGGCCATTTATATCTCCGTTTTTAGGAGCGTTGCTATCACGGTATTCAGAAAGCCTTCATTACCTGTCATAGCAAAATTCCCAAAACGATCTAGTTGCTGCCAGCAATAGGATGGACCCTCTGAAAAGGCCTAACACGGTGATTCATTTCTGCTCAGAGAGAGCCGCCTCTCCCAGCAAAAATCTCGCCCGAAAATTATGTTTTTTAATATACATTTTATTACTAGTTTAGATGTGCAAGGGGTCTCTGGTGCAGAACCCCATTGGTTTGAGGTCCGGGGTCCCTGCTTTCCGAGATACAGGCCCCTTCATGGGGTGCCAGTATCTCCTATGCATGGAGATATCCCGACCATGTGACGCAGGACATTTCCATGCATAGGAGATACCGGCACCGAATAACAGGGCCTGTATCTCGGGAAGCAGGGGGTTCACGGACATAAAACCAACACGGTTCTACTCCGGAGACCCCTTGCACATCTACACTAGGAAAAAAATGTATATTAAAAAATATTTACTAAGCATCAATACACCACCCACCCCCGTGCCCACCATAATGTAAAACCATAATTAATGTTTTAACATACAGGATTCATACCACAGACCGACGGGGTTCCCCGGTGGGCCTGACAGGTGTCCGCAAGCCCCACAGGGCACCAGAGAGGGGTGCCCACAGTTGTCTGGGGATCTCCGGATGGTCCCCGCTGGGAGCCGTTGGCCTCCAGGTGGTCCCCGCGGGACACCGTGGGCCACAATGGGGTCCATGGGTGGGCCCGCGGGTGTCTGGGGGTCCCCAGATCCTCCCCACAAGTGTATCAGGGCCCTCGGGTGGTTCCCACTGGGTCTGGGGGCCCTTGGGTGGTCCCTGTAGGTCCGAGGGGCCCCCCACAGCTGTGGGGCCCCGGTTCTTCCCCGCAGGTGTCCACTGTGAGTCCGCAGGTGGTACCCGTGGGCATCCGGGGTCCTCAGTTGGTCTCCATAGGTCCCTGCAGACCTAAGGTACCAACCCTGTATGTCAACAAATGAAACATGGCCTACATTTCAATCAATCCCCCCTCCCCCACTGAACACATACAGTACAGTAATGGGCAAAATAACTATTATCCAGATATGTTCTAATAAATCTAATAATACATCTCTGTTTATTGTCAGCCTTTCTGTCAGTGTTGTTAGTGGTGTATGTCTTGTGTGTGTGAGTTACATGTTTCTTATATGCAGTGTCACGCTATGATTTCTCTCTTTATCTTCCCTGCATTATATACCACGATTGCTGCTGTGGAGTCTGCTGTCTAACAACCGGATCACCGTCACTGGACACTGCAGCACATCTTTGGGCTTATTTTCGTTTTTGGACATTTGAGGCGCCGGTCTGTATTGTTTTCTCAATTAATAAAAAAAGACAAGGAATTGTTTCAAACAGTAACCAATTAAACCAATTAATTATTAAAACATCTCAGAATTAATTGTAACAGTAACCAATCAAAACAATTAATTAATACTACAGCAATGAATTAATTGAAACATTAACCTACAAAGAAATGAATTTTTAAAAATTATCTGAAACACAACCATTAAACGCATTAGCCACACAAGACATCATTAATTAAAATCGAAAATCAATCGCCAACATTTTATTTAAATAAAGCAGCAAAATACCAAACAATGCCATCCACATAATAAACTGACATCGCAAAAATCAACATGAATACAAAGCAAGAAATGCCCCAAAATTAGTGTCCTAATAATGTATTGATCTGTACCCTAAAGTGGTACAGATTAATACATTATCAGTCAATGTGCAAAAAATAAAAATACAGATCCAATGTTAAAACCTGTAAAAAAATACATTTACAAACATGCAATATACAGATACCTTTGGGAACCACCCGAGGGCCCCCAGACACACGTGGGATGACCCGTGGACCACCAGACACCAGTAGACCCCATTGGGGACCACCTGGAGGCCACAGAGCCAAGCGGGGACCACCCGGAGGCCCCCAGACACATGTGGGTACCCCCTAGGGTGCACTGTGGGGCCTGCAGACACCCGTGGGGACCACCCAGGCGCCCCTGCTGGCCTGTGGTATTAATTCTGTGTTAATAAAAATAAATATTGGTTTTATAGTATGTGGGGGCACGGGGTGGGTTGTGTATTTGTGCATAATAGATATTTAATTTTAAACATTACAGTAATGTAGCAAGGGGTCTCTGGAGCTGAACTGCATTGGTTTCAGGTCTGGGGACCCCCTGCTTCCCGAGATATAGCCCCGGTATGAGGTGCTGGTATCTCTTATGCATGGAAATGTCTCGCGTCACGTGATCGGGACATTTTCATGCATAGGAGATACCAGTACCTCATAATGGGGCCTGTATCTGGGGAAGTAAGGGTTCCCCGGACCTGAAATCAATGCAGCTCAGCTCCGGAGACCCACAGCCATTATTGTAATGTTTAAAATGAAATTAAGCCCACAGGATCACCTGTGAGAGACACGCAGTTAGAGTGACTGATTCAGCCTATCTCTTACTGCGCGTCTATTACAGAAAGGCAGACCCCAGTATGACTCACACAGCAGGGACCACTGGGCCTTTATAGGCTGCCCCGGCAAAACTTGTGTGGATCACGGGGAGATCTCGAATTCCATTTCGAGATTTATTCGAATAACGGCCGCTGCATCTGTAAGTCCCATTCTGGGTAAAACTCTTATTTAGAGTTCCCTGAACCTAGGAAAATCTAGTTTTCTACCCCAATCCCACAACATGTGTATTTTTGTCTGTATTTTGTGTATCATTATGTGAAAGTGAATTTATGAAGAATAAATTACAATTTATTTCATTACCTTGTTTTGCTCAATGAATGATCCCGGTAAAAAGGTGTAAATAACCTGGTCTCCCATGACACTGGTGTTTAAGCTTTAATTTTTATTTTTAGTGCATATGATTGAAGCAGGAGGTCTGTGGAGTTGCACCAGATTACTTTCAGGTCTGGGGACCACCTGCTTACTGAGATACAGGCCGTAGAAAGGTGTGCTGGTATCTCCTGCATGTTTAAATGTCTTGGTCACGTGGTGCGGGACATTTAAACTTGCAGGAGAAACTGGCACTCAATACGTAGACCTGTACCCCATGAAGCAGTGCCACACAGGGTGAATTTTAATCATGACCCATCTGTAGTTGGGTTATATGTTCATCTCATTTTCAGAGTTTGTTGGTCCATACTGGTAATGGTACATGGGCAAGTACCCAGGTGGGAAGAGATCTGAGTGTTCGGTGTGGAAAGATCTATTCAATCTCTTTCTCCTTCAAAATTTGCTCTTGCCAGGGCGTGCTATTCTATTAAAGCAATCATTAATGCTTAAGTTGTGGCGAGTAGAATTCTAATCCCAGAGGTGTGCAACCTATTTTTCAATCTAGCCACAGGTGTGCGAATGAGAAGTGAAAATCGCCACACCATGTAAAAATTGAGAAATTAGGTTGCTCAATAGAACATTTAAAACAACACACTGTTCATCTGCTTCACTTACCTCAGCACTATCACATGCTGCTGGTACACTTCATTGACTCATTCAGAAAGCGGAAACCAGCACACGCAGTCAGGAAAAAGTTTATTTTACTGTGGGAGCTGGCAAACTCAAACTCGCCACTTTTTCATGGCCAAATCACCACTTGTGGCGATTGGCGACAGCATTGCCCACCTCGGGAGTAGCCTTTTTGTTTTTTCTGTTAAATGTGTACTTTTTAGCGATATACTCATAGATGTCAGATAGAATTGCCATCTTGAATGGCAAGCGCATATCATATAAGCATAACTGCTGGCAGGTTTGGTCTCGTATATAGTAAGTGCCGTGTTCCATGCCATGTACAAACTAAGAACTCAAGGGAAGAGGATCTCATCCCTCTACAGGGGACGTTTCATCTTGAGGTTTTAGGTAGGACATACACAGCTGTACTACTAATTTAGTATCATACTGGTACAGCCACCTATCTCTCATACGAGGGTAGCTTATTGGTACCACCCACGCTTTGTATCCGATCGGCTTCTTTTAATATTTCGCTATCATAGTTTTAGCTCATTCTATGAGTCTCACCTACACTTGGACTCTTTAGCGGTCTATTTTATTTGAGGTATACTCCCAATAAAGTGTTTTAAATCATTAATTTCACTCCTCACCACTGACATTCATCACACATTTATTTGTTCCATACTGTGTCATCTGTACCTGTGATCATACAGTGACTGAGTGCTCTCCTTTTGGGGTCCTGTTTCTCCATGTTCCACATGTACAAACTAAATTAGACAAATCAATACATAGTGGTTTGAGTCTACAGTGATGTGAACCTGCTACAGTACTTCTGATGAAAAGTACAAGGTCATTAAGCAAAGAAAGGCTTTGTTTAAAGCAAGATATTTCTACATTGTTTCTTGTATTGAAACACGTGTGAAGTTTTTCCTGGCATGCAAGGACACAGATGCAATAATATACTGTGTGCAATGCGCCATCTGCCGTATGCAGTAAATGAACACAAATTATCAGGTTTAAGCACAGTAGTACAGATGTATCTAGACTTACTATTCTCGGTTCTGAAAAATACGAACTCTAAATCCCCTGAATTTATTTACAATCTGTGGTCCCCCTGCGGCCATCTTAAGGCTTGCGTTTATCATAGACAATGATATTCAGGGCGTCACCAGATGGCCAGACGTACTGAATTGCACTAACTTAATTATAATTATTCCAGCTGACAGTAGCCGAGCTTCGGGCAACAGGTTCATGCAGTTGTCGTCTTGCACCTTCTCGCTGTCACGGGAAGTGTAAATATTGCTACATCTGTATGATAGACTAGATTTGCATTTCCTTCAATTGCTAAATATTTTCCATATTGGAGTAATACATGCACTATTTCCATGATACTTTTGAGTGTATTACTCAGTAACTTAACTGAGAAGGGAGCAAAAGCCGGTACTCATATGTGTGCTCTTGTGTCATGGCTGTTCTGGCCTGATTGCCGATGCAGTCCTTTAGAGTGGCATAAGTGATCTGACCGGAAGAGGAGGTGGTGTTCCAGACCATGTGATCTCTGTAAATCCAAATATCAGCAATCGAAAATCTCTCGTTAGGGATTCCTGGAATTAGTTTGCAGTAACATGGATGCAAAAAGGGAAAAATGTCAGCGGGCACTAAAAATCTCTTCAAAGAATATATTTATTTAAATTAAATGTTGAGTTGTGAGCCATTGCATTTTTGTCCTGGCTGGGACTGAAACAGGTAGGCTCACGATTCAACATTTAATTTAAATAAATATATTCTTTGAAGAGATGTTGAGTGCCCGCTGATATTTTCACATTTTGCATCCATATTACTGGGAACTTATTCCAGGAATCCCTATCAGAAGTAGTGCACCATAAAGGTAATAATCATTTATTAATAAGTTTTGGATGTGACTGCATTAACTCCTACAGTACATTCTATTTGATTCCTCTTTGTCAAAGTATACATGACCCTAAAGCCACTGCCATTGACTTGAATAGCAGTTAACGCTGATCAAGCTACGTTATGAGCTATCATGACTCTGTTAATCTCCCCATATTAATATACCTGTTAAGTAAATAAGTGTGGGGCAGATTTGTACATATTGGAATAGTTTGGGTAATATTAAAAGCCATTCTCATATTTTAGTACATTGAAATATCACTAATGTAACCTATATACTATTTAAATAATATATAATATATCCTGTATACATGAAATACGAAATACATACAAGCAATTAGCATGGTCTCTCAAGTGTGTGTCATAATAAACAAAAAAAGAAGACACTATGTACAGTAACATGCTTTTGTATTCGGCATCATGTTTTACCAGTACACTTCAATTTGCTGAAGAATTTAGGGATTGTGAATAGAGAACAAATTTGTGTGATTTGTTGTGTGATTTACATGCACAGTAATGTTTTGCAACATATCGTGAGCCCAGCCCTCAACTTTCATTCAGGTGTTTGTTGTGATTGTAAAAAGCCGTTTGTGTTAACTGAAATATTGATTAACACTTTGCAATGTTATTCAAAATCCATGCTGTAAATATGGGTAAAACTTCCTGAAAAAAAGATAACTAAAGGATTGGCTAATTGTGATGCTGTAATATAGTAACAATGCTTTGATCGAGAATAAAAAGGAGCTCGTCATTTTAATATTCCACAAAAGCTAAGCTGGTCTGCAGTCTGCTGATAACAATATCAATTGCATTTTATCTTTTAGCAGGGTCCCAAGAACATTACTGCTAATGACAGTATACTGTAGTAGAAACTAGATCTGAAAATACAGACAATGAAAATCATACTGCTTTATCTAATCTCTCCTAATCTAGGATTATCGTCAGTACATACTGTAGGGGATAATATAATTTTAACCAACCATATAACAAAAGTAATAATCGCACCGGGGCATCAGATAACATACCGGCCATAAGTTAAAAGGTTGAGTGGTTTGCAGAGTCATCTGAAACACAATTAGCTATAATAACATTCTCTGGTATTTTTATGATTTGGTGTAATTTAGAAAAAAAAGGAATAAAAAATGAGTCAATGTTTCCTTTAGTTTAATTTTTGTTATACTCAAGCAGAACTATATTAGGTCTGTTAAGGTATTCAACTGACATTTAGGCCCTTGAATTGGCTGTAAGGTATCTTCAAGTAACAGAAGGAGTTTTATTTCTATTTTCTTTGTTATGATCGGACAATATGTAGACAGAAATCAAAAGGACACTGACAATGGCAGATTTTTGAGTTTTACAGATCATTTCAAATGTGTAAATATGTTTGCAAAATTGTACTACTTATCTGTGATCAATATAATTATACCTTGTTCCAGGATCAAACTTTAATTAGCATACTAGTATTTTGCAATGTTTGAATGAATGAATCAATCAATAATGAATAAATTAACTAAGATGCTCTAAACATCATGCTATGGGGGCTATGCGCTAAGCAGTGATAAGTCGTTTTAAGAGCGCAAAGTGCTCTTAGAACGTGATGTTCTGCCGAGCGCGATTCACAGAGCTGCACTAACAGGCACTTTGCGCTCTAAGGGGGTTATGCACTAAGCAGTGATAAGTGCTTTTAAGTGAGATAAAAAGCCATTATTGCGTGATATTGCCTGCTGTGAGATTCACAAAGCAGTGATAAGGCTTTTAAGTGAGATAAATGCCTTTATAGCGTGATACTGTCTGCTATGAGATTCACAAAGCAGTGATAAGTGCTTTTAAGTGGAAAATAATGCCATTTTAGTACGATACTGCAGTGTTATCACTGCTTTGTGAACCTCACAACAGGCAGTATCACACTATAAAGGCAGTTATCTCACTTAAAAGCACTTATCACTGCTTTGTGCATAGCACCCAGAAAACCCACTTATCACTGCTTAGTGCATGACCCCATGTACAGGCATACCCCGGTTTAAGGACACTCACTTTAAGTACACTCGCGAGTAAGTACATCTCGCTCAATAGGCAAACGGCAGCTCGCGCATGCGCCTGTCAGCACTTCCTGAACAGCAATACCAGCTCCCTACCTGTACCCAAGCTGTGCGCAAGCGGGGAGACTATAGAGCCTATTACACATGTGTTATTTACATCAGTTATGCACGTATATGCCGATTGCAGTACAATACATGCATCGATAAGTGGGAAAAGGTAGTGCTTCACTTTAAGTACATTTTCGCTTTACATACATGCTCCGGTCCCATTGCGTACGTTAATGCGGGGTATGCCTGTAACTGACTTTTTTCAAGACATTTTTCAAAGTCCAACTTTGCTCGTACGATCAGCTGTTTGCGCTGAATCCTGCCCTTCTGCGGGATTAACTAAGCAACGCAAACTTATCGTACGCGAAAGTTGCGCTGAATAAAGCTCACCAGCTAAAGGCAGGTGATAAAAAAGCTGGACTTTGAAAAATTTCTTTGTTTACAATTTTGCAGGTGCACCACCCATACAACAGGCTGGCGGGTGTACCCGGCTGACCCCGCGGGGGTCCCCGAGGGAGGCTGGGGGGCCCGCGGGCCTGCGATACCAATATTGTGCCTCCAAAAAAATAAACAATATTTCTAACTAAATAGACCCCCCTCACCCCGCCCCCTAATACATACAATACAGTAATGGGCAAAATTACTATTATCCACATACGGATAATAATTCATTTGCCCATTTAAAATACATATAAATCACAATAAATGCAGTAAATACATATTACACTTACCTTTTACAGGCACCCCTGTTGAAGGCCGCCTTCATCTTCATCTTCATCCAGCCCATGTCCCCTCCTAAGCTGCAAAACATACAAAACAATCAAAATAGCCAATGTAATGTCCCCTAACCCCTTAATCACCTTAGTGGTCATTAACCACTATAGTCATTAAGGGGTTAACCCACCCTCACCCACCACTCGGGAGGCCTATACACCCTCCCCCACTACCCACCCAGTGAGGCCTAACCACCCACTACCCATAAGGAGGCCTTGCCAGCCTGGCATGGGGACATTACCCACTTCCCCCACCCCCGTTAAACATAATAAACAGACTATATATTTTAATAAACACTACATAACCCACCCTCTGTGCCCCCCCATAAATACCTGATTTATTCTTTTACATACTGGGTTAATACCCCAGGCCCACGGGATTCCCCGGTGGCCCTGACGGGTGTTTGTAAGCCTCACAGTAGCCCAGCAAAAGGTTTCAAACAGGGTCTGGAGGCCTACAGGTGGTCCCCGCCAGGCGCTGTGGTCCACCAGGTGGTCTCCGTGGGTCACCGTGGGCCACAATAGGGTCTCCATGGGTAGGCCTGTGGGTATCAGTGGGGCCCTGGGTCAGACCCACAGGTGTCTGAGGGGCCTCGGGTGGTTCCCACGGGGGTCTGGTGGCCCTCGGGTGGTCCCTAAAGGTCCACTGTGCCCCCACAGATGGGGCCATCGGTTCTTCCCCGCAGCTGTCCCCCGTGGACACGCCAGCCTGGTACCCGTGGAAACTCCGAGGAGACCTCAGGTGGTCTCCAGAGGTCGCCGCAGACCTGAGGAACCAACCCTGTATGTAAAAAAAATAAACCTGTCCTATCCATTTAAATACATAAATACCCCCCAACACACACACACACACATACAGTACAGTAATGTGCAAAATAACTATTATCCAGATATGGATAATAGATTATTTGCCCAATATGAAACGCATAAAACAGCATAAATAAAGTAAATAAATAGAGTTCTACTTACTGTCCGGTCATCAAAGGTCCTTCGTTGGCAAAAAAAAACCATTGCAAATATTTTCTAAGGCCTGTTAACCCCTTAATCACCTTAACGGTTAATAACGGCTATAGTAATTAAGGGGTTAATCCACCCTGCACAGATACCAACCCTTCACCCATTCATTTGTACAGTGGGTATAATATATATATATACAGTGTTCGACAAACCAATACATTTGCAGGCCCCGGGCGAGTGGATTTAACATCGCGGCGAGCTCCTATTGGCCCAAGCAGCACACGTGTGGTACTAGGTGGCGAGTAGATTTTTTTGTTCGGCGAGTAGATTTTTTGGTGATTTGTCGACCACCATATATATACATATATATACATATATATACACATATATATACACATATATATACACATATATATACACATATATATACACATATATATATACATATATAAACCATAATACTGAGTTAAGTTATGGTGAGTAAAAAAAGTGACAAAAACCCTCCACAGGAAAGCAAATATGCAAATATAGCTGTATGCTCATCTGCATGTCCTAGGCAGGTCTGCAACCCCGCCTTTCCCCATTATCACCCAGCATACAGCACTTCCACTGCAGCAAGGGATTCTGGGAAATGACATGCAAATGAGCACATAGTGTCACTTTTTGCCTCAACAACCATTTTTAACATGGTCACAGCTTTGAGCACAGCCAGGGTTAAGGTGCATACCCAGAAAACCACCCACAGACAGCTGTTTCGACCTTGATGGGTCTCATCAGTGTGGGGTTGATTTTACTGGGAATGCAAGAGAGGCTATGGGATAGGCTAAACCATAATACTGAGTTAATTTATGGTGAGTAAAAAAAGTGACAAAAACCCTCCACAGGAAAGCAAATATGCAAATATAGCTGTATGCTCATCTGCATGTCCTAAGCAGGTCTGCAACCCCGCCTTTCCCCATTATCACCCAGCATACAGCACTTCCACTGCAGCAAGGGATTCTGGGAAATGACATGCAAATGAGCACACAGTGTCACTTTTTGCCTCAACAACCATTTTTAATAATGGGGAAAGGCGGGGTTGCAGACCTGCCTAGGACATGCAGATGAGCATACAGCTATATTTGCTTTCCTGTGAAGGGTTTTTGTCACTTTTTTTACTCACCATAACTTAACTCAGTATTATGGTTTAGCCTATCCCATAGCCTCTCTTGCATTCCTAGTAAAATCAACCCCACACTGATGAGACCCATCAAGGTCAAAACAGCTGTCTGTGGGTGGTTTTCTGGGTATGCACCTTAACCCTGGCTGTGCTCAAAGCTGTGACCATGCAGCAAGCTTAAGCCTATAGGGAACCATGTTAAAAATGGTTGTTGAGGCAAAAAGTGACACTGTGTGCTCATTTGCATGTCATTTCCCAGAATCCCTTGCTGCAGTGGAAGTGCTGTATGCTGGGTGATAATGGGGAAAGGCGGGGTTGCAGACCTGCCTAGGACATGCAGATGAGCATACAGCTATATTTGCATATATATATATATATATATATATATATATATATATATATACCACACTTATTAAGGTTATGGTGGGTAAAAAAAGTGACTAAAACCCTCCACAGTAAAGCATAAAGCAACTGTAAATATTCCTGTATATTCATTTGCATGTCTTAGTCAGGTCTGCAACCCTGTCTTTCACCATTATCACCTAGCACACAGCACTTCCACTGCAGCAAGGGATTCTGGGAAATGACATGCAAATGAGCACACAGTGCCACCTTTTATCTCATGCTCACATTACATGAGCATCCCTTAGCCAATGCATGCTGCTTTAAACACAGATTTTAAGCAAGGGCTTGGGAGATGCATATATATGATATATATAACACCAATATACAAATAAATGTTAAAGGATTACATAAACATGCATAAATAAAACATGAAATCTTAATCTTTAAATCACCACATTGCATCTTGAAATTAAACCAGCAGCACTTGAAAAAATAAATGATATCTCCTCTCCCAACAAAGCAGCATGTAGACAAATATATATCAAATGTCAAACAATTGCATTTTAGTGTGTACATGATGCAATTAATCTGTGCATCATGTAACATAATAAAATATTCAAAATAAGTAGTAAATTTAAAAAATAAATATTCAAAATAAAAGACCCTATCAACAACAACATACAATGCCATCCACAAAATAGAATAGAAACTAAGCAAGTAAACATAAATACATTTACCATCAATCAATTAATCAATTTCTTAAATCAATTACAATACAATACAAATCAATTATACAATTCACTGTTCAATTCCTAAATCCAAACCATTGAGAAAATAATTCTACTTCAAAGTAACCACCATTATACATATCTAACTTCCAGAAATAAACCATTATTCAAAAGCAAGCCCCTGAAATATACTCCTGCAAAGAGCATTAAAAATGACACCGAAATCCAGGGGAACCGGAAGCTCTTGAACCAATCCAAAGGTAACCATAAAATAATAAACCCTTACAATCCACGTGTGTCTTCTTTCTTCTATTTGTAATCCATTTCGTCAAAGGGGGTCTTCATCTGAATTCTTCTTTCTTCTATCTTCTATCTTCTTCCGGTTCTTCTTCTGTTCTATCGCCACGCCCTGGTCTTCTTTCTTCTTTAGGCGGTCCGTCCTCCTCGGTGTCTGGCTTCAAAATGAGACTACATAGGCTTTTATAGGCCTATGACGTCACATTTTCGTCAAATGGTTCCCACGGCCCTGATTGGGCCGTGAAAACCATGTGATTTGGGGGAAAAAAACAAATTGATGATGTCATTTAAAGGCAATGACGCCAGCCAATCAGAATGGCTGAGATTCATTTGCCTTTAAGTTGACATCATCTAAAGAAAGATGGCCGCCGACACATGGTACGGTAACCAATCAGAGCGTGGGAACTCAATCCCAGCTCTGATTGGCTGAAGCAAAGCCTCTGTCACATGGTCTACTAGAGCCAATCAGAGTTGGGATTGAGTTCCCATGCTCTGATTGGCTACCGTACCATGTGTCGGTGGCCATCTTTCTTTAGATGACGTCAACTTAAAGGCAAATGAAGCTCAGCCATTCTGATTGGCTGGCGTCATTGCCTTTAAATTACGTCATCAATTTCCCCCCCCTCCCCCAAATCACATGGTTTTCATGGCCCAATCAGGGCCGTGGGAACCATTTGACGAAAATGTGACGTCATAGGCCTATAAAAACCTATGTCGTCTCATTTTGAAGCCAGACGCCAAGGAGGAAAGACCTCCCCTCCTAAGAAGAGAAGAAGGGAGTGGCAGAAGAAGACGGAAGAAGACGGAGAAGACCCCAAAGAAGAAAAGAAGACCCCAAGACTGACGCAAAGGATTACAAATAGAAGAAAGAAGACACAGACGTGGATTGTAATGGTTTTTTATTTTATGGTTACCTTTGGATTGGTTCGAGAGCTTCCGGTTCCCCTGGATTGCGGTGTGATTTTTTATTAATGTGGTTTTTTTTCCCCATTTAATGCCCCTGAATTGATCTATGTTCTTATGGATATACATACATTCAGGGACACTGAATGGATGTATTGTATGTGATTTTTTTTTGATGGAAATGGATTGTTTTCTATGCTCTTATGTAATATGTATAAATACATATGACTATTAAGGTTATGGTGGGTAAAAAAAGTGACTAAAACCCTCCACAGTAAAGCATAAAGCAACTGTAAATATTCCTGTATGTTCATTTGCATGTCTTAGACAGGTCTGCAACCCTGTCTTTCACCATTATCACCCAGCAAACAGCACTTCCACTGCAGCAAGGGATTCGGGGAAATGACATGCAAATGAGCACACAGTGCCACTTATATGGCTTATACTGAATACCTTTCTTTTTAAAAAGATGTCGAACCTTTTTAAAAAAAATGATCTATTGTATCTGCCATCATAGGGGCCTATGCAGTAAGCGTTCATAAGCCACTTATCGAGCACTTATCGCCCAAAATGCCTACTGCTATTCAGTAAGCCTCGATAAGTGGGTGATAAAGGCCTGGATCGGCCCAAAAAATGTTGTTCAAAACCAAATCGCAGAGGGAGCGGCGATAAGTGGCGATAAGAGAAAACTGTGGATCAAGCCACTTATCGCCGCTTTTCGGAATGATCATAAACTCGTGCAATTCTAGTAGCCACGAGTAGGTTATCAACGCCTATCGCGGCTATAGAATGGTGATTTTCTCTCCAATCCAAACGCCAGAAAAAGTTGGCGGGAGGGTGGTAAGAAGCGTCGATAAGCGGCGAGACGGGACTTAGAAGAAAAAATCAGGCCTTTTTCCTGCATCGCATTGATGCCGGGGGTCTCCGAAGCTGATACCCATTAATATCAACCCCAGAGGCCCCCGGCATGAATCCCATGCAATAACATTGCATTTACAGTACAGCCCACTTCATTACCTTAGCGGCTAACTGCTAAAGCAATGAAGGGGTTAACCACCCGTGCCAGGCATATTTTGATTAGCGGGGGTGGGGGAAGGTGGTATTTGGCCCTTGGTGGGTGTTTAGGCCTTGCGGGGGGGGGGGGTTGCGGGTGGACTTAACCCCTTCATTACCTTAGTGGTTAATACTTCTAATACTCCGCTACCCCCCACTAGGCCTAAACACCCATCCTTGGGGCTAATTCACTCTTCACCCACACCCGCTACCCACAATAAACAATAACACAAACAACAGGCCCACTATCCACCTCCTAGGCCCCCAATAAACATTACAATATCAATACACCACTCACTCCCTGTGCCCCCCCATAAAACCATGATTTATTTATTTTACACACACGATTAATACCCCAGGCGGCGGGGGTCCCCGGGTTGTTCCGACGGGTCTCCTCAGCCCCAACAGTGCATTCCGGGGTTTACCCATGGGTATCTGGGGGCCTCCGGGTGGTCCCCACTAGGCTACGTGGCATCCAGGTGGTACCCACAGGCCACAATGTGGTACACGGGTGTTCCCTGCGGGTGTCTGGGGGTCCCCAGGTCATCTCCTCGGGTGTCTGGGGGCCCTTGGGTGATTCCCACGGGGGTCTGGGTGGTCCCTGTGGGTCCCTGGGGCCCTCACAGCTGTGGGGCCCCTGGTTCTTCCCTGCGGATGTCCCCCGTTGGTCCTCAGTTGGTATCCATGGACATCTGGGGATCCTTGGGTGGTTCCCACAGGGTCTGGGGGCTCTCGGGTGGTCCCCGCGGATACCTGGGCCCCCACAGCTGTGGGGCACCCGGTTCTTCCCACGCGGGTGTTCCCTGTGGGTCCTCAGATGGTACCCATGGGGAAACAGGGGTCCTCGGGTGGTACCTGTGGGCGTCCGGGAGTCCTCGGGAGGTCCTCGTGGGACCTCGCTGACCTGCAGTACCAATCCTGTATTTAAAAAAATTAAAAATGGCCTACATTTAAATCAATACAACCACCAAACACATACAGTACAGTAATGGGCAAAATAACTATTATCCAGATATGGATAATAGATTATTTGCCCATTATTAAACACAACATTAGCCAGCATAAATAAAGTAAATAAAACCGTTCTACTTACCCCTGCCAATATGAAGGGCGTCCTCGTCAGCATATTGCAGGTCCGTGTCCAAAAATAACATAGCAAAATACATTCTAATGGTCGCTAGCCCCTTAATCACCTTAGTAATTAACAACCACTATTGTAATTAAGGGGTTAAACCCTGTCCCCAATCCCAGAGGCCTAAACACCATCCCTGTACCCTATACCCACCCTGTACCCTATGATTGTTATTGTAGTGTGAGGAATCGGGGAACACATCCCTTGCGGCGTGTTCCCTCCTCTCTTACCAGAAGTACCGCAGCTGCCGCTGCCTCCGCTACCCTCTCCTCCAGTGCGTGCACTCCCGTTCCTGTTACAGAGCACGAGCGCACCAGCTCTTCATATGCCTCTACCACGGAGCGCGATTTCGCCTCCTCGTACACGCCTCCTCTGCGCTTCAAGCCTTAATTAGACCCTTGTCTCCTGCACCTATCCTTGTTTCCACTGTGGCCGCGCCCCCTCTCTGCCTCCTGTGCTATTGGCTTCCTTCCTGGTTAAATATGCTGCTCTGTTGCATTGCTGAGCATAGCCTTGTGCGGTTCCTGTGTTTTGTTTTGCCTTACCTTGCCTTGTTCCAGTATTCTCTCACAGTGTGACCCTTCATGTACCGACCAGGCTTGTTTGTGGACCCTCTCTGGCTCTGACCCCGGCTTACACTCGACTACGCTTACCTCTCCACTCCACGACCCATGATATAAAAGAATTAGTTACTTCCTGCTCTGTCTGTGTCTGAAACAATTCTGCCCGCAATAAGCCATCTGGTCTGCTACGTCCACAACCTATTCCAGAGCATCCTTCGACCCATCTCTCAATGGATTTCATTGTAGAACTCCCAATTTCTAATGGTATGAACCATCCTTGTCATCGTGGACAGATTTTCCAAACAAGCCCACTTTATACCTCTCAAAGGTCTTCCTAATTCTGCCACTCTAGCAGACGTCTACAACGAAGAAATTTTCCGCATACATGGAATTCCTATCTCTATAGTGTCCGATCGCGGATCACAGTTTTTGTCAAAGTTTTGGCGTGCTTTTTCCCAAAGGCTTAATATCTTTTTTCTTCCAGGTACCACCCGCAAACAAACGGTCAGACGGAAAGAGTAAATCAATCTTTAGAGCAGTATTTAAGATGTTTTATTTCTGATACGCAGGATAATTGGGCAGACCTATTACCGTGGGTCGAATTCGCATACAATTCCCTTAGGAACGAATCCACCCAGGAATCGCCCTTCTTTATAAATTACAGATTTCACCCTACTTGTCTCCCTATCTCTTCCAATCTTTCCGGAGTCCCAGCAGCAGATGCCAGAGTCAAGTCCCTCTAAGAGTCATGGAGGAAGAATCGGTGGACCCTCCAAAGAATCTGTTCGGAAACAGAAGACACAGGCAGACCGTCATCGTCAAGAGGCGCCCAGACTAAAACCAGGAGACAAGGTATGGCTCTCGTCAAGGAATATCAGGTTAAAGACACCTACCTTGAAATTGGCCCCTAGATTCTTGGGACCTTTAAAAATCCGTGAGCAGGTCAATCCTGTGGAGTATCGCCTGGAATTACCCCCATCAATGAAAATACCGGCAGTATTCCAGGTATCTCTCCTAAAACCAGTAACTCAAAGTTCTAGATTTCCTGACATTGCTCCTAGACCACCACCGTTCATAGTTCAGGGCCAGGAGGAATTCGAAATTCAGTCGATTGTTAACTCCAGGTACTCCAAAGGGAATCTACAGTTTCTCGTACATTTGAAGGGCTGCGGCCCTGAGGAGCATTCCTGGATACCACATGACCAGATCCATGCTCCTGGCTTACTCAGACGGTTCCACGCTAGGTACCCGGACAAGCCTTACATGGATCGTCCACAGTCCGATCCTCAAAGGGGGGGGGGTACTGTGAGTAATCGGGGAACACTTCCCTTGCGGCGTGTTCCCTCCTCTCTTACCAGAAGTACCGCAGCTGCCGCTGCCTCCACTCCCCTCTCCTCCAGTGCGCGCACCCCTGCTCCCGTTACAGAGCGCATGCGCACCCGCTCTCCATATGCTTCTACCATGGAGCGTGGCTCCACCTCCTCGGACGCTCCTAGCCTCCTCAAGCCCTTATTAGCCCCTTGTCTCCTGCACCTATCCTGTTCTCTGAGCTGGGGCCGTGCCCCAGCTCTGCCTCCTGTGCTATTGGCTTCCTTCCTCTTTAAATACCCTGCTAGTGCTCAGTTGCATTGCTGAGCATAACCAAGTGTAGACTTGTGCGGATCCTGTGTTTTGTTTTGCCTTACCTTGCCTTGTTCCAGTATTCTCTTGCAGTGTGACCCTTCGTGTACCGAGCCGGCTTGTTTGTGGACCCTCTCTGGCTCTGACCCCGCTTACCCTCTACTACGCTTACCTCTCCACTCCACGACCCAGGATACGGACTACTACTACGCTGTCTTCTCCACACTAGACCATTGGCTTACGGACTTCAACTACGGAGCTTTATAACCCAGGACCCCGGCAAGTATACAGGAATACTTGTATACAGGAATACTTGTACCTGTTTTTGACCGGTCCCTACAGGATTCAACTAGGAAGGGGTCTAGGAGGTCTACACCAAGCAAGTCTATTTTAAAACCTACTAATTTTGATTACCAAAGTGGTGACTCTGAACTGTCTGACGTAGAAACACCCTCACACTCAGTGTCTTTTCTTGATATGGAGAATAGATCAAGCGGATCACAGCGTGGTGATAGTAATCAAACCCGAGATGAACGACGCCCATCAGAGGGGAGCTCATCCAGAGGGGATATCGCCTCAGCACAAGTATTAGACACATACCACACAGATCAGCAGTCAAAAAACTACATGATGTTCAGAAAAGACCAAAGAGGACAAGGAGGGGGGGGAAGAGACGCAGGGGGGAAAAGGGCAAACAAAAGGAAAAAGAACTATTAAGTGATGTTAATGATGTCAATAATGTAATTAATATTTCAGGGATTGATTTGTCGCTGTCGGAGATATCGCTCCTGAATAAGGGACTCAAATATGCACCCACAATGGACATTGACCTCTTTGGCACAGTGGTCGATGTCCATAAGTTTGTGCGCAAGATGGCCTTAAAGAAATTTTATCATCAACCTCATGGGGGTGAGTCCCCGACAGTGACAAATTCAGATGATGATCCCTTTGATGTAACACTCACATCTTCAAGCCCACCCATAGACACCTTGAGCTCTTTTAGGGATCAATGTGCACTTAGAGATATGGAAGACCTTCTTTTGCAGAGTAATGTAACTGATGAATCACAGTCATACACACTTGGGGTTTGGAAATCCACATTAAAAGAAAAATCAATCTTTTACCCCACCTTCATTAAAGGTCCATATCTCACAATGTTTGAGAACCTTGTCATTAGGTATCTCAGAGTACTAGCACAGGGATTCTCTTTTTCCCAATTTAGAGGTGATAATCTCAATAAAGGAGAACGTGCTGCAATTAAATCTTTGCAAGAAAATGACATGCTGGTAATTAAATATGCAGACAAAGGGGGTGCTGTGGTGGTTCAGAGTAGGACAGACTATTTCAGGGAGGCATTTCGCCAACTTGGTGATGTGTCTTCCTACTCTGAGCTACCACGAGATCCCACAGAATCTTTTTTAAAAGAACTCCTAGATTTGGTTGATCTAGGAACAGCTACATATGTTTTGAATAAAGATGAATCAGGTTTTATAACCAATTTGAAACCAGTTATCCCCATTTATCACCATCTCCCAAAGATCCACAAGACTTTGGTCGACCCTCCTGGTCGGCCTATAGTCTCTAGCATTGGATCTTTGGGAGATGGTTTATCACGATATGTCAATGCTTACTTACAGCCATTTGTGAGGCAACTACCCTCCTTTATCCTGGACTCAGGCGATTTGCTTACCAAAATGAGAGAAGTTAAATGGAAGCAGGAATTTTTATGGGTAACCATGGATGTGGTGTCCCTGTACTCAATTATACGACATGACCTAGGCATGACGGCTGTCCGTCACTTTATAGAATGTCCAGGTAGCTCATTACCTATGACCACATTTATTATGGAAGCTATACTTTTTCTTTTAACACACAATTATTTTCTTTTTGAGCACAAATTTTACTTGCAACTTCGGGGTACGGCAATGGGGACAAGTTTTGCCCCCTCCTATGCCAACCTTTTTATGGGGTGGTGGGAAAATAATTTTATCTACAATAGCACTAATATTTATAGACACAATATTATTTTCTACAAACGTTTCATAGACGATCTTATTTTCATTTGGCACGGGAGCACCGATAGTTTATTAGCATTTTTTGATCATATTAATAACAACACTTTGGATATTCACTTTACTATGACTTATCATGCACATCACATCAGCTACCTGGACATTCTATTTTATATTGATATTGCTAAGAATATCCAAACAGATGTATTCAAAAAAACAAACTCAAGGAATTCATTTTTGAGGGCGGACAGCTGTCACCCTGGTTCTGTGATTAAGGGTATACCCAAGGGTCAGTACCTCAGGCTGAGGAGAAATTACTCCACAATGAGTGATTTCATGACTCAGTCTGAGGCGCTGACTAACAGATTTGTGGAAAGAGGTTATGACAGGGAGACCCTCCAATCAACTCTCCAAGAAGTAGCGGAGATTGAGAGAGAAACATTGCTACCCCAAAAGTCCAGGGTGAAGGATGCCAGAAAAAAGATGACACACGAGAATGATAAAGTGTGTCCCATGTTTATATCACAATACAGCAAATCAAGTGGTCAAGTCCAAAAGATTATTAACAAACACTGGGACCTACCACAAATGGATCCCATCTTAAGTGAATATACCAAGCAGGTCCCTAAATATGTTTATAGACGTGCCAAAACATTGGCATCATTTATTTCCCCAAGTGTTGTATCCACCCCATTGGGTAACCCAGACCATTTTTTGACCAGAGGGTCTTTTAGGTGCAATCAGTGCAACATGTGCGAATTTATGAGACCTTCCAGACATGTCTTTTCCCACAACCCACACAAGCAGCATAATATCAATAATTTCATCAACGGTAACACAACTATGGTAGTCTATGTGATTAGCTGTGGTTGTGGGAAGAGATATGTCGGTAGGAGCACAAGAGCTTTAAAAATAAGGATGCAGGAGCACTGCAGACTAATTCGGAAAAGAGATCTGGAGCACCCTGTATCAAAGCACTTTTCAGAATGCAATAAAGGGGGAATTGGGAACTTCTCTTTTTTGGGTATTGAAAAAATTACAAAAAAGGAGAGAGGGGGAGATATTGTGAACACCCTGAATTGTAGAGAGTCATTTTGGATATTCACATTGAGAACAAGATTTCCTGAAGGGATAAATGTGGAGTGGACTATCAACCACTTTTTAAGATGAATAGTAAATGTTTCATTAAATATATAGATCCTACTAAATATTCATGACACCATTATATTTCTCTCTGCAAAACTTCTCCGTCTGCTGATGTAGACCAGATTGCTCTTCATGTAATTGTTTTATTGGTTTATTTTTCTCATCACCTTATCCCAGACCCTTTCCTTGAATAAACTGTATATGACCGCTAAATATTGAGTTACTGCCAAAAGTTATGAAAGATAGATAGAATATTGTTGGCTACATTAAAATGATATGATAAAAGTACCCCAATATTGTTGTGTAAATCTGTATAGCAACAAATATGAGATGTTTAATCACTATAGGTACATTGAATAGCTAGTATACACAGTATCTACAGTTACCTAGTCAATATGAATAATGATCTTCCTTAGGTACCCCACAGTATGGAATGCACAATATGATTGCTAGAATTCATTATACCTCACTGTCAGCACAAGGATGATTATTTGTTTTTACACGAGTATACTGTATACTTTAAAAATATTTTTTTAAATGTTTTGTCAGATTTTAATCAAATAAATATGTATGTTTTGTTACTATTGTAAGTGGCTGCCCAGTGTCGCTATGTATATTACAAATTTTTGTGATACAATACAACCATGAATGAGTCTGATTTTCAGTCTTTATTTGCTCATAGAAGCATCGGTGGAAGAATTAATCTGCCCATTTATATGTATTGTTTTTATTACTTTCAGTACATGTGCATACCATATGAATGGGGGATATATACCATGTCTGAGTCGTCAACTCTCTCCTGTGGGGCATTCTCATTGGTGGATGAGTGCACTGACACATGAATGGTTAATCCCCCATTATGCGGGCAATACATGTGCTAGAGTAAAGTTTATTATTAACATTGTTTGTCATTATCCATTTGAGATGTCATGCTTGAGTTTTTTTGCTGTGTTTTTGCCGCTTTTTTGCCGTTTTTTTGCCATTTATTTCCCACAATGTGTGTTCAGAGGCAGGATGGGGGCGGATGCAGCCTTCGTTTAGCCCTTCCTTCCCCTTGTGGCACTCCCCCAGGGGTGTTTCACAACAGTGTTGTGAGGACGGCGATAGGACTAGCTACTCCCTTATGCTAGGTCTCAGGGCGCATGCGTCAGAGGGCTAGATTTCATTGGCTACGGCAGTGCGGTGACGTCATGGATATCGCGAGATTTGGCAGCCATTGCTATTTAACTGTTCTGTATATCGTGTGGAAGCACTTCTTGATAAAGTGCCAAGCACGAAACGCGTAGAAGGGTTGCATCCCTTGCTTTTATGATTCCTCATTAAAGACACCTTTTGCCAGACCTGTTCTTCATTTGGATCGCGGTGCGCTGCACTCTTTTCTACATTGCTGGACCCCATTTCATTTCAGCAGCACGCGGTGGAGGGGAGACTCTGGTGACCAGTCAATACTGTGAGTACCTAGGGCCAAACCCAATGAGGTAGGGGGGGGCTGTCTCTGGACTGCCTACCCCAACCTTCAGGGTATCTGGTGCCCCATTGTTCTATACTCAGTGTCACATTAATCAATGTTTTATTACCCAGAGTGTATCTCCCCTCCTTCCTATGCATAGTACACTTTAAGAGCACCTTATTTCACCAAACCAAATATACAGGAATAACCTTCTCTCTCCAACCCAGACCCGGCTACGCTGCCTATCCGCTTTCCAGGTACGCCTCCTCTGCTGTGGTTTTGTGGCTCTAAACCTTCCCACCTCAGTACCGGGGTCTTGTCTTGTTTGTAGATTTGTAGATTCGCGCAAGCGTTACAATGTCCAGGAGAGCCTTTTTAATTTTTGTAACATTAAAATTAACTCATACAGTATTACGCTATGGAGTTTGCACTTCTGTTTCTTTTTTTCTATTATTATATATATATAATATATATATTGTGACAAACGCCCCTCTTTTGTAGTGCTGACGTCTGTCTGGGTTCTTCCCGACACAGTCTTCTAGGGTTAATTATACAACAAACAGGATCATGCAAAGTATTGTGCTGCTTAACTCAGGCTTCTGCCTGCTTTATTTTCATCCAAGTAAGGTACTGCAGCTTTAACATGTGTAGGTTAGAGGTACTCAGATACTTTCATTCAGCAGTTCACTCATTTGTTTGTTACAGTATTTCCCACACTGTTATTTCAAGTAAAAAGAAACCAAATTATACACTACCGACACACTTTATTCGAGTGTGGTCGGTACCGCAAGCCGGGAAATCTCCCGGCTTGCTAGTGGCCGCCCCTCGGCGTGCCGCGCGTCATAGACGCGCGGTCACGCGTCATCGGGAGCGTGCGCCCCCTGCACGCGTGTCCAGGGGCTCCCCGAGGGAGCCCTGGTGTCCCGCGATCGCGGGACAGCGGCAGGGGGTTCCGGGGGACCCGGCGGACCCGGCAGCGGTAGGGAGAGCGCCCCGATCGGAGGGCGCTCTTCCGCTGCTTCGGCGCGCGCCCGTCACACTCGGGCGCGCGCCAGGCTATTGCTGCGGCGCAGAACGGGCAAATGCTCGAATAAACTGTGCCGCAGCAGTATAAACAAAATCCTATCCCTTTCAGGGATCTAACTACACATCAAACTCAGTCTCTCTAACAGCTGCTGGCCAACTAAACTGGTTCCCCAGCTTAAAACAATGCTCTCTCATTTAGGGTCACAAGATACAGCACAGTCTTTTAGCAACAGCAGTAACCATTTGTTTGTCTTATCTGTTTGGGGTGTCCAGGCAAATCCTCTGGTACTGTGATACGTGGAGAGGCCGTCAACCTCGATACTGGATGCAGGAGAGTAGCGACACCCCCAGCCCCCAGGCTCCAAGGAGAGAGAGAGAGAAATGCAAAACCTCTCTGCTCTAAATACCTGTGCATGTGATTAGAAGAGCAGGTGAGGGAGAACTAGAGCCATGGTAATCTGTGGTCTGGATTTCCCATCCAGCTGCCTGAGTTAATGGGAAGCTGTGGAACGGATCATTTGTAACTATTCCTGCACTTTCTGCTCTAAAATGGGGCAGAAAGCTGCCTAACATCTTTGGACTATGTCACATATCCCCCTCCCCAGCTCACACCTACTGGGGTGAGCGGCCATGGACCTCACTGGGGTGAGCGTCCTACCTGAAATACTTGAGCTAACTCCTCAGTACAACATTAAGTATTCACATGACACGAATATGAACTTTTTCCACGGCAATTATGGACAATAGGTTTCGTCATAAGAGACTATACTTGGCAAACATATTTTTTTTTTGTTGTTGCTCTCTATTAGGGAACTATTTTGAAAAATAAATGTCTAGCACACATTCTTGCAACCCAGGATCTGCTAAATATATTCACAAAACCAGACAATTTCTATTACCTCCCTGGGTTTTTCTACTCTAGAATATGAACCTCATTATAAATTTACCAACCGAAAAGGCATTTTTTTTTTTTTTTTTTTTTTCCATATTGTAAGCAACCAGTATTTTTTCCTTATACTACAGCCTTGTAATCTTAAGGGCCATCAACCCTGTATATTAATTTGTAGTTTAGCTACATTTTCAACACAGAGAACCAATATAACATTGTAATATTGACAAAATGCTTATTTGCAAAGTTAAGTGTCCGTGACATAGTCCACACGTGTAATAAAAAAAATAAATCGGTCAGTTCCCCCAAACATTTTTTTTTTTTTTTTTTTTGACTTCCAGTCTATTGCATCCTTTGACTTTATTTCATAGTCCGCTGCAACCTGCAAATGACTGGACTGTTTCTTTAGCTTCTGATGAGACCCTTGGACCGGATTCTCCTTGGCTCCACAGTGTGGTCCAGATTGGTGAGATATGGAACTATTCAGGCGCCGTGTTAACCTTTGGTGTTTTTTCTTTTCAATCTTTGATTTCCCTTTTGTGGCCATTACCAGGCCTTTGGGTTTTGGAGACCTAGTTGCCTCTGTACAAACGTAGTCCATATTAACCACGTCATCAGGATCTGTCAACAAGTTTGTTTTTTCAGGAACTGCCACCCACTTGGCTAAAACATCTTCTGTGGTGTCCTGGGTGTGTCCACTGGTTTGATAATCTTCTGGACAACGTAAATGAAATAGAGGATCTGGATTTTTGAATCCCAGATCAGGGAGAATATTCTCAGGAGGGTGCCTATCTGTTTCTGGAATAACAGCAGCACAATCAAAGTCAATTCTTTCTCCTTCCTCTTTGTCATCAGTGAGGGCATTGAGTTTACGTTCCCTGGTCTCCTTTTGTGACCGTGTCTCTTTTAGCCTTGGAATCTCTTTCTCCAACTTCATCTTTATAGCAAATCGTAATATTGCAACAGCATTGAAGATACACGTATAGGAACGTACAGCTTGCTTGGTTAGGAGGTAGGATTGATAGCCCGACTGAACCACTTTAGCCGCTTCTCCCATGTCCGTCATTTGTTTCAGAGCGAGGTTTAACTCTGTTTCATTTTCTCTATTCTTGACCTGCAGCTGCAGGTGCTCCTTCTGGGTCTTGTCCAGCTCCAGCTGCAGCCGGGCCCCCTCATTTGCCGTGTGGTCCAGCTGCTTGTAGATATCGGCCATCTCGCTTTCATAGCGCAATGTCAGGCAGACCACCTGACGGACGGAGATCTCCTCTCTCTTGGCGCACTGTATCTCGCGCTCAGCCATCTGCTTCTGCAGCTCTTCAACCTGATCGTGCCAGACCTCCCTCAGGGTCTTCACCTCTATCTGGTGCTTGCTCTGGGTTTGCATCAGCGCCTCCATTTTTTGGAGCTCTGCAGTTTGTGTCGCCTGGATCGCCGCTGATTCTGTATTCTGCAGTGCTTCCTGCATTTCTAACTTGTCCTGGATCAATTGCTTCTCCACTTTTCCTGCTTGGTGAAGCTTCTCATCACCTTCACTGATCTGGTCAGTCAAGTCTGAATTTTTCTGTGTCAGACTTACATTCTCTCTTTTTACAGTCTCTAAATTACTCAGGGCATTCTCATAGGTTTCTTTCAATATTCCCAGCTCTGTGTTCAGACCGTGGCCCTCCAGGAGTGAGTTTTGCACCTCTGTGCTGAGCGTGTGAACCTCTTGCAGAGCCTTCCCGTATTTCTGTTTTAGGATAGCAATTACGGTGTTGGCCTTTTCCAGACTAGTCGTCACCTCTTCCAGCTCACTCCGTAAGAGAGACTCTGTTTTCTTCAAAGCCTCGTACTCCTGTAAAGCTGGAAGTATACACCTCTGTAATTCGGCGTTCGATTCTCGCTCTTTCATCAATCCCTGCCGCAGGACTTCATAATCATGGCGGGCAGCTTGGAGTGCAGAAACCAAAGCCTCTTTATCCTGGTTCAAGGATTCAGCTTCCCTTTGCTCCTCCTTTTCCTTTGCCACTGTTCCCGTGACAATTCTGCTGGTCATCTCGGCGCCTTTCTGACGCATGTGCTGACAGCGCAGGTTCAAGTGGCTCGGTCACTTCCCCTGTGACTTGAGGAACCGTTTTCTTTTTCTTCTTCTTTCTTTTTGCTTTATTAGCTCCAGAGATATCAGTGGTAATGGGCACACACTCACTGGTATCAGCTTCCACATCTTGCTTGCACTCACAGGGCATTGCTTGCTTTTGCAGCTGTTTGTCTTTGAAAATTTTGGGACACACATCTTCCATGTGACCTACTTCATGACAGGCCCAGCATACTAAATTCATCTGTGGGTACGGCTCTCCTCCAGGGGCCACATACGAGTCGTCGTCATCATCATCGTATGGCCTGAAGGGACACTGTTTTTCAAGATTACGTGCATTGCAAAACAAACATTCCATGTCGGCCATTTTATAAACCCGGCAGAGACAATTTGCTAGCTGTAATTTCACTCACTTCAGCAACTTACATACAGCACTTGCTAGCTGCAAATTCACTCACTTCAGCAAAAAGGCATTAGCTTTACAAACAGCACTTGCTAGATGCAAAAAAATTTTTTTTTTCTTCAGCAAAACATTTTGGTTTTCTGTTTGGGTTCAGGGTGCTATTGCATCCACACTTCGCACATTCTCTGTGTATGCTAGAAGCACAACTGATATACACATTGGGACAGACTTCACTCATAGCATCTGTACTTTAGTTCAGCTCGGCGGCCATTTTAAACCCCCGCATTTATTTGCAAACCCACAGACTTTTTAGTGTCGACCCGCATTCTCCACCATATGTGACAAACGCCCCTCTTTTGTAGTGCTGACGTCTGTCTGGGTTCTTCCCGACACAGTCTTCTAGGGTTAATTATACAACAAACAGGATCATGCAAAGTATTGTGCTGCTTAACTCAGGCTTCTGCCTGCTTTATTTTCATCCAAGTAAGGTACTGCAGCTTTAACATGTGTAGGTTAGAGGTACTCAGATACTTTCATTCAGCAGTTCACTCATTTGTTTGTTACAGTATTTCCCACACTGTTATTTCAAGTAAAAAGAAACCAAATTATATAAACAAAATCCTATCCCTTTCAGGGATCTAACTACACATCAAACTCAGTCTCTCTAACAGCTGCTGGCCAACTAAACTGGTTCCCCAGCTTAAAACAATGCTCTCTCATTTAGGGTCACAAGATACAGCACAGTCTTTTAGCAACAGCAGTAACCATTTGTTTGTCTTATCTGTTTGGGGTGTCCAGGCAAATCCTCTGGTACTGTGATACGTGGAGAGGCCGTCAACCTCGATACTGGATGCAGGAGAGTAGCGACACCCCCAGCCCCCAGGCTCCAAGGAGAGAGAGAGAGAAATGCAAAACCTCTCTGCTCTAAATACCTGTGCATGTGATTAGAAGAGCAGGTGAGGGAGAACTAGAGCCATGGTAATCTGTGGTCTGGATTTCCCATCCAGCTGCCTGAGTTAATGGGAAGCTGTGGAACGGATCATTTGTAACTATTCCTGCACTTTCTGCTCTAAAATGGGGCAGAAAGCTGCCTAACATCTTTGGACTATGTCACAATATATACAATTTTACGCTATGGGGCGTGCGATCTCTCTTCTCCTTTTCCCATATATATATATATATATATATATATATATATATATATATATATATATATATATATATATATATATACATACATACATACATACATACATACATACATACATACATACATACATACATACATACATACATACATATATATATATATATATATGGGAAAAGGAAAAGAGAGATCGCACGCCCCATAGCGTTAAATTGTACATTTATTGGATAGGAGGGGGGAGGGGGATGGGGAGGGGGGGGTGAAAATTCACTCACAAAGGTAGGTGAATAAAAAGCAATGTGTGATAAAATCACCGCCAATTTGGTCAGTCAGCATACAGCTTCAGCAGTCCCACTCTTACTAGACACTGCAGACAGATGATATCAGATGCAAGACTCCAGAGGATCCTTCCAACAGCCAAAAACAAATTTGTGGAAGTAGAATGGTGTCTCCAACAGCAGCTGGCCGCAATGTTGATCTGCGCTCAATGCGGCCTGTCATGCGCATGCGTGGTGACGTAATGCCGTTCCCTGACGCGTTTCGTCACGTAACTGCGACTTTCTCAAAGGGTTGCTGGTTGGTTATGTGCTGGCTGTATATTTAAGTCCACAGAGTTGCTAGGCAATCTGTTCCTGCCATATGATTGGTTAAAAATCGTGACTAGTTATCCTATCAGCTCTTCACACAGGCACTGGGACTAAAACACATGAGACTAATTGCCAATGAAACTAAACAAATGAATGAACTACAAATGGATCGGGTATAACAACAATAAAAACAATATAGTATAGTGACTAGTATTAAGGAAAGGAAACAAAACAATGAACACTAAAAGTGACCATCACATTACATTGGTCACCATAGAGCAATATACATGCCACAAATGACATATAGAGCAATAACATTGATTGAATCATATAACTGAAGTTAAAAAATGCAATCATAATTATAATTTTATATTGCCTTAAGCACTGTGAATGGGCATGTAAATTGCTCTAGAATATCTATATAAATAAAAATATAATGAAACAATATAATAAAACATATAAAACCAGGGGGATAGAAATTGGATCGCCAGAGGTAAAAAAAAAAAAACATATAGAGATATAACTATCTCAATGTATGATATATAAATATATAAATGTATAAATTAAAACAAAAGTGAAAGTAAAAATGACACCATAAATTAAATTGGGGTTGTAAATGCATAAGGGAAAATAATTCCAAATTACTAAATAGCTGAACATGCATATATTGTTATATCATGCCCAGTGTGGAGAAATTGAGAGAGAAGGAACATGAGACAAAGACAAAACGTCTCATAGGGATAAAGCACTATGGGTATTATTTATATTGTATAGCTGGATCATATATGAGTATAAACCTGTTACGCCGATGCTCGCCACAAACCGGGACCGGACCGCGGGGCTGAGGTGGGGTTATATAATCACCGACCTGAGTCCACGCAGACTGATCCGGAGTGCGCAGTTCGTAGTCGTACATCGCAGGGTCAGGATTGGAGAAGGCAGCATCGTCGTTATGGAAGCAGGAGTTCGGCAACAGGTAGTCAGGATTTCCCCGCTTCAGCTTAGGAGCGTGAGCGCGGGGGTGGCTTCTGCGCGAGGAGCGGCCTCGGCCCATGACGCCGATCTCAGCAGGAGGAGACAGCAGGCTGGCCGAAGTTCACCGCAGGGCAGCGTCGGGTAGAACCAACGCTTCAGCGCAGAAGTCCAAGGCAGGTCACTGCAAGAGGATCGCAGCAAGCCGCAGGAAAGGAAGGGTAGCCACTGCTAGGAGGGAATGCAGCAGGTACCGGTGCTGGCAACACGCTTCAGCACAGACGTCCCGGGTAGGCCACTGCAGGAGAATAGCAGCAGGCCAGTGCTGGCATCAACGCTTCAGCACAGACGTCCAGGGCAGGCCACTGTAAGGAGATAGCAGCAGGCCGCAGGAAAGGAAGGGTAGCCACTGCTAGGAGGGAATGCAGCTGTACCAGTGCTGGCATCAACGCTTCAGCACAGACGTCCAGGATAGACCACTACAGGAGAATAGCGGCAGGCCACAGGACAGGAAGGGTAGCTACTGCTAGGAGGGAATGCAGCAGTACCAGTGCTGGCATCAACGCTTCAGCACAGACGTCCAGGGTAGGCCACTGCAAGGAGATAGCAGCAGGCCAGTGCTGGCAACAACGCTTCAGCACAGACGTCCAGGACCAGGCCTCTGGATACTCAGGAACTTGGAAGGTAAGAACGCTAGGAGGGAGGCCTGGGGTGGTTTGTGGCAGAGACAGTAACATAGAGGTAGGAATAGTTATGCTCGGCGCTGGTTCAGAGCCAACGCCTAGAATATAAAGGGCGGAGATCCAATCACAGGAGGAGGGTGTGTGAGAATTCCTCCAATGAAGTAGCACAGGGCAGAAGCTGCAATGAGAGGCAGCACCTGTGCCATAGATTGCCAGAGGAAGCCTGCAACTGCACAGGTCTGCAAGGCAAAAGTCAAAGCCAGTAGTGGATTCCTTACAGTACCCCCCCCTTCAGGTGAGACCTCCGGACGAACAAGATCCATCACAGATTTGGGGGACATGGAATTGTTCCTAAACCTCCTTAGGCGAGAGGTGGCGTTGAAAGCCCATAGTTTGTTGGGATTCCTTACAGTACCCCCACCACTGGGTGAGAAGCCTGGGTGAACAGGACCATTCATAGGTCTGGGAGACATTGAGTTGTTCCTGAAGTGTCTCCGGCGAGAATTAGGTCCACAATCCAGATGTACATTGGCGAGTGCCATGAAAGACAGCGGTGGTACTGCAGTTCTTGGTACATGGACAATGGGACCTGAGGGCTCCGGAATGGGAACATCGGAAGGACAGTAGCCAGGTGTCCGGTGCATAGTAATAGTCCAAGAGTACGGGACATAGGACACAGATTGTCGGACAAAAATGGCAGAGGGACCTTCAGAGAAGGCAATGTCTTTGGTGAAATCAGCACGGAGGAAGTTGCGAGAGTCTTTAGCTTCCAAGGAATTCCGGGTGGTGGTTAGCAAGGGAATGGGGCGGGAGGGTTCACTACACACTATTGCAGCGGTACTTTTGATACCAAGCAGGGTTGCTATCCCAAGCAATTTGCGAGAGTCTGTAGCAGTGTGTATGCAACTCTTGGTCATGGTACTGGCAGTTGAAGAAGGATCCGCTTCCTTTGGTTTGTGATCTTTAGAGAGAATGAAATCCGAATTTGTGGCTTTGGCGAAGGACATAATAAGCATGTCTATACCCATAGTGGAACCATAGAGAACAGGAACGGACGCTTCAGGTAAAGCGACGAGGTCCAGTAAGGGTGTCTTCGTCTTAGGGAGAGGCCAATTGCCATACAGAACGGGCACTTTGGGCACCGCACAGAGACCTGCGAGTAAGGAGTCTGTTTGAAAGGTGAGAAAACAGATTTTATCCAAAAAACAAGGCAGGTGGTTACGCGGTGCATCAACCTTAGGGAAAAAAGTCTTGGGGTTAAAGCTGGGTGCCTCCAACACAGAGAAAGAAGACAGAGAACTAGAGCTTGGCTTCGGAGTGGAGGTCCCAGGTACCCAGGTCTCACATGATACTGTGGGAGAAGCAATGCAAATTGTTACTGTTTTAAACATAGGGTCTTTAACATCGGTAGCTCCAGGCACCTTTTTGAGAGGTAACCCTAGTTTTGGGACAGGACAGTCAATAGCAAGTACCCCAAGTATTGTGGAAGACACAGAGAAAAATAAGTCCATTTTAAAGACGGGATCTTCTGAAAAAAGGGAACGTTCCAAATGCGATACCCCTGAGTTCGTGGTAGTAGACATACAGTCAGTAGTGGATACCCCGAATACTGTGGGCGAATCAGCGTAAAACAGTATTATTACAGGAATGGGCATCCCAGACTTTAAGTCATTTTTAATCATCCCGGAGGCTGTGGCATGATCCGTGAGAGAAACTGGGGTAAACTCTCCAACAGACACAAGGGATATCTTGCTTGTTACAGAATTGGGTCCCTGAGAATCCCTAGTGAGGGCATCAGACTCCATGGGAGACTTAGTGACAGGGGTTTTGGAACCGATTAAAGGAATTGCAGGTATCACAGATTTAATAGGAGAAATACCTTGCAAAACAGAAATTTTAGTAAAGGTGATAGGCATCACAGATAGGACAGACAGAAGTAAGCTAGGCAAGGTTGCTTCTATAACAGAAGATTTGGCAGCGGCAAAGCTTAACTCAGCGGCTGCTGGAGAACTTTTAACTACAGTGAGAAGGGACTGCAGATTTACAAAGTCAGGGATAAAGGGAGTCTCAAACTTGAAAGCCTGATCCTTCAAAAAGAAGGGCCCTAACTTTAATGGTACTGAGGGAGCAACAGCAGATACGCTGATCTCAGTAGGGGTCACTTGGAAAGGAGCATAATATGTACTGTTCGCTTTAAACCCTAGGATTTGAGAAGAGGAGAACTCAGACAGTGCAAGTGGGGTAACCACGCCTGTGCTGGTCACTGAAGTGGGTATTTGGGAAGGAGTGTCTGGGACATCAGAAACGACAACAGATTCCACGAAAAGGGGTCTATGCTCAGAAGCAGGGGTCTCAGCTCTCTGAGTGACAGACGGGGTGAGTGAAATACCTAGGAGTAGGGATTCTGCGAACAGGTTTAGAGAAACAAACGGCTCCAGAGTACTTTTTACTGGAGCCAGTATTATTGCCGAAAGTTCAGGGGGCATAACCCCGAGAATTTTAGCCGAGTCAGAGGACAAAAGGGGTTGATCCTCTGAGGCTAAGGAGGTATCCCTGACTGACGAACTAAAGGGATCTACCAAGGAAGATTCACAGGGCTGACCTGCAGGGGTTAACATAGGAAAAACCCCAAGGGTTAAATTACTCTGTACCTGAGAATCAGAGAAATAGAAGCTAGTCTCCGAGAGTGGGGTCATAGGGGGTTCTGCCTCTTGCCCTAGGGACCTATCATTAGACTGCGGAATACTAGGGTTAACAGTAGGAACCTCACAGAGCAGACTAGCAGGGGTTAATACAGAAAAAACCTCGGAAACAGAGCTTAGAATTTTTGGTTTAGGAAAAGAGGGCAAACAGGACTCATTCTCTGGTGCTAGGGAAGACACACTGACCTGGGGACTGCAGGGATTTACAGTGGGGAACGCATAAGCCTGACTAGCAGGGGTTAAGACCGAAATAACCTCAGGGACAGAACTTAGGGAGGTTAACTCAGGATTAGGGAGCGTGGCAGCTTCTTCCTTAGCGGGCAGCGACAGAGAAATGGTTTGACCATTCTAAGGAGAGAGAGGTAACCCCACAGGTTTAGTAACAGGACTGGTAGCACAGAGAATCTGCCAAGCAGCAGCATAGCTGGCAAGGAGGGGATCCTGTTCTATTATGTGAGTGTCTAGTGTTGAGGAAAATACATGGAGTGTATCTTGAGACTGAGCCAACATGAGGAGGGCGCTCTGTTCTACTAGATGAATGTCCAGTGATGAGGCCAGGGCATAGATTGCCTCTTGGGCGTCGGCCAGTTCCAAAGGGTACACGTTATCCCAGGTTAAAGGGGAATCAGGAGAGCGAATACAAGCGGCTAGAGACTGTTTTAAGTTCAGGATGCAGTAAGCCTTAATAAAGAGATCACAACGGCATTGTCTTTGCAAAGGGGTTAAACCTTCATACGTCCACAGTTCATCAACCAGGGGTAGTACTTCACACAAATACTGGCCTTCATAGTGGGACTGATACGCAGGACGGGACATAACTTCAGTTGGAAAATTGCCATCCCCCGCCACGGCGCGGTCCGGTTTTAACGGGCCGAGCATACTGTTACGCCGATGCTCGCCACAAACCGGGACCGGACCGCGGGGCTGAGGTGGGGTTATATAATCACCGACCTGAGTCCACGCAGACTGATCCGGAGTGCGCAGTTCGTAGTCGTACATCGCAGGGTCAGGATTGGAGAAGGCAGCATCGTCGTTATGGAAGCAGGAGTTCGGCAACAGGTAGTCAGGATTTCCCCGCTTCAGCTTAGGAGCGTGAGCGCGGGGGTGGCTTCTGCGCGAGGAGCGGCCTCGGCCCATGACGCCGATCTCAGCAGGAGGAGACAGCAGGCTGGCCGAAGTTCACCGCAGGGCAGCGTCGGGTAGAACCAACGCTTCAGCGCAGAAGTCCAAGGCAGGTCACTGCAAGAGGATCGCAGCAAGCCGCAGGAAAGGAAGGGTAGCCACTGCTAGGAGGGAATGCAGCAGGTACCGGTGCTGGCAACACGCTTCAGCACAGACGTCCCGGGTAGGCCACTGCAGGAGAATAGCAGCAGGCCAGTGCTGGCATCAACGCTTCAGCACAGACGTCCAGGGCAGGCCACTGTAAGGAGATAGCAGCAGGCCGCAGGAAAGGAAGGGTAGCCACTGCTAGGAGGGAATGCAGCTGTACCAGTGCTGGCATCAACGCTTCAGCACAGACGTCCAGGATAGACCACTACAGGAGAATAGCGGCAGGCCACAGGACAGGAAGGGTAGCTACTGCTAGGAGGGAATGCAGCAGTACCAGTGCTGGCATCAACGCTTCAGCACAGACGTCCAGGGTAGGCCACTGCAAGGAGATAGCAGCAGGCCAGTGCTGGCAACAACGCTTCAGCACAGACGTCCAGGACCAGGCCTCTGGATACTCAGGAACTTGGAAGGTAAGAACGCTAGGAGAGAGGCCTGGGGTGGTTTGTGGCAGAGACAGTAACATAGAGGTAGGAATAGTTATGCTCGGCGCTGGTTCAGAGCCAACGCCTAGAATATAAAGGGCGGAGATCCAATCACAGGAGGAGGGTGTGTGAGAATTCCTCCAATGAAGTAGCACAGGGCAGAAGCTGCAATGAGAGGCAGCACCTGTGCCATAGATTGCCAGAGGAAGCCTGCAACTGCACAGGTCTGCAAGGCAAAAGTCAAAGCCAGTAGTGGATTCCTTACAAAACCATTGAATAAAATGTATGTATATAATAACTTGTAATTATATCTCAGGAGGCAGAGGAAAAAATAGGGTCACAACCGTGAATTAGGAGAACCACAGGATGTGCCTGATGCTGAAAACCAGATGTATTATGGATAACAGCACCAAAGCAGGGAGAGCCCAAAAAGGAAGAAGGAGACTAAACCAAAGTGCTAACATCTAGACATTCATTTAATCCACCAGGGGCAAGTGTGCCCGACTGGTGGATCCAAAAAGTTTCATGGCGGCAGAGAATTTTGAAACGATCACCCCCTGGAGCACAAGGAGAAACATGTTGTATGACCATGATGGTCATAGACTTGGGGTCCTATGTGCTAATTTAAAATGTCGGGGAATACTGTGCGTATTTAACCCCTTTATAACATTTCTCCTGTGCTCTAGGAAGCGAACATGAAGTGGACGTGTAGTGTGGCCAACGTATTGTTGGCTACAGCCGCTTTGAATCAAGTAGACTATAAAGGAACTGATGCAGATAGAAGAGAGAAATGGCAGAGCACAACCGTAATCATCCAAACAAGAAAAATTAGGAAGAAAGTGCATTATCCATAAAAAGATGTAATAGTCATGGAAGGAAAAAAGGCAAGGCATTACCCTACCAACAAGTTTCGTGCTACACAGAGCACTTTATCAAGGCATACACATCCCATCATCATTAACATATTTAAAGAGTAAGAAATAATTGGCTTACCAATCCTGAACCTTATCTGGGATCCTCCCTATAATCTGGGCGATGAGATTCTGGTGTGGGGTCACCAGAGCGCGCACACGCGCCGCCACACGCAGCCCCCGCCTCTCACACGCAATCCAGAGCCTAGCTTATTTCAGTCGGTTCACACAACCAGCTCATCACTTCCAGTAGGAAATTTTAGGTGTTCAAATTGCAAAATTTGCAAATACATTCTTATCCACAGCGACAGGTCGACAGTATGGAGCCAGAGCGTTCATTAATTGTAATACGCGCTTTGTGGTCTATCTGTTGACCTGTGGCTGTGGCAAACAATATGTGGGTCGCACAATAAGAGCTTTAAAAACAAGAATCATGAGACTTCCTGTGACGTCAAGAGGAATGGCTGCCTGAGAGACTTGCTCCAGGGCTCCCCCAACGTATAACCCAAGACAAAGCATTTAAATAAACAAATCCCCTCCCCCCCCCCCAAACCTTACAGCCCTGAACCCCTAAGACCAGCTGGGCACAAGAGGGACCTTTTCCGGCGATTTGGAGAGGGGTTGCCGGCGCTCTGGGAGGCCTCCTGTGAGCCCCGACCCCCGGTGGAAGTCTCCCCCTGACTCACGCAAAAAGTCAGAGGAAACGCCTGGAGGAGCGGTGCGGGAGGTAGGAGAGGCAGTGGGGCTAAGCTCCGGGCGTCCCGCGGAGTCCGCACTAACTGCGGGGTACGGGGATCCCCCCCTGCGAGCGCTGCCTTTGAAGTGCGCCCGCGGCCTCCCGCGGCCCCGAGGGGAAGCCGGAGCAGCATCAGCATCTCTCCGCTGCGGTCCCGGTCCCCGCTTGCCCCCCTCCCCCAGAATAAATTAAATAAATACCCATACTCCCATGAGGCGATCCCGGAAGGGGAGAGTACCCCCTGTCTGCAGGAACTGCGAGTCCCACCACGTGGCGGCAGGAGAGGAAGCGGTCATATTAAACTCCACTGAGACACCAGCTCCCCTTAAAGAGATATACGGCTGCTTGTCCCAACGACCAACTTCCAGCTGCTGCCTGAGCCTCGGGGTGCCACAACCCCCTACCTCCCCAGCAACACTGCATTGAGCCAAATAAATAAATAAATAAATAACTGCTCAGCAGCTCCAGAAACACCCCAGAAGTTCCGCAACACTCTCACACCTTCCCCCCCACCCTCAAATAAAAGGGAATAAAAATAATAAAGAGGGGACTATCAGACTTTCGGAGACGTCCCCCAAAGAAGGCGCAATGCTGCCAAAGAACAAGCAGACCCAAAACACGGTCACTAAGTTCTTTGCACCCGCGCAACGCCAGATGGAGCCGGCCGCCGAGACCCAAGAGGGCGTCGCGGACCCCGACCACACCGGGACAAGTGCGGAGCAGACCCAATTTGAACTGCCTGAACACGGACTGCACAAAGACTTCTTTGAGGCCCTATTTAATAAAATCAGAAGGAGGTTCCAGGAAGATTTGGCTTCAGCCATAGAAGGCCTCAGATCCGACGTAGATAGCCTCACCACACGTGCTGACACACTAGAAGCAAAGGTAGAGGAGGTCTGCCACACTCAATCGACAACAGAGGACGAGGTGAACAGGCTTGGTAACCTCGTGAACGAGCTAAGGGACGCCCTCGACGACCAGGAAAATAGACAGAGGAGACAAAACATCCGCATCAGAAATGTGCCAGAAACAATCCTGCCGGACGCCATACAAGCATACCTGAACAAGATTTTCCTGAAGCTGGTCCCGGATATGCAGGAGAATGAGTTACTGATGGACCATGCCCATCGTGCCCTGGATCCCAAATCCCCAGACCCCAACCGCCGTAGAGACATCATAGTCAAAATGCATACCTATACCGCAAAGGAGCGAATCATGGCGGCTAGCAGAGGGGTGGGTGACATCCAAATAGGAGAAGACACCCTGCAGATCTTTGTTGACCTGTCCGCTTTCACAATCAACAAACGCAAAGACATGAAACCCTTAACTACTATACTGAGGGCTCAAGGCATCCGCTATAGATGGGGATTCCCCTTCAAACTGGTGGTCCCCAGAAATGGACGCTTTCTAACCATTGTGGACCCAGAGGATATCCAGGACTTCCTTAAGGCTCTCGGAATACCCTCTCCACCAACCCAACAGCCTCCCGCAAGAGCGGCCAACAATACCACCTCCTCTGAGACCCCCCGTGCTTCGGAACGGCTGGCGAGCCAGAAGCAACACTAGAGCCAACTAACCACATCTCCCGCTATGGGCCGGGAGCGCCAGCTCCCAACCGAAAACCTGCCTACAGCCCATACTGCTGTGACAGACCTGCCGAGGACCGACGAGGACTTGAGGAAGACAACCAGAGGAACCCCCCCCCCCGAAGAGAGGCCAAGTCCACCCATCTACCTGATGTTCCTGCCACCTCCAATCTCGGCAACTGGCGCCATAGCACAGCATTCCCAGCGGAGAAACGCCGAGACAATCAGCGACAGACCCCCCAGTACAACCCTCATTCCCCCCCCACCACAACCCTTTCCTCCCCTCATTCCCCCCCCGCCCCTTCCCTCACCCCCCCGCCCCGCCCCTTCCCCTACTCCCCCAACCCTTTCCCCCTCCCACGAACCCCTCCCCCTAGACCCACCCCCGCCCTGAATCCCCCCTCCCCTCCTCCCCTACCTGCCCCTCTTGAACCCTCCCTTTTTCCTACCATGACCTACCAGAGACGGGGGAGCCGGAGTCGGAGGGTGACGACCCCAACCTGGGGCCTCCGACCCCGGCGATCGTGGTACAGCCCCCCAGAGAGAAAACCCTGGCTACTGAAGAGGACTATGCAGACTATATCCCTAACCCAAGGGGGTTCACAACAATCAGGTTGGATCCAACTTTTTCCCCCTGACCCAGATATGCCACCAGTCTACTCCTACCCCCCCCGCCCCTCAGCCACCACCACTGTCCCCCACCCCCCCCTCTCCGGTCCCCTGTGCCCCCCCCACCCCTCCCCCCAGAGAGGCCCAGACCTTGGTCCCCATCGCCACGCCAGCTCCCAAACAATCCAAAAGAAGAACTATTTACCCCTGAAACTGCGAGCAAACCATTAGCCCTCCCCCACCCCCCCCTCCCCTACCCCCCAGCCCCCCCCCCCCACCTACTATCCACCGCCCCGCCAAAGGGAGGCAAAGCCCAGGACAAATATCACATGACAGGACGCACAGAGAACTTATCAACGTCATGTATGAAAATGCTTACATCTATGTTAAAATGTTGTGGTATAGATCCCTCCACTTCCCCCTCCCCTTCCGCCTCCTCTTCCCCCTCCCCTTCCCCCTCCCCCCTTTCCCCCCTCTTCCCCCTCTTCCCCCCCCCCTTTTTCCCCCTCCCCCTTTCCCCCCTCCCCCCTTTCCCCTCCTTCCCCCCTTTCCACCCCTCCCTTCTCCCCCCTCCCACCCCTCCCCAATCAACAGTAAGGGTAACGCAGCCTTCAAACCCTTCTCCCCACCCACTTCCTCCCCCCCAGGGCAGCCGAAGTGATGAGTAGGGAAATGTAATGAAGGCATTAAAAAAAAAAAAAAATACGCAGCCACAAGGCAAGGCAACAACTCTCTGCCCCTCTCCCCCTCTCCCCTCCCACCCACCCTCTTTCCTTCTCCCCTCTCCCCCCTTCCCCCCCACCCTCGACCCCCGCCCCTACCCCTCCACTACAAATCAAATTAAATAGTACTCTATGAGAGTTGAATATACTACTGAAATGTGACAAAGCAGTCAGAAAGCATAACCACCCCCCCGTCTCCCCCCCCCACTCAAAGAGGCACAGGAATATGTCAACGATGAGTCCCATAGAAGGTATTTTGAGGATGTATACAACAATTGTGGGACTAGAAAGACGCTGAAATGTTTACAGTAATAATCTGATTAGGCTATGTCTACAAAACAACAACTGTGGATAGAAATGCTTTACATGTTTGCACTCAGGTTTTTCTTCATTTTTTCTCTCCCTTTCCTCCCCCCCTCGTCCCCCCTCCCCTCCCTCTCCCCCCCTCCCCCCCCAATATATATCCCTCTCCTCCCCAGTTAGTCCCATGCCCTTCAGCCTACAAGACCCAAAGGCCACACTGCGCCGCAAATTTAGACGGGAGGCAGCTTTCCCCTCATTTTACTAGGTGTCTCCATTAAACACAGTATGTTCGAAGACACGGAGGGTGTCAGACCATATACCTGTTCTCTCTCCCATTCCAGGCTTGGTGTCCTGGAAGGATCTCCAGGGGTGTTTGACCCCGCCACCTTTCTCACTGTCGTGGGAAAGGTTACTCTTTTTGTGCCTGACAAAAGCCCGTATGTTCTTTTCTTCCCCTATGTGTCCACCCTTCCCCCCCCTCCAATCCGATGCCCAGAGACGTCCTATCCCTTCCCATCCACACCGATTAGGGACCTTTGTCCTATGCCTGAAGAACGAGCTCTTGTCATGGGAAATCCAAGAGCATCAGAGCCTGGAGCTCTGGGAATACCCCCCATGGGACAATGTCTTCCATTAAATTAATCTCACTTAACGTCAAAGGACTCAATTCAGTAACAAAGAGGAATCTAGTCCTTCAGGACCTAAAGAAATCAAAGGGAGACATTGTCCTCATCCAAGAAACTCACTTCAATTCCCCAACCCCACCCAACACATTCAAAAATGTATTCCCCCAGGCATATTTTGCATCCTCACCAAGCAAAAAAAGAGGTGTAGCCATCCTTATACGGAATGGCGTCCCTTTTGTTCTATCCAAGTCACTCCCAGACCCCGATGGTCGGTTCCTGATACTACAGGGCACCCTGTCTGGCACCCCAATCACACTTGTAAACGTCTACGCCCCCAATGACAACCAACTCCCTTTGTTAAGAACACTCCTCCAATCCCTAGAACAGCAATCTTTCTCATCTCTGATTATCGGAGGTGACTTTAACATGGTGGCCTCTCACGCACTAGACAAATCGAACCCCGCCCCCACCCTCCTCACATCCTCTCCCACTCCATACACCATCCAATCACAAAAGAAAGCTAAGAAATTTAGTGACATCATGGAGGAATACTCACTAGTGGATATATGGAGGGTAGATAATCCAGGGATGGGAAAGGGGAAAAAGGGAGGGGTAGGGGATGCTCCCGCATCAGCAGGTAAGTGAGTAATTAGTAGTATGTCAGGCAAAATGCCGGTGCAAAAGAGGAAAAATATATAACTGAAAAAAAGAGAGAAAAAGATCCTCCTTGAATGCACTCGGATAGGCCAGTGATTGATGATAATGAGTGTATTTAAAAACCTTTTAATCACAAGAGAAGGTTTAAAACAGGATTGTATAGAGGGGCATGGTATATATAATCCAAGGCCAGCCGCTAATAGGCAAACCAAACAAAATCGTCCTCACTTGAGAGGAGATGTAAGTATAACAACACCTTAATGTGGAACTGTGTCGCTCAGACAATCCCCATTACTATAATACCAGAATAGACGGCCCATAAGCCATATGGAAATCCTTTTATCAATAATTCAATGAACCTAAAATGGTATAGGTCATTGAAGCTAAGTCTGGAAGGGTGATTATCTTACACCGAATGGACAGATGGTATATATCTGGATGATGTCCCTAGTCCACTTAGGCGGTGTGTACAACAAATAAACAAAACATGGTGAAAACAATAACAACGCAACAAAGATGATCATCATAAAAATGGAAACTCAACCACCATATGCATGTAGTAGTGGGATGCGTAGCTGAATAGTGTGTAAGCTCTGCAAAGGGCAAGCACAAAGTGTGCTAACGGAAACGCCCTGAGGCACGGTTCGAAGACCGTATCCAGTTATAGCCTCATGCATGTAGTAGTGGGATGCGTAGCTGAATAGTGTGTGAGCTCTGCAGAGGGCAAGCACAAAGTGTGCTAACGGAGAACGCCCTGAGGCACGGTTCAAAGACCGTATCCAGTTATAGCCTCTGTGTACTGATTGATGTTTAATGCAGAGATCAAAATCACAGGTAGCCTCTCTAGAGTCCGGTAATAAACACTAATCAGACCTAATAATTATAAGTTACTGATAGGTGCACGGGGTAAGGAACAGCCTGACTCATAAATCATATTGAGTCTCCCTCTAAGCAGGTAAATATCATATATAGATTGCTAGGGCTGATCATGGTCAGTGACCAGTACCCCTGATTACACCTCCCTCCCTTATGTGCATATATTATGCTGGTGACCTGAATGGTAGCTATGGTAAAAATGGAAACATAGCAAACATAATGATGCACAATATAATATCAGGACATAAAAGTGTCTCAGGTCCCAATAGGGGTGCTACTTAGCTCATGGGTGCATATAGAAGCCATTACACCATCGTAGGTAGAAGGGAACGGCTACAGGATACCATGGGAGGGGTGTTCCGGTCTCGAGGCAGCAGCTACAGCCGCGGAGGCGCCATCTTGGATGCGGTGACGTCACCACGCTCGTAGTCACCTGACGCACGTTTCGCGCGGGATCGCGCTTTCTCAAAGGTACGTGCACGCTCTTGGAGTGCACTTTAAGTAGCTAGTGGTTGCCACAGCGACCGCTGAGGGCGTGTCTCCCCTTCGTCGCTCGCTTGCCTGAACTGCTGCACTGTCTGCTACACAGCCGGCTCTAAATTAGTGAATCATGTCATGACCTCCACGTATCTGGGGGTATTATTAACCCTGGTAGTTCACCATGGAGCAGTCCAAGGTATTTGAGTATCCTGTGTGCTATGTGGATACTGCGGATGCAGGTGAACATGCGTCCCTATAAGGTTGTGTCATAATGTAGTTCACCTTAAAGTGGCAGTCTCATATATATACACAGTAGCTATATCCTTGCCCCTAAAGAGTGTAAGGGGGTCCAATACCCTTCGTTAGAGCACAGTGTGACAGTTTGGAACACGGGGTAGACTAGCAAAAGGAAGGAAAGGAGGTAGGTGGTTCTCCTTAAAGTGGCTATGCCACATAGGTACACTAGCTACACGTTTGCCACAGTAAAGTGTTATAGGGGGTCCAATATCCCTAGTTAAGACACATTATGATGGCTTGGGGTATGTGGTAGGGGGTAAAGGAGAATGAAGGAAATGAGGTAAGTGGCCCCATCCCCGACTGAAGTTGCAGAAAAAGTTCTGCCTGCTGGTAATTACAATTGGAATCATGGGTATCATAAGGGGGGTAGAGATTAGCGCAGGGGAAGCGAGTGGTCAAGATGCATACAGAAATACCACCCATCTCAGAGGGCAAGAACATAGATAGGATAGCACCGGATACACTGTTGGATGGTATTGAGCACACTCGTGGGTGTGTGTGGGGTAGGGAAGGGTAGGTAAGTCACAGAGACATCAAATAAACGGGGAGAAGAGAAATTCCTCGTTTAGTCCCCTAGGGACTTTGGGACTAAGGTGCCCAAAGTATAAATCCAACGAGATTCCCGTCGTAGGATCTCGTTGTCCCAGTCCCCTCCTCTACTGTGATTGGATACGGCCTCAATACCTACAAATTGAATAACTGAGGATAGTCCTTGATGTTGATTGTGTACGTGGTTAGCAACAGGGGTATCCCGATGATTACGGATGTCCCCTAGATGCTCAAGCACTCTGTGCCTCAGCTGTCTTTTTGTTTTTCCAATGTATTTTTTCTTGCAGACACAGATAATCTGATAGACCACGCCCACAGTTCTACAATTAATAAATTGACGGATGTTGAAACTACGTGTGTCATTCCAGTTATTAAAAGTCTTTGTGGAGGAACAAGAGGTGCATGCAGTGCATTTGTGACATTTAAAGAAGCCATTTGATCTGTTGGCAAGCCACGTCCCTGTAGTTGGTCTCTGATAGTGGCTATGTACCAACAGATCACGTAGACTGCTGGCTCTCCTGCTTACAATGGTCGCCCTCTCATTCAGGACCTCTCTCAGATCCACATCCTCACGTAATACATGCCAGTGTGTGTTCATAATGTTGGTAATTTCTGGCCATTGGTTGTTGAACGTACCAATGAAGCGTATCACTTGTTTTTCAATAGGTGATGTGGCTTTGTCATCCAGCAATGTATTTCTGTCTGTGTGCCTAGCTCGTTGATACGCTCTCTTAATAACTCTATTGCTGTATCCCCTTTCCATGAATCTTTGTTTCATGGCTGATGACTGGGTTTCAAAGTCCTCGTTAGAGGAACAGTTCCTCCTCAGGCGTAAGAACTGGCCAGTTGGTATCCCCTTTAGCAGATGTTTTGGGTGATGGCTATCTGCTCTGAGGAGGCTGTTCGTAGCCGTGGACTTCCTATGGAGGGATGTGGCCAGTGTCCCATGTGTGGTTTTAGAGATCATAAGATCAAGGAATGTAAGGCTCACCCCGTCAACTTCCGATGTTAATCTAAGGTTCAGGGGATTGGTGTTCAGCTCGCCAATGAACGCATCGAGGTGCGTTCTAGTGCCCTGCCATAGGACAAAGATATCGTCGATATACCTAATCCACAACAGTATGTGTGAGGTATACCGACGATAACGTTCCTGGAAAACCACCTCCGCCTCCCACCAGCCCAGATAGAGATTGGCATAGGTGGGGGCGCAGGTGGTCCCCATGGCGGTCCCACGGAGTTGATGATATAGTTTGCCATCAAAGGTGAACACGTTGTGTGTCAAAATAAACCTTAGAAGGTCAAGGACTAGTATGTTATGGTCACTGTATTCAATTGTCCTTTTGCCCAGGTAGTATTCCACAGCCTGGATGCCCCTCTCATGTATAATTGAAGTGTATAGAGATTCGACATCCAGGCTGACATCTACTTACATCTCCTCTCAAGTGAGGACGATTTTGTTTGGTTTGCCTATTAGGGGCTGGCCTTGGATTATATATACCATGCCCCTCTATACAATCCTGTTTTAAACCTTCTCTTGTGATTAAAAGGTTTTTAAATACACTCATTATCATCAATCACTGGCCTATCCGAGTGCATTCAAGGAGGATCTTTTTCTCTCTTTTTTTCAGGGATATATGGAGGGCTCAGCACCAGGGTAAGAGGGACTATACCTTCTTCTCCACCCCTCATCAGTCCTACTCGAAGATCGATTATTTTCAAGGTACTACAGTAGCAACATCTTCCAGGCGTCCTCCCAGTCAAAAATAGGCCCAATCACCTGGTCCGACCATGCACCAATTGAACCTACCCTATCCATACCCTTTGTGAAAAACACCCAATACAGATGGAAATTAAATGATTCCATGTTAAACTGCCCTGACACAGAAATGGTACTCCGCCAAAAGCTATCAATGTTCTTTCAAATTAATGCAGGTTCAGTCTCCACCCCAGCCATGCTCTGGGAGGCCCATAAAGCCTCCATCAGAGGAGACCTGATTTCAATCGCATCACACAAAAAGAAAATTAAACTTAAGCTCCAAAAAGAGATCTTAGACAAGATCACCAAGCTAGAACAGCAGCATAAAACTACGGCATCTAAAAAAATGCTCAAACAACTAAATCTAGCTAGATCTGCCCTCAAACAGACCCAACTCGAGGAAGTAGAGAAGGCACTAAGGTGGTCGAAGCAAAAATTCTTCGATAAAGGCAATAAAGCTGACAGGCTTCTAGCCTCAAAACTCAGGGGCACGAGAGTCAAATCTCAGATAGCCCGCATACAGACACGAAACGGACAGACCACATACATAGAAAAAGAGATAGCACAGGAATTTGCAGACTTTTACTCTGACCTTTACTACCTTCACCCCCCAACCCAGGACCCGGTTAGACTTAATACTAGCTCACAATATCTAGAGCAATGCAACCTGCCCACCCTATCCCAGGAAGAGATAGAGAAGTCAAATAAAAATGTCTCCCAAGAGGAACTATCTGAAGCCATTAAATCACTCAAATTAGCCAAAACCCCGGGCCCAGACGGTTTCTCAAACTCTTATTATAAAATGTTCATGCCAATCCTCTCCCCATACCTATTAGATATGTACAACTCCTTCCTCCATGGGGAACCAATCCCCGCTACCATTTCAGCGGCAAATCTGGCTATAATCCACAAGGAGGGTAGAGACCCGCTCCTCTGTGGTAACTACAGGCCCATCTCCCTGTTAAATACCGATCTCAAAATCTACAGTAAGATCTTGGCAAAGAGGCTAAAACCAATTCTCCCTAGACTCATACACATAGATCAAATAGGTTTTGTGTCAGGAAGACAGGCCTCCGACAACACCCGCAAAATTGTGGATATAATAGACCACGTGCATCTCACCGGATCCAAAGCAATGATTCTGAGCCTCGACGCTGAAAAAGCATTCGACAGAATCAAAAGGTCTTTTTTAGAAACTTTTTTTTGGAAACTTATCCAAGCCCACTACAAATACAAGTGGAGCTCCACCTACTGTATATAAAATATCTGGGGGTCAAGATTTCAAACTCGTATAACTCCCTTTATCAATACAATTACCCCCCCCCCCTATTTGACCAGATTAAAAAAGACTTGGAAACGTGGGAAAAACACCAACTTTCCTGGTTTGGAAGAATAGTGTCCGTAAAAATGAACGTCCTCCCACGGTTACTATATTTCTTCCAAACCCTCCCCATCGTAGTGCCACACCCGGCTCTAAAGAACATCCAGTCACTAATACTCCAATTCATTTGGAACGATAAGAGACCTAGGGTTCCAAGGTCAGTGATGCTCTCCTCAAGAGCAAGAGGAGGCATGGGGGTCCCCGACTTAGTCAGATATTACCTCGCAGCACAATTGAAGCAGGCTGTAGTATGGTCTGCTAGCTTCTCCCTCCCAGCTCACCTCACTCTTTGGGAACCCCAACTTCCCGCCAGGGTGTTCCACAAGACAATTTGACCAATTCCAGGGTCACAATATTAGGATGGTTGCCGATCTACTGCAGAAGGGAGAGATCCTAACTTTTCAGGCATTAAAGAACAAATTCCAGACCCAAGACCTTCATCTATTTAAATATTTACAACTTAGGCACTTCCTACACTCACTGTCTCAAACCTCCAAATTCCCCCCGCTGACCCGATTTGAAACCCTATGTCTCAAAGACATATACCAGAGAGGCCTGATATCACAGATATACAAAAGCACGGAACCAACATCAGACCCCCCGAAACACCGCTATATGCAAAAATGGTCAGACGAACTAGGTCTCCCAATAGACCTGGAAGAATGGGAGGACATTTGCCAGGGGGATTGAATAGGGACTTGTGTACCTTAGGCAGATGATATAATACAGGGGTATGTGGATGTAAATTAAATAAAAATTTGAATTCCAATTTGGATATGATACCATCTATTTCAGCTTTAGTGAGAAGTTCCTTTAACAGATTTTGATAACTGCCGACCGGGTCAGACTCCAAGATGGAGTTGGAGGCCAAGTCATCCAGGAGTCTGCGTGCGTCATTGAGATATGCATATATGTCCTGGATGACTATGCCCCCTCCCTTGTCAGTCTGTCTAATGACAATGTTATGATTGTCTTTGAGTATGTTCAATGCGTCTAGTTCATTTTTCGAGAGATTCTTATTAGTTTTGATTTGTTTGGAATAAAATGCCTCAAAATCTTGAATACCAAATTATAAAAGGCATCCACAAATCCACCCTTAAATTGATAAGGGAAGAATATCGATCTAGGTCTTAAAGGTGAATGCATACTTTTCAAGTCTTGCTCCAGATCTACCTCAGCAATACTTGTAGCATGGATAGATAATTCAAAATTTTATATGGAATCCTGTGATACATTAGAAGCTGTTCCAGACTCCATCAAAAGAGAAGTAAGGCCCTCAATGCATATTTGTTCTTGTGTGCTAGTAACAACAGTGGGATAAGCCAATCTGGTATTTGTCTCCTGAATCTTAAAATATCTTTTGAGAGTGATCTTCCTCATAAAGCTATTCAAATCTACAAATAGTTGAAAAGCATTGGGGCCGGTATTCGGAACAAAAGACAGGCCTCTTTCTAGCAAGGATATATCATAGATAGACAACGGAAGGGAAGATAAATTAAATATACTACTAGCCTTGGGTACAGCTAATCTTCTTCGGTTCTCCTTCTTCCTTTGTATGACTCTCCCCGCTCTATTTCCTCTGCTCCTCTTTTTCCCTGACCATGTGGTTTGTTGGGGACCTCGCGGTCCCTTAGGGGATAATGTTTGTCTTTTTCTCTTTCTTTTTCCTTCTCTCTCATTTTCTCCTGTCTCGGTGTCCTGTCTAAAAAATAAGGGGACCTTTGTGTTAGCTTAGATTCCTTTGGATCTAGCACCTTTGTCATGATCAGCATTGGTCTCCAACCTAACATGATCATCATGGTCACCACCAGTACCGCCATCATCGGGGAGCTTGTCCACCCCAAGAACCGAATATCTACCACCTGAGGCTGACACACAATGTGAACCCCCAGTGGAAGCTTGGGAGCCCTGATGGTGACCCTGATGACTAGAGGTGGGTCCCACCCCATCCCTGGGGGCATGGGGATGAGTCCCACCTCCCCGTGTATGAGAGCCTGATTGGAATCGCCCCCTTCTTCTATTAAAAATATGTGCCCGTTTCCAGACCCTCACCTTATCAGTAGCGTAATCGTCTTTATCACGGTTCAATTTGTGATTTTTTTCTAGCTGCTACCTCGTTCTCAAATTGACTACCCTTTTACAAGTATCATTAAATTCATTGAATTCACTGGTATCAGCATACCATGAATACATGGTTTCAATAAGGCTTGAACTATATCAATCTCAGACTCTAATTCTTTTACTTTTGTATCTCTAAATTGGATCAATAGCTTCATTAACGAGAAGGAGCAATTATCTAATGTCTCGTTCCATTCCCTGGTAAACTCCAAATTGGTTTCGAATGTAGGGGCCTTTGTAATCCTTAATCCCTTTGGGATTATTTTCTTATCAACATAATCCTGAAGGGAATATGCATCCCACAAGTGATGCAACTCATCTTTCAGAAGTTTCTCTAACTTGAAAAAGTTAATTTTGTCTATGTTGTTATCAACAACCATATCTTTATCAACTTCTATAGATGGGATAAGGCCCCACCGCCTAGTACTCCTTACTATGGCTGTTTGCATCATGATTGTACTCTGGTAAAAACACTTCCTACCACAAGAAAAAAAAAGAAAAAAAATATATATATATATATATAAAAGTGATAGTGGTGATTCTTAATATACTGCGTGAGGCTGCTACTTATGGGTTAAAGTCAAGGGGAACAAAAAAGGAAATGTAAAGTAGCGCCAATAATGATGTGATAAACAATTAGGGGATATCAAAAGAGTAATTGATTATATCCTATGAAAAATAAAAATAAAAATTATATTGATATAATATCCTATGTGCTCAATAAGTGAATGAACTATATAACTATATAACACATCAATACATAAATAAACAGTAAAAAGTGGAAAGAGGTGGTAAACCAGTCATTTTCAAATGAAGTCCATCAATAGTTGAACAATGAATACTGGTGTGGGGGTCTCCGGCAGCTCTCAGATAGGATGAACCACATCCAAGGAATACCTATAGGAAAAAGAGAAGAGAGAGCGCATGCCCCATAGCATAAAATTGTACATTTATTGGAAAGGACGGGGGGAGGGGGGTGAAAATTCACTCACAAAGGTAAGTATAAAAAAGGCAATTTGTGATATATATCCCCGCCAATCTGCTCAGTCACCATCCAGAATCCGCAGTTCAACTCTCACTTGATGCTGCAGAAAGATGGTAACTGGTGCAGGACTCCAGAGGCTCCTTCCGACAGACAAATCCACAGGATAGTTTGTTTTTTGCTCTTATTTCCTTCTCTCTCATATTTCTTCCAATTAGGCAAATCATAATATTCACGTTTAGCCATCCATTTATTTGGGAATTATTTCCCCAATTGTATTAACATACTCTATTCTATGGTGTCAGGTCCACTTTGCTTATACATATTTATGCATTCAACATTGAGATAGTTATAGTTCTCAATAGGGTCCTACATTTAGCGATCTAGCTTCTATTCCCCCTGTTTGATTTTCCCATTTACAATTTAATTTTTTATCCATTCTATTACAAAACATTTTTTATTCTATTATAATTCATCATTTTTGTTCTTAATATTTATTTCGGAGCAATGTATATTCCCATTAATAATGTTTTCAAGACATCTTTCATTTTAAAATTATCTAGTTTTATTATTATCTTTTAGTTATCTGGGGCATATACATTGCTTTAAACTGTGATTAATTTATTTTGATGGTTCACATCCAATTTTATATTTGCTTTGTTTCCTTTTCTTATCATCAGTTAGCCATGTCAACATTGTTTAGTATTCTTTGTTGTGGTATCTAATTTATTTGTATTTTAGTTGTTTAGTTTAATTTTTTAATAGTTCTCTTGTGCTTACATCCCAGAATCAATTGCTAGCAATAGTTAACATAGTGCCTGTTCTTAGAGCTGATAGGGCATTCATCCACGATTTTAAACCAATCAAAAGGCAGGAACGGGTTGCCAAGCAACCCTGTAGACTTAAATACACAGCCAGCATACAACCAATCTTCAACCCTTTGAGAAAGTAGCAGTTACATGACGAAACGCGTCAGGGAGCGGTATTACATCACCACGCATGCGCATGATGGGCCGCATCGAGCGCAGATCAACATTGCGGCCAGCTGCTATATAAGACACTGTTTAAACTCCACAAGATTGGATTTGTCTGTCGGAAGGAGCCTCTGGAGTCCTGCACCAGTTACCATCTTTCTGCAGCGTCAAGTGAGAGTTGGACTGCGGATTCTGGATACTGACTGACCAAATTGGCGGTGATATATATCACAAATTGCCTTTTTTATACTTAAGTTTGTGAGTGAATTTTCACCCCCCCACAGCCACTCCTTTCCAATAAATGTACAATTTTATGCTATGGGGCTTTCGCTCTCTCTTTTCTTTTTCATATATATATATATATATAGGCATACCCCGCATTAACGTACGCAATGGAACCGGAGCATGTATGTAAAGCAAAAATGTACTTAAAGTGAAGCACTACCCTTTTTCCACTTATCGAAGCATGTACTGTACTGCAATCGTCATATACGTGCATAACTGATTTAAATAACGCATTTGTAACAGGCTCTATTAGTCTCCCCGCTTGCGCACAGCTTTGGTACAGGTAGGGAGCCGGAATTGCTGTTGAGGACGTGCTGACAGGCGCATGCGTGAGCTGCCGTTTGCCTATTGAGCGATATGTCCTTACTCGCAAGTGTACTTAAAGTGAGTGTCCATAAACCAGGGTATGCCTGTATATATATATTTTTTTATATATATATATATATATATATATATACACACACAATCCGCTGACTCTAATAAGATATTACGGTATATGTAGTAAGGAGAATGAACCCTACAATGTCCGGTGCTCCACAACCACACGTACGACTGGGCGTTGTATAAACAAGCAATCTTGGACCAACACAAAGGTGAAATGGCAACCTTACTGACACTGAAGCAATATAAGAATAAATGTCATAGGGAGAACGGGAAACAGACTAAATACCCGGGTGGGGGGCTAGTGAGCAGGGGACAGATAGAGACAAGATGAGAAGCAGCCGTAGGATGCCCCTCTTGTGTACTCACGGATACTTTCACCTGCTGCCCTTACCTGATCTGGTGTCTTCACTGCCCGTGTATTCTTGCTGGTCCCAGCTGTACAAGCACCGCGGTTCTGAATGACGTCATCACCAGGAGTAAACTGCTGTGCTGGGACTGGTTACAGCATGCCGTGCGCTCCAGTGCTCCTTGAAGTCCCAGAGGGGGGCGGCACCAGGCACTCACGCTGGACGGGAGACATGGCTCCCCAGTCAGGAAGTAGTTGCCTGCGTGCTCCAGCCAGATGGTGGTAATAGAAGAAAAGTGTATAGGCGGTCACAGCACACAATCCGCTGACTCTAATAAGATATTACGGTAGTGCGTTATTAATGGGCAAATAATAGTAGTAGAACTTACCTCATGAGCTTTTATTCTCCGTGAATTGTGCGTCAAAAATTCGTTTGGATAGGGCTGATTTTGTAATTTATCTTTTCCAAAATATAATCAAATGTAGTTATAATCATCCCCAAAATCACATTCAAAAAAATTACTTTCGTACTTAAGCAGTACTGGGTACAAGGTTGAAAATTCACCATGTGATGCACGATGGCGATTTATTTCGTGCACGTTGGTTTCTCGCTCACCCAATAACATTGATTTGATGTACACACTGTCCATCAGCAGTAACATTGCAATCTGCTTTAATTTCTTTAATTTTGCCTGCCTGGAGAGCGCCATTTTGGGTGCTGTGTGTGGGACTGCTGCAGTGCTGTTAGCTCTACTTTGTTGTTTTTGTTTTGGCCCTGCCCCCTGTCATGAACACACCCCCGGCCCATTTTGGCCACGCCCCGCCGCACGCAAAAAAGCTCCCTATGGACTGCAGATAGCATGAAGTGCCTCTCCACATCCTGCCTGTATGCAGTGCGGGCGCGCTGTCAGAGGCAGCGGGGCCTTAGCCTAAAGGTAAAAATCAAGTAATATGGCATTAATTACATTCTTGTGAAGTACTTTATTACATATGAGAGCATCATCTGCATAATATCCATCACGCATGCATTAAACTACACACACACAATGAAGCGTAGAATATGAACAATAAGAACATACTGCTGCGGCACAGTTTATTCGAGCATTTGCCCGTTCTGTGCCGCAGCAGTAGCCTGGCGCGCGCCCGAGTGTGACGGGCGCGCGCCGAAGCAGCGGAAGAGCGCCCTCCGATCGGGGCGCTCTCCCTACCGCTGCCGGGTCCGCCGGGTCCCCCGGAACTCCCTGCCGCTGTCCCGCGATCGCGGGACACCAGGGCTCCCTCGGGGAGCCCCTGGACACGCGTGCAGGGGGCGCACGCTCCCGATGACGCGTGACCGCGCGTCTATGATGCGCGGCACGCCGAGGGGCGGCCACTAGCAAGCCGGGAGATTTCCCGGCTTGCGGTACCGACCACACTTCAATAAAGTGTGTCGGTAGTGTATATATGTGTATAGCTGCATTGTAATATTCAGCGTGAAAAATAACATTTTATAAATTACATTGTATATGTTCATCAATGCAATGTGCACAATGACAAGTGATTACTTACATTATATATTGATTATATACGTCCACCTACAATCGATTGCTTACTATTCAGCATGTAATAATATTAATGTGCGTCCTCATGTGACGTGGCTACGTGGTCATGTGACGATGATGACTCTCCACTATGAAAAGCTGCATTAAGACGCCCAGGTCACCGGCGGGCACAAGAGAGCTTGAGCGAGGACATAATGATGGCAGCAGTGAAGGACGCTAAGAGACAGATAAAGACGAACAACATTTTTTAAGAAATATTATAATGTTCAATTGTTGACATTTTAAGGTTCTCTAATCATGTGTCTACCTTCAGCGTTAACGTCTAAAATTATAGATGCATAATATTACAGTGCACGCCTGCTTCAATAAGCATATTGTTTTTTATCCAACATTTTAAGAATATTGTCACGTACAGCACCCAGCTTGCACGCGGCCTGTATACGGGACAAGGGTTAATTCTGATGCTCGCAAGCTCTCCTACTTTCCACCTCCTCAAAGGTCCGTCAAATTGACAATATCTCCTCTACAGGATCTAGGATCAATACACAACCCGCAAGTTGCCCTACTCTTCACCCCCGCAAAGATCCTTCAAATGAGTTGTATCTCTCCTCAAGCTGTCCCAATATACCCCTGCCACTAACAGGACACTAGTTGGCACGTGACTTAGATATGCAACCAGGGTTAATACACACGGCTACTCTAGCCAACCCCCCTTTCTCCTCTGCAAAGAAAGAGCAAGTTAAAATTAACGCCTACTCAATTGCAAATCATAACTATCCACTGCCACCACCTGAGGGTATGCAAATTTGAAATTTGATAAAAGATCTCGGTGTAAAATATCTGCCAGGGCCTCAGGTCCCTGTTTATTATGGAAAGACTATGCACTTTAACACACCAAAATCAGTTGTAGCAACATGTGCCTGAATTAGCAAATTATTCTCTCCAGAGCGTGTACTAGTTCATTAAGAGCCCAAAGCATTACTTATTAAATGTTTTAATATATAAAAATACAGTGCTTAAATTACAGAAAAGGTATTACAAAATAAACATACAGTTACAATAAAAGGCAGAAAAGCTTCTTAAAATAAAAGGGGTAAAACAGAAAATCCTATACGTTACTGTAACAGGGGAGTTATTCCTGTTCAGGAAATGTGCCTCTAATCCAGCAGTGTGGTGGTTAACTGCTGGTAGTCAATTAACCAACACCACTTGGCTGATTAGGTTTCTTAGAAAAGCCTGTCTTTGAGACAGGAAGTGAGATTGTTCCTGAGTATCACAAGTAGTGGGACTGACCATAGGAACAGATGTCTTGAGCCTGCCAGAAGAAAAACTGCACGCTGCTTGCAAGACACAGGGCAAAGCACTTCTGAACCTGAATGCTGATATAGCCTGAGGAAAAAGGCAGCAACCCAGGAACAGAGAAGACTTTCCCTCCAACTACAAGAAAACAGATAAGACTTTCCTTAATAAGACTTTGTATCTGCACATATCAAGATATATGTTTGGGGCTGGGAGACATGCTAATCTAAAGGGAGTTGTGGACTGCATAGATTTCACTAGACATACTCCCAAGTGAACAGAAGCTTTGTTTGACCCCTTATTTGAACATGTTTGGATGATTTTCTTATGTTAAGGAAACAGGCGCAATAAAAGCCTTATTTAATTTCACCTTAACAAGTCTCCCTTGCATACCTCTGCGCACGTCCTCCCACATATGGTGTCACAATTGGGACTGAGGTGGCCCTTGAAGTTAAAAGGGGCCCTGGAGATTGCCTGTGAAATTGTTTTGTGCTTTTTGCCTACAAACAGCCTGAGCAACATAAACAAAGAAGATCTCATGCAGCAGAGACCAGAGTTAAAGGGATACACACCCAGGCAGGAAATCTACACTGCACTGAAACCCACAAAACCACAGATGGACTCTTTTCCCCGATTCCAAGAGGAGAGAGAGACTGTGCTGAAGCAGGTAAACCTTATTTGCCTATCACAATAAAGTGTAATATGGTCATTGAAATAGGGGTTTTGCCTTCCAGCCGTAGTCAAGAAGTAAGTTAGCCCTTAAAAGGGATAGGCGTTTGTTGTTTTCAAATGTTTCACTGAAGCAGTGAATACAGATGGTGACCCACGAGCGGTACTGATTCTGCAAGTAAAGGCTGCCACACCGCATAGGACTACCAGCTGTGAATAGAGTATATGCAGAAAAGTGGGAAAATTGATGCAAGACTGTGCTGAAGCAGGGGAATTTTCAGTAAACAAGTGCTGAGGGTAAAATTGCCCTACCGGGGAAAAGGAATTGCTGAGCTGTGTAAAAGGTATCCCAAAGCCAATTTCTGAGTGTTGAGTCGCCCTGCCGGGAGCGAAAGAAATATTCCACTGCAAAGAATATATTTTTTTTTCTGCAAGTAAAGTCTGCCATAATATCCAAAGTTGAGACTGAAAATTACTGAACTCAAGCAGAAAACCACATTTGTGCTGATGCAGAGGGATTATACCTAGCAAGTAAATGGTGTAAAGCAAATAGAAGTTTTTACCTAGCAACTGCACATCCAGTATACCTAATGAGAGAGAATGCGTGCACAGTACTTCTGATATTGTAAAACTTACCTAAGAAAAAGAAAAAGTCTACAAAGATGCCTGTGAGAGCTACGACCTCTACAAGCAAAATATGCCCACCTGTAGGACTACCACAATTGGGGGTTCTAGCAAATATAGTGGCAACAGCTGCAATAGCGCCTCCTGAGGTCAGGAAGAAATTTACATCTAATAGCCCCAAAATGGAGGACAAGATGCAGCGTTCCTGTAATGAACCCTAAACCACGGAAGAGTGGCCCTTCCAGTCCAATAAAGAGGAAGACATCTCTTACGGGGAACCCAAACTGAGTCACATCCACAAAACACCCCAAGAATGGTGGGGGTGCCTGAACTCGGCACGAACCGAAAAGACCGCTCTCTATGATGACGAATATGATCGGCAGGAGAAAGAGCGGGAGCAGCAGATCACCAAATATTTCTGTCAGCTAACGCAACTGCAACAAAAGCCTGGCGTATACAATGAAGCCGCTGAAGTATTAAATAAAGAAGGAGACCCCAGTATTCCTGATGGGACGGAGTCATCCAAAACAAAAAGGCGGAAAAAGAAAAGCGGTTCTTCACTTACCGTGGAAGGAACAGACACGTCTGCAGATCCTGTGGAGAAAAAGGGGGACAGAGTTGCCCTGCAGCCTAGAGAAAATGGAGAATTCGTCCTGCGGATAACTGAATATCCAGAGGGCCCAAGGCAGAAGTCGTGTACCCCAAAGAAGTGTCTGTCCGGTGCCAACAGTGAGGAACCCTCAACCAACCATCCCAGGGAAGCGGAGCCGGAACCAGTGAGTGTCGATCCGTTCACCAGCCCTGAAGATGCCCTGAAAAATGCCAGGCATGACTGTGATATGCTCCGTGAACAATTGAAACAAAAGAAAGATGGTTACACAGAGCTACAGAAAAATAACGTGAAGCTACAGAAAGATGTGCTCACAATTTACTCTTTGGCCAGGACAGAATTGGACGATCTCAAGACTGAGCTAGATACTGCAAACGCTACTATTTAAACGCTACTATTTCCACCATGGATGAAAAGCAGAGCCAATCTGATAAAATGATGGCTAAGCTGAAGCGGAAGTATGAGGAGGCACTGAAGCAGATGACAGTCGTTCAGCAACAGGTTCACACTCTTCGCGTAGAGCTGAATGCCTCACAACAGGAGGTCAACAGTGTCTGGACAGAGGTGGACGTATCTCAGAAAGAGGTTCATACACTCCGCAGAGCACTGGATGCCTCACATCACAAGACCAACAGCTGCCACACAGACCTGGAAGTCTCCAGAAAGGAACTACACAGTCTCACTGAGGAGCTGGACATTTCTAAAGAAACTATTGTCAATCTTAATACAGATCTCAAAGTCTCTCAGAAGGAGCTTCAGACCCTCAACATAGAGAAGAAAGTCTCACGCCAGGAGACTGTCATTCTCAAAGCAGATGTGCATAAATGGAAGGAGGACTGCAAGGAGGCCCAGAATAGTACAGAGACTGAAAAAGGAGAAAATTTAAGATTAAAAAGAGAAAACTTAAAACTGAAAGAAGAAAATTCTCATTTGACAGACTACGTCAAGGAAAAGAATGAAAAGCTGCACGAGCTTAAAGAAATTAATAGACTTTTGGAAGGTGAGAAGTTTGAAGCAGAGCACCGACTGCAGAACCAACTGCAAGGTCTGCGTACGCACCTCCAGAAGGCCAAGGAGAAGCAGCAAACTCTGCAGGAAGACAATCTGCAAGCTGCTAAAGAAGTACAAGTGCTGCAGGAACGTCTGATTACCCAGTATGTCCCCGCAAAGCAGCATGAGAAACTGAAGGCTACCCTGAGCATCACCAAAGCATCGCTAGGGCCAAGCTTAGAACCCAGGTGACTCGGCACAAACGGGAGCACAAGAAGGTCCAGAAACTGAGACAAGTAACTGTGGCCCGAGCAAAGAAATTCACAGTGCTTCACAATACAATGAAAATGTGGAAGCAAGCTCAGAGAAAGCAAAGTGTGCAGATAAATTCCCTGAGAAGAGACTTGCAAGACGCACTCAAAAAACAGGGATCTCTCGCGGATGTTCTACAAGGACAAGTATTGACCCTGACCAAGCGTCAGTATCCCACAGCCACAAAAACCTATGAAGACAATGGTACAGTGAGAGCTGGGAATACCGCTCGTCTGAAATACAAGGTTGCAAAATTTGAACCACCTAAACAAGCACTAGCAAAACCTTCAGCCACCGAACAGGCAACAAAAAAAGGTACATGTGCTGAATCAAAACCAGAAGAATCCTTAGCTGATGAAGCTGAAAAGATGGGACATTCTCTGGAATTGGATGTGGAATTGCAACTAAATCCCAAAGAAGCTGTACTAGCAACTTCCTTGAGTGGAAAAAGTGCAGAGAGACGGCTTCAAGAGCGGAAAACTCAAATGGCTGTTTTTAAACGCTCTGCAACTGTTGACATACAATCTGCCTACAATAAGACGAGCACCCGACGCGAGGGAAATCTCATGACCGCCCACGCAGCAAAAAGACTATACTTGGAAAAAGTCCTCCTCGAGGGACTGAGGAGTGCTGATCTCAAGCACTTTCGGGAGGAGAAACGAATAAACTGGAGAAAGGGCTCCAATCCCAGCGGGACTGAGGGTTCTCTTCCTCCATCCACTCTCATTCAAGTCACAGAGATATCTAGAATGAGAGTGGAAGGATGGGCTTTGGCCGTGGCAATCCTGAGCTTCCCACAAACAGGGGAGTTATGTAACAGGGGAGTTATCCCTGTTCAGGAAATGTGCCTCTAATCCAGCAGTGTGGTGGTTAACTGCTGGTAGTCAATTAACCAACACCACCTGGCTGATTAGGTTTCTTAGAAAAGCCTGTCTTTGAGACAGGAAGTGAGATTGTTCCTGAGTATCACAAGTAGTGGGACTGACCATAGGAACAGATGTCTTGAGCCTGCCAGAAGAAAAACTGCACGCTGCTTGCAAGACACAGGGCAAAGCACTTCTGAACCTGAATGCTGATATAGCCTGAGGAAAAAGGCAGCAACCCAGGAACAGAGAAGACTTTCCCTCCAACTACAAGAAAACAGATAAGACTTTCCTTAATAAGACTTTGTATCTGCACATATCAAGATATATGTTTGGGGCTGGGAGACATGCTAATCTAAAGGGAGTTGTGGACTGCATAGGTTTCACTAGACATACTCCCAAGTGAACAGAAGCTTTGTTTGACCCCTTATTTGAACATGTTTGGATGATTTTCTTATGTTAAGGAAACAGGCGCAATAAAAGCCTTATTTAATTTCACCTTAACAAGTCTCCCTTGCATACCTCTGCGCACGTCCTCCTACAGTTACCAAATGCTATGGAGAGGCGCTGGTTCAGAACATGAGGTCTCCCATGCTTTTTCCAAGGATGCCCCTGGTGAGATCTGATGTTTAACAACTTTCCCTAGACTTAAATACATTATTTCTCAAGGCCCCGGCATGAGCCCACCCCTTCTACAGAATACTTTGAAGCTGCCTTCCCCAGACCATGTCTATAGACCTTGATTAAAACAATTGACACCTTGAGTGAGCTATCCAGGCTGGACCCCAAGCCCCAAGTAAATCCCTTTGAAGTTCAGAGCAGACCAAAGAAACAGTCCTGACCTGTTTCAAACTCAGCATTTTGTATTTTGTTAAAAGAATTGTAGCTCATTAACCCCTCAAGCACCAAATGGATTAACTAGATAATATTCTCATGATATTATTATGACACTTCCCTCCTTAAAATGAGCAAGGTGCTGGCTCAAACGCCAGTCCCACGCTCATGCAAATAAAACCTTTAACATTTTCTCTGGGTCCCTCTGCCTCGCTGTCTTGCCTTCTCTTACTGAATATCTCTATACCCACCCCTCTCTCTCCTACCTCTGCGGACTGTCCCTGTGCCTCGCTGTCTTGCTTTTTCTTGCTGTATATATCTCTCCCAGCATCGCTCTCTCTGATCCCTCTGCGGACTGTCCCTGTGCCTCACTGTCTTGCTTTCTCTTGCTGTATATATCTCTCCCAGCCTCGCTCTCTCTCCCCTCTGCAGATTGTCCCTGTGCCCCGCTGTCTTGATTTCTCTTGTGGTAGATATCTCTCCCAGCCTCGCTCCCTTTTCCCTCTGCGGACTGTCCCTGTGCCTCGCTGTCTTGCTGTATACTGTATCTCTCCCCCAGCATCACTCTCTCTCCCTCGATTGACTGTCCTTGTGCCTCACTGTCTTGCTGTTTATATCTTTCCCAACCTTGCTCTCTCTTCCCTCTGTGGACTGTCCCTGTGCCTTGCGGTCTTGCTGTATATGTCTCTCCCAGCCTCGCTCTCTCATTCCCCTGTGGACTGTCTGGCTGGTGTGGATGGATATATACTGAGAGGCTCCAACACCCTCCCCACTCTGGTGCAACCCCTGTCAGTCATTCTTCCCCTTTACCCAATGTGTGTTTGTACCTGGAATTGTTCGACGGGTCCCTGAGCTGGTTGGGTCACAGCGGTCTCATAGTGGGTAAACATCTTTCCAAGATCATTACCAAGCAACACATTAGCGGGAATATCATCCATTACTCCCACCTCCCACACATCCTGCCCAGTACCCCAATTAAAGTATACCTTTGCCACCGGCAAAACATGGCGGCCTCCTCCTGCCACCCCCATATGCAGAATACTCCCAGGAATGATCTCCTCCACACTGACTAATAGCTTTGGGGTACTGAGCTGTGATCTCTCGCAAGACTCACACAGGTCAGTCACTTTTTAATGTTTCATTTATCCCGCAGGCATAAATGCAAACCACTAAAAAGCTCTGATATTAACAAAATTACAAATTGTTATCCCACAACTATGCCACCATTTGTCACTTACGGCACCCAGCTAGCACGCAGCCTGAATACAGGACAAGGGTTAATACTGTGCTCGCAAGCGCTACCACTTTTCACCTCTGCAAAGATCTGTCAAATGGACAATATTTCCTCTACAGGATCAAGGATCAATACAAAACCCGCAAGCTGCCCCACTCTTCACCCCCGCAAAGGTCCCTCAAATGAGTTGCATCTCTCCTCAAGCTATCCTAATATACCCCTGCGATGAACAGCACACTAGGGGGGCACGTGACTTAGATATGCAACCAGGGTTAATACACACAGCTACTCTAGCTAACCCCCCTTTCTCCTCTGCAAGGAACCAGGGAGTTAATATTAACCCCTATTCAATTGCAAATCATAACTATCCACTGCCACCACCTGAGGGTATGCAAATATGATAAAAGATCTCAGACTAAAATATCTGCCAGGGCCTCAGGTTACGGACACACGAGACTAATGGACTCTAGCATACCATAGCCAGATGAACTTGTATACACAACACAACTTGTACATAGAAGATGTGGACAGCCATCACTATCTTATAATAATAAAATTTTAACACTTAATTATAATAAACACGAAAGACAGTATATATTATTATTAACTGATGCATTGTTGCTTTCCTGAGAAATAGGTGCCGATCACATTCCAACGTGTCTCCACCCCACTGGCTGTCTGCTCATGATCCCCTGCAGCATGGACAGGAGGGTCCTCCTCGAAACTCTCCCATATGTTGCCTGGAAGATTGTCACGCAGTGCAATATTGTTGTAACGCTCGGCCTGCCCACAAGCCAGACAAGACCCCGGGACTGAGGTGGAAAGGAGTAATACCACACACCTAACAGCAAACAGAGGCACTGCCGGAGTGTGGTAGTAGCATAGCTGATCCTGATAACAAAAATAGACAAAGTTCAGTACTTGCCAACTCCGGTGTTGAATGGTAAAATCCGTAAGCCAATGGTCTAGGTGTAGAGAGGGCAGCATGGTAGAGTGTCTGTAAGCCTGGGTCGTGGAGTGGAGAGAGCAGCGTAGTAGGGGTCCTTAAGCCGTGTCCAAAGGATATAGAGGTCCGCAAGGTACACTGGCGACACACTTTATTCGAGCTCGGCTAGTCCCACGAATTCGGGTATACCCGGGTGTATTGAGGTTTGTGACTGTTTTCTGCCCGAGTGCATTGGGTTATTTTCCAGGCAGGGATTGAAGCATTTTATTCCCGCTGGCTGCAATACTGCACAGTATATATATATATACTGCATTACAATTCATGAATTTATGCCATCTGGTAGACACGCGAAGCATTGCAGCCTATTAAATCCTAATCATTATCATTTAACAGATCAGCCGCCCATCAGCCAGGCATGAACCCAGGCTGGGAAGGCAAATGCAACGGGGCTTGTCAGAGGTGAGGAGCGGCGCATTCCAGGTATCTGCCAGGTACATACCGGGTATTTGCTCGAATAAAGTGTGTCGGTGCAGTAGAGAGTCCAAAGCCAAGTCCAAGGGGTACCAGAGAGCAGCGTGGTCGAAGTCCAAAGCCAAAGGTCAAATTCCAGGGAGGTCAGCAGAATATCCAGGGACAGGAACATGGAACTGAAAGACAAGAGAGCCAGGCACAAGCAGACAGCACCAAGGTACAGAAGCTAAGCAGAGCAAGGAGGTAATGGTGAGGGGAGACTAAATAGTGGGCTGGGACCTATCAGAGGAAGGGGAGGAGCAGAGGAGTGGACCAGGGGAGATCCTGATAGGAGAGAAGGGCCTGGGGGGCGGACCTGGTGGAGCAGGGGCAGGGAAGAGTGTGATGCGTGCGCTGACCCTGAGGAGGCGGGGTCAGGCGCATGGCACCGGTAAATGGAAGCCTGGGTCCGCGCACGCCCGTAAGGGTGACGCGCGTGACCCGGAAGTGCAGGAGCAGCCGTGGGAGAGACCGCGAGGACTGAGGCATGCCACCGGGGGGCCCGAGCAGCAGGGAGAAAAGGTAAGGAGGCACTGGAAGCGGGGATACCCGCAGCGCGGATCCTTACAATTGTGCAGAATGCAGCAACAGATCACTATGTCAGACACCTTTTCAGGCTTATACTGTAGGGCACCACCAGATCAAGAATATACTAGAGAAACCCCCAATTCAGCTTAATAATAGTACTGATTGAATTGATATGTTGCTATTGGGGCGGTATAACGTAACAGCTGTAAAAGACACGAACACAAATATTATACTTGATTACTTGATAAACATTGGCACATTCTCAGAGCAGATGTGGACATTAAAGAAGTTAATTGGCACCTACACCTGAATGGTGAGCAGACGGGCACGCAACCTCAGGGACATTTTAGTCCATAGTCACTTTACAGAGACGCCAGTTAGAACTTGGCTACCACCGAAACTGGTAGGCACTTACACCTGCCAACAGTGCAAAGCATGCTGTCACATCTGTACCACCAAAATAATCAATAATTGGCATAAGTCACAGACTTACCAAATTAGAAAGTTCATTAATTGTCAGAGTTTTGGGATGATCTTCAAAGGGGTCTGAACCTGTGGCAAAATCTATGTGGGTAAAACCAAAAGACGAGTACTTGAACACATAGGTACCATAAGGAATCAGCAGATAACCCTGTCGTGCGGCATATTAACAACTGCCACAGTGGTGATCTAGACACCATCACATTTCTAGGCATTGATCAACTTTCTACCGGTCCAAGGCGTGGTGATTTAGATTCCATCTTGCTCCAGAAAGAGGCAAGATGGATCTATACGCTGCAAGCGTTCTCACCTAAAGGGCTCAATGAGGGTTTTGTTTTTAGCCAATTCATTTAGTTTTGCACTTGACTATTATACCACATCTGGCCACAATATTCATGGTGTAGATCCTGGCACCTCTCATACCTACCTGTTAGGGCTGAATTTGACAATTTGAGTGATATACATTTTTTAAATTAATCTGTCACAATGACAAATACCAACATATCTTTATTCATATTATTTCATTAAATAATTCACAGTGGTTATTTTGGGATCCACTCCAACCACTGATTGACAGCATCATTGGTCAGCAATTCTTAATTATGGATTGTGTAGAACAGGACACAGATAGTACATCATCCGCTATTTCCATTCATATGCCTGCTACTAATACAATGTAAGGATAATACCTATCTAGAATTCTAAGACTTGTATTTATACTGTACATCACTCTGGTATACTTTATACATGGTTGCAGTAACATACTATCAGTGGACAACTCTGAGACAATTCAGCATATTTTATACTTACCTTACTTGTCTGATATATCTCTATCAACTGCACATGTGCATGGTCATGGCAGGGTTAATGCAGGCGGAATAACAAGTAAAAAATATATATAAAAGTGCGCAACCCCAAAACAACTCAATCATGTGAAAGACAATGTCTATTAGTGATAGTGATATATAAATTCCTAATAAATAATGTGAATATTAAACCAAGTGATAATGTTAGGCACAACCTTACTGTGGAAGTGATAAATATATATATACCATACAGGAACGTTGGTGTATGCGAATGCAGCTCTTAAAAAGGGAGTGGCTCAGCACTCTCATAAACTAGAGATAAAGACAAGAAAAAAAGCGCAAAACACAAATCGTGAAGTATATCAAAAACAGTGTTTTAATAAAATTGGTAAGTATTCTGCGTACATTTAGAATAAAGATCATAAGCATTTACATGTAACAACACGCGATGTTACCACACAGCGGAGTGGGAGATTTGGAGGTCTCTCAGGTAACCGGATACCTGCTGGAGCTCACATTCATCTGCATCTGGCGTGATGTCAGCACCTTGCAGCCGGATCGTCTGATGTTTGGAGAGAGGATTTATCCTGGGTCGTCTGGCTCCACAGACCACGCTCAGCACACTGGCCAGTGTGTTCCACGTGGATGTAGTCCGTTTCACGGGGGTGCACAGAGCAAATGTCCCGAACACAGTCAGCTCCAACGGCACTCGGCAGAGGGAATAAGTCCTTCTGAGCACGCAATGATGACGTCACTCGTAGGGATGTAGCTAGACACGAGGCAGGCCAATAGTTTGTAGATATAATTGTGGTGTTCCAGTCAGGGAGTAGTATATACTTTTTTACCTACTCTGTAGTGCCTTCCTATGGCTATGATTGAACTCATGAGACACCATTTAGCTGCAGGGTTCTTCATTTAGAGATTATTGCTACCTTTCTAACAGTGTACCGTGCAGTAGCTGTCTCTTTTTGTTTTTACATAGAAGATCAAGCTTTGCATTCACTCTTCACGCAGCTGCTTTATCATTAAGAGTTTGAGTGTTTGCATGGAGATCTTTGCTTACACGTCTATGCGCAGATTTGCCTTTCAACATAGGCTTACTTTGCCTTATATTGTTAGCAGCTATCAGACACTATTGATTGCTGACAATACACTGGGGATAAATATGCAATCCACAGTGTGTTGCATGTATGTGCTCACCTATTATTAAGTTTTACTGTAGTGTACTTACCAGGTAGTGTTTGCACAGATCTATTTATCAGAGATCTCTGCTTACACGTCTATTTACCAACCTTATCTCTCCTGTTTGAAATATCAACTACAGTATATGGGCAAGTTTTGCTAACTAGCGTCCAATTATTGGCTCGCTTTACTACATAATACTTGTAGTAATCAGATACCATTGATTGCTGACAATACACTAGGGATAATACTAAAACCCATAGTATATTGCATATATGTGGTTACTCATTTTCAGGTCTAAGTGCACTAACCAGCTACTCTTATCAGCTGCAGGCAATTCAATCATGAATTTTAGTCATTCATTCCCCCCCCTTAAGTGTGGTGTATAATACCTATATAGAGATCACCAAGCACAGTGGATAAAGTTTACACACTGTACTAAGCTATTATTGTTATCGAGGGTTTTAATTACTCGATTGGATCAATTATGCGTTATTTAATTGGTTAGTTTAACACCCTGTATTTTATCATTTGCTCCTAATAAAAATGTATATTTTAATTCATTCATTAATCACAAAGTTAGGGGTCAAGTGCAATTAAATTGAGGTTCTTGTCCTCTACAGCTGAACTGCCAGATCTATCAAGACAACTGAAACAACTTTTCAACAGTCCAAATGTCCGCTCTATAACCGATCGAGTTGATATATGTGTCGCATTATATTGCTCCTCTGCAGGGGTTTGAGGGTTAACCAGTGGTGTTAAGAGCCACGGTCGGTTCCCGTATCCTGAATAACCTATAATACAGTGTAATAGATTAATATTACACATTGTACAATGTACTAATGTAAAAATATATATATATTGTTATTCGATAAAAAACATTACATACATTAAAACTAAAAACGTTATATAAGATGTGAGGTGTTTATTCCTATATGAGAGACTCACAAAACATGCAGATATCTGTCTTTGAGACATTAGTACATAATTGTATAGTACATAATTGTAGTACACATCCATAGTATAGTCAATCATAAATGACATTATGTAATGTTAGCTACTGTATGTTGTCTATAAAAATGCTTAAACATATGTTTGACATAACTGCTGCATTGTCTGTAAAATGTGTGTTTCTGTGTGTGTGTCTCTAAATATGTGATACAATCAATTCACATGGACATTTGTATTATAAAAAATGATTTTGAGATTATAAGATGTAGCTTCAAGTATTTATTAATATAGTTGTGAGTATATGAAACACTATACTATATATGTCATAATAATATGAATTTTCTATCAAAAATACATAAATATAAAACATACATGAATTTACCACTCAATTGTATTATGACCCGTTTCAAATGCATGGAATACTGATGAGTTTCTCAGAATAGAAGAATCATGGCTAGAACCCGAGAATCTGGCTACCACATTAAGAATCTTCATGTTGGCATCGCATACCACCTGCACATTGATGGAGTTAAAGTGTTTCCTGTTACGGTACACATGCACATTCCAACTAGGCAGCATCAAGGCAAAATGCAATCTATTGCACCCATCACGCATGGTAGCCCTGCTATGGTATAAAAGCCATTCCTGAGTTCCAGCCACTCTGTCTGCTCTCTAATGAATATAACTCCTAGCGTGTCTAGTCAGTACACATAGAAACTGGCTAAAGGCCCGCAAGAATGATGACTGCAAGACCCCGTCTACTATGCCCACAGTTGTCTGAAAAGACGCAGAAGCAAGAAAATGTAATGAGCACAGCATTTTAACAAGTCCAGGGACTGCACGACCTCTGCCTGTTATGAAATGTAAATCTTCTCTTAACTCTGCACTCTGAGCTAAGATTGCATCTGTACTCAAGTTATATCTGCTAATAATTTAATCCACAGTAAGCCCCTACAAAAGTGTGCATTCACGGTATGGAACAGGGCACCACCTCTCTCCTCTTTCCTCTCCCTCTCCTATCCTGTTCCTATCCTCTCCTCTCCTCTCCCTCCTATCTGGTCCCACTCCTCTCCTCTCCCTCTCCTATCCTGTCCCACTCCTCTCCTCTCCCTTTCCCTCTACCCCTCCTATCCTGTCCCACTCCTCTCCTCTCTCCTATGCCTCTCCTCCAAAGCCAGGCTTCTCCTTCTCATCATAATGTGTCTCAACTCTATCTCTATCCATCTCTGCATCTGCCATCTCTACCACAAAGTAAGTGTTCAATTGCCTTCCTTTAAGTAGCTATGTCCTTATGGGATGTGACTTCAATAAATGAAAGGTGTTAAGCAAAAAAATAATACAAGTAATAGCCTCCATGTGTTTTTAAAAACAATGAATATGTGTTCATTATCAACCTGAAATCATTATAACCTGATATCTTTTTAAAATGTGACATAACTATTCATATACCTTGGTTAGCCAAAGTAAAACAGATGTTTATAATGCCACTACAGGTAGTTCTCGTTGTCCAACATTTCACAACGAATGGCATATCCAACGCTTTATAATGCAACCCTAAGGGCTGTTTTTCGAAGCCGGAATGCGTTATCCAACGTCTAAATGCATTATCCAACGCTTACCGCCACTGATTAACATGGGACTCACTTTACACCGGTTACACTATCCAACGCTACTTCCAGAACGGTTTCCGTTGGATAACCGAGGAGTGCCTGCGGTTAAGGTTAATTGGTACTAAATCATTGAAGCATGTTGACATGTAAAGCTGCAGTTCAAGCTGCCGTTTAAAAAAAATTGTTATTTTCACATTAAATATGTGCATCAATACAATCTGCACAATAACACGTGATTCGCTAAGCTACAGATCGATTCATTCTCCTGTAATCGATCGCTTGATCAGGTTTATTACATTCAGTTCTTGCACAGCATTGTGGGCAATGTAGTCCTGGAATTTGATTGACTGTGCAGTTACAATTATACAATTGGTGCAGTGCTAAGAGAGGGCGGGGCTCAAGAGTCAGAGCCTATCAGAAGGGGAGGGGGGCTGTCACTTTGGAAATGCTTCCTACATTAGAAACATTCAAAATGTATTTAATACTTTTTTGTTTTTTTAAATGCTACAAGTATTTTCTCATAGTACCGAACTGATTTATAAAAAAAAACAAAAAAACACATGTAGGAGTTGCTTCAACTGCTGCTTTCAATTCACAGACACCCACAACATAATAAATAATAAAATAAAAAATTCTATTACATATGAAGGATTCTTGGAAAGCCAACCAAAATATGGTAGTAAACCATAGTAGTAAAAACATTGTAGATTGATGACAGAACATAACATGTATTGAATATGTTAGAAATGCTGTCTAAAGGTTTAAATGTACTGTATGTTACCAGGTAGAACATACTGTATGTCAACACTGTCACAAGAATTAAACTTATATGTAAAAGCTGCTGGTCAAAGTGATGTTTTGACAAAATGAAATTGATTTAATATCATTAAATATGTGCATCAATACTATCTGCACACTGACAAGTGATTAGAAATGTTGCAGATATATAAATTCTCCTGTACTCGTTCAATTGGTCGGGTTAGTAAAATATTTTACTGCAAAGCATTGTGGGACATTTAGTCCATGTAGATAATATAAATGGGCAGTTACCAGATACAATTGGTACCCTGCTAGAGAGAGACCAGGGATGAAGAGCCCAAACCAATCAGAAGAGGAAGGGGATGTGACTTTGATAATGCTTTATACATTATAAACATTGAAAAATTACATTAAATGTATGGCATACTTGTGTTATTACAAACACTTTTGTCATAGCACATAAATTATTTATAATTCTTTATTAACATGTTTGATATTGTCTGAAATGTACCTTTAAGAGGTTATGATAGGACTATCCCGCGACCCCGCTGAACTAAGACATTCATGTACCCCGTATATAATCATAACATCAACAAGTCATATCTTAACACATAAATAATGTATGCAGTGACACTATTAGCTCAATAAGGTAAACGGTTATATGTATTAAAACTCATACTTTTCAAGACCACGGAATCACAAATACAAAGTAATATGTCTCAGCTCCATAGACTCCATGCTTAAAACATATGTTAACAAAAATACATTTTTTTTTCAAAAGTCCCGTCTCGCCGCTTATCGACAGCTTCTCAACACCTTCTCGCTAACTTTTCCTGATGGGATGATTGTGAGGGAAAATCTAAATTGTAAAGCGGCGATTACCATCAATAAGCTAATCGGGGCTACTAGAATAGCACAAGTTTGAAAAGCTGGCTTATTGCAGCACGTTGGCGTATTTATGTTTTCGGCAAAAAAAATGGCGACTTTTTCTATAACGCTGAGTTATCGAGGCTTACTGAATCGCTGTAGCCTTTTTTGGCATGAGGCCCCAGGTCTGGATAGTGGAAGGTCCCAATTCTTATCCTTCCGCGGAATGACATGACAAATTTAGATAAGTAAATATATTAGTTATCAATCACGCCGAACAAATATCATCAAATTATATAGCCAATTTCCACAAGGAATCAATCTCAGAATTAATTATTTATTCGAGAAAAGAAACACTTCTACATGCAAACCACGATATTAAAATTAATGTGTCTTATAAACAATAAAACATCCTGTTACATAATCAGAATATTTGGATTATCAAAATTGCAACAATAGACAAAGTCTAAGCCAATGGAAATTGTGGACGAATATAAATGTAAAGAGAGAGAGTGGGCTAGATGACAACAGATTTTGCTAACTATATGTGTTCAAATATGTACAATATATAGCACTAAACCATTATGCGTACTATGAAGAACCATATTCTGTATTAGATAATATCCTAATTCTCGCCAAAATGACCAAGGTCCCAGTCAGAATTAAGACCAAATAGAACCTGTGTCTTCATGGTAAATATCCAAAATAGCTCAGGACGATCTAAAGCATTCATTCTGTTGCCACCCCTAATGCATGATGGTAGTTGCTCAATCCCTGAAAAGGAAAACACATCTAGACCTCCTTGAGTACAACATGTAAAATGATGAGAAATTGGATGTGTCAAATCCCCCTTTTCAATGAGTCGCACATGCTCCATGAATCTCACTTTTAGAGCTCGAGTAGTGCTGCCCAGATATTGTTTACCACAGTGACAGGTCAGGAGATAGACCACAAAATGCGTATTACAGTTAATAAACATTATGGCTCCAGACCGCCGACCTATCTCTGTGAAAGAAAAATCAGACCCTGTATTCATACACTTGCAAATTTTGCAGTGTAAACATTTAAATGTTCATTTAGGAAAGGGGGTGCAGATGGTATTTTTTGACTTGAACAAGCTGGGGGACACATAATTAGCAATGGTTTTAGCTTGCCTAAATACAAACTTATGTCCCAGTTAAAAAATCTATCTTATAGCTCAACTGATAAAAAATATTGTCAAACGACATTGAAATGTTTTATGTTTCAGTTTGTGTGCTGTATTGGGTAATAAACAGTGTGTTTTAAAAGATGTACCACTTTTCTGTGTTTTTCTCTGAAATATAGTTGCTCTTTCCATCAACGCCACTTCTTTATAGGACCTATTACAACCTCTACTCAGAAATCTATAAAAAAACGTCTCTGGATTATCTTTCAAAGTCATCATGGTTAGAACAGTCTTATAAACTGTCCCTTAGGGATTCCTTTAATTAAAGAATTGAGGTGGCAGCTGTCAGGTCTTAAAAAAGTGTTTCTAGAATTGATTTTACGAAAAATATCACTTTGAATAAGTTTGTGTTGATCAATAAATAAATATAGGTCTAAATAATAAATATGGTAAAAATCATAATTGTGTGTAAAGTGCAAATTTAAATCATTAATGTTAAGGTGATTAAGAAACAATAATAGTGATTGTGTTAAACCGTTCCAAATAAAAATAAGATCATTAATAAATCGTTTTAAAAATAATGATCTGATCTCTGAAGGGGTTTCCATCTCCAAACACATGGAACGATTCCCACAAACCAATAAATAAATTGGCATATGATGATGCAAAGCTGGTTCCACGTTCCACGTGTTTATAGATGGAAAACCCGGTCAATCAAAAAATAATTGTGGGTGAGTAAATAATATATGGAATCTGAAATGAAAGTGCACTTTGTTGATGAAAGATCAGAATTTTCAAGAAAATATTTGACAGCTGCCACCCTTTATTGATGTTGAATTACCGTATAAAGGGAAGTTACTTTGAGTGTAATCCATAGGTCATTTTTATCCCATGCGACAAATTCGAATTGCTTGAGAAGGTCACCACTGTGCCTTATATAAAATTTGGCAAATATGTGTCAACATATCTTGAAAGACCAAATCCTGAAGATCCAATGCTAGAGACTATTAGCCTCCCTGGAAGGGAGACCAATGTCTTATGGATCTTAGGGAGATGGTGAAAGATAGGGATAACAGGGTGATCTTTGTACAAACAATTTAATTCCTTTTGATCTAATACACAACAAATACTCACCAGTTCTAATAATGACTTCAATTCTCTAAGAGAAGGGACGGTAGGATCTCCACGAATAGTGATATATGAAGTGGCATCTCCAAGTTGACTGAGAGCTTCCGCCTTGTATTGACAGCTTTCTTAGACTACAATCACCCCCCCTTTATCAGCTCCCTTTATCATTATATGTGTGTTAGATTTGAGAGTGTCTAATGCATGTTTTTGTCTCTAGTGAGATTCTCTATTGGCTGAGTTAAGGGAGAGAGATGAAACGTGTAGCTTCTTGAGAGGAGAATAAGGTCTCTTTCTATTAGTTTTTCAAAAGTGATCATACTTGTATCTTTACAATGTGCAGGATAAAAATGTTACCTAATTTTTAAGCCAGATCCTCTACGACCCAAAAAAGTTGTAGGATCATACTCATTACTTTGTTCATGTAATAAATCATTTAAATCCTGCAAATTACAAAGATCTTTAAAGGATGTTGGTTCATTAACAATTTCATCAGTTTAATCAGAAGAATCCATTACAATATCCTTATCAAGAGGGACCATTGAGTTGTCATCAACCAATACTGTTGTAGGGGAATCTGTGCCCTCATTAAGTAATTTTTTTAAGGTAAGTTTATGCACGTAGCGATGTGTATCAATAATAGTATCGAATCATTTGAAGTTCATTTTGGGAGCATATTTAAGTCCTTTGTCCAGAACTGATAACTCAGTATGTGTTAATATAACCTTATAAAGGTTAATAACCCCAGTTCTTGAATCAAGGACTCGTCTTTCTTTTTTGAGGATATGGAGCTGTGTTTTCCCTTCTAGTCCTTTTGGGCCACGATAGTTTTTTGAGGTACGTGGTTGTGATCTATGTTCAGTATCCCTCTGATTTTGATTCCAGGGGTTGCATCTGTCATCATTCCTCAATCCTACTTGTTGGAATTAGCTCATGGTTGTTATGTCCTGAGAAAAATGTATTTGGGAAAAAAGGTCATTATCTGACATATCCGAATCTCCACTATGTGAATAAGAAAATTATATATTTTTCTTTAGAATTCACCTTGCTGTTCTTTGGGCTGATACCTATTGCCTTTGTGGGGGGTGGATGTTTGTCCTATGACCAATACATGATCATTTTTATGGAATACGCACTTTCTCTATTTTTCGGAAACTATGGATGCCTTCAAGAAACTGGCACACCAACTCTTTTTCACCTAAAGTTCAAACCTATGCATTTCACAGAATTATTTTTCCGCTTCATCAGGGGTATCCATTAATGATGTCCATCTAGCCTTATACAGATGCAGCCAGTTGCATATCCAAATTGCCCCACAACATGTGCTGGTGAACCACGGACCAAACGTGGAGTGTTAACAGCCAAGTGCAGAGTAGGGGGAATGGCCCATCAGGATTAATACAGCGGGGGTCCATGTTTCTAAAGGGAACTCCAGTGTGTTAGTCCTACCGGACTATATCAGTCTGGAAGAGATGTGCAATGAGAGTAGACAGACTCAGTCACACTCTCTACGCACTTCTAACAGGTGATCACACAGCTTTGAATTTAATAAAATATCATTGAAACAGGGGGTCTCATGAACCACATTCATTTTGGCTTCAGGGACTTTTTTATGTTGCTCATTCATTACCATTGTGGTAATCCTTGCCACAATTGTGGGCATAGTTTACCTCTGTGACAATCAATGGGTTTATTGGCTATTGTTTGTTTTTATTTAATACTGGATTACCTAGATCTGGATAATAGGGCTTTTGCCCATTACTTTACTGTATGTGTTGGGGGGAGGGGGCTGTTGGGGGTAGAGCGGGTGGACAGTAGTGCCCTTTTATTACCATTGTGGTAATCCATGCACCAATCGAGGGCTCCACAGTGGCAATCAATGGGTGTATTGGCTAGTATTTTTTCTTGTATTGTATTTTAATGTTTTTTAAATTTAATTATCTAATTTTTGTTTTTTTGCGTAACAAATGAACAAAAGCGCTTTTAGCCATTTGGCTACAAGTGCTTATTCCAATTTGTATGCATGGTGATGGGGTATAGGAAGTTACCCCGGGGATGGTGGTTAGACCTACTGGGAGGGTTCTGGAAGGGGTTAACCCCTTCATTACCTTAGCAATTACAACCATTAAGATAATTAAATGGTTTAGCCTGTCACGGGAGACCATTTAAACCGGGATCATTCATTGAGCAAAACTAATAAGTAAAACAAATTGTCATTTATTCCTTTGAAACAGACGTACACACAGTGGATTACAATTATACAGAAGAAAACGCACTTACTGGGGGTCTGGGCTACAAAACTAACATTTCCTAGTTGATATAGCACAGAAAACAAAGTCTTTACAAGTCCTTTAGATGTCCAGGACTAAGCCCAAAAAGTTCTGGAACTGATCTCGGCATGCAGTTCCTGCCGCCACCACTCTTTCCACTCTGGAGGTGCTGAAATCCCTTGACAAGGAGCAAGTAACAAACTCCCGGGTATGGATTTTGGCTTGTAGTTCCAGCCGCGACCGCTACGTTCTATTCTCAGAACATGGCCCCGAGAAGTGGGACTTAGAAAATGTCGAGCCTTGAAATTTCTGAAGCCGGTTTGCATCTATTTCTCTCAGAGAATCTTTTGGCCAGTTCAAATCTGCTGCTGCTGTCATGGCACTTAGAATCTCTCGACCTGATTGGCTGCAGGATTTCTTATAGGATTTTCAGTCCCATTCACAGAACCTGTTAACCAATCAGCAATGTATAAATATATGTACCTTTATACATCAGGTTAATAACATTTTATCCAAAAAAAAGTCCCTCGTGTTTTATTTTACTGAAACTATCTGCACGTTCATTGCCAGAGCTCTACGAGCTTCCTAAAAGAAGTTAGCAAAAAAGTTGGTTCAAAAAACACTCAGGGGGCTATGCACTAAGCAGTGATAAGTCGTTTTAAGAGCGCAAAGTGCTCTTAGAACATGAAGTTCCGCCGAGCGCTATTCACTAAGCCACGCTAACAGGCACTTTGCGCTCTAAAACTGACTTTTTCTTGAATTTTTTTCAAAGTCCAACTTTGCTCGTACGATCAGCTGTTTGCGCTGAATCCTGCCCTTCTGCGGGATTCACTAAGCAACGCAATCTGATCATATGTGAAAGTTGCGCTGAATAAAGCTCACCAGCTAAACGCTGGTGATAAAAAAAAGCAGGACTTAGAAAAAATTATTTGTTTACATTTTTGCATGCGCAACACCCATACAACAGGCCGGCGGGTGTCCCCAACTGCTCCGGGGTGTCCCCGCAGCAGTGCGGGGGTCCCCGCGGGAGTCCCGGGGTACTCGCGGGCCTGCGGTAACAATGTTGTGCCTCCAAAAAAAAATAAACAATATTAATAACTAAATACACCCCCCTAACACATACAATACAGTAATGGGCAAAATTACTATTATCCACATATCTATAATAATGCATTTGCCCATTGTAAATACATATAACTTTCAATAAATACAGTCAATAGATATTAAACTTACCTTTTACAGGCACCCACGATGAAGGCCGTCTTCATCCTCATCTTCATCCTGCCCATGCTCCCTCCGATGCTGCAAAACACACACAAGAATAAAAACATCCAACGTAATGTCCCCTAACCCCTTAATCACCATAGCGGTTATTAACCGCTATAGTCATTAAGGGGTTAACCCACCCTCACACACCACTCGGGAGGCCTACATACCCTCCCCCACTAACCCCCCACCCCGTGAGGCCTAACTACCCTCCCCCCGGGAGGCCTACCCACATACCCTTGGGCCAATACCCCCTTCCCCCACACCCAGTACCCACAATAAAAACAATACACTGCCGCACAATAAACATCATTCTATTTATTAAATACATAACCCACCCCCTGCGCCCCCCATAAATACATGATTTATTCTTTTACATACAGGGTTCATACCCCAGGCCCACATGAGTCCCCGGTGGGCCTGACGGTTCACCTCACAGACCTACAGGTTACCAGCAACTTGTTTCATACAGGGTCTGGAGGCCTGTTGGTGGGTCCTGCCAGGCGCCATGGATGTCTGGGGGCCCCGGGTCAGACCCACAGGTGTCTGAGGGGCCTCGGGTGGTTCCCACGGGGGTCTGGCGACCCATGGGTGGTCCCTACGGGTCCGCGGTGCACCCAAAGATGTGTGGCCACCGGTTCTTCCCCGCAGGTTTCCCCTGTGGACCACACAGCCTGATACCCGTGAGAAGCTCGAGGATACCTCAGGTGGTCTCCAGAGGTCTCTCGCAGAACCAAAGGAACCAACCCTGTATGTAAAAAAAATAAACCGGGCCTATACAATAAATACATAGATCCACCCCCCCCCCCCCCCCAACACATACAGTACAATAATGTGCAAAATAACTATTATCCAGATATGGATAATAGATTATTTGCCCATTATGAAAAACATAAAACATGCATAGATCAAGACATGAATTCTTAATCTTAAAATCACCACATTGCATGTTACAATAAATCCAGCATCGATTGTAAATATAAACCAACAAACCAGCAGCGACACAAATGTATATGAAATGTCACACAATTGCATTGAGTGTGTACATGATGCAATTAATCTGTGCATCATGTAACACTATGCAAAATATATGTAACAATAAAATACACTATGAACAATGTCCCCTAACCAAAAATGCCATCATGAAAATCAAATAGAAACTAAGAAATATCAATACAATTATCATCAATCAATTAATCAATTTCCTCAAACAATTACAATACAATACAAATCAATTAAACAATTCCCTATTCAATTCCTAAAGCCAAACCGTTGCCAAAAGAATTCTAATTTAAAGTAACCACCATCATTCTAATCTAACTACCAGAAATAAACCATTACAAATAACCTGTAACTAAATACAAATTACATTATTCACAACAATGACAAAATAAAGCTGATAAATACATTAGCCATACATGAAAAGAACATAAACATTGGCAAAACAATCAATTATTATCGTTGTATGTCTATCCATATAGATAGATAAACATAACATACAGGGGCAATAATAGAGCATAAAAAACAATGCATTTACATACAAAAATCACATAGAATACACCCATTCAGTGTCAGTGAATGTATGTATATACATAGATACATTCACGGGCATTAAATGGGACTGAAAAAATAAAAGACATGAATCAAAAATAAAAAAAACCTGTAAAAGTTAAAATAATAAACTTTTCTTATGTTTACTCACCATTAGATGCCCACTCACCGAAATCCAGGCGACCCGGAAGCACAGGAACCAATCCACAGGTAACCATAAAATAATAAACCCTTTACAATCCACGTCTGTGTCTTTTTTCTTCTATTTGTAATCCTTCCCGTCTGTCTTAGGGTCTTTTCTTCTTTGGGGTCTTTTGTATTGTATTGAATGTCTTTATTTATATAGCGCCATAAATGTACATAGCCCTTCACAGTAGTAATACATATCATATAAATAACAAATAATATTAATAACAGGTCATGGGAATAAGTGCTTCAGACATAAAAGTAACATTAAGGAAGAGGAATCCCTGCTCTGAGGAGCTTACAATCTAAGACGGTCTTCTCCATCTTCTTCCGTCTTCTTCCGTCACACCCTTCTTTTCTTCTTAGGAGGGGAGGTGTTCCCTCCTTGGCGACTGGCTTCAAAATGAGGCGACATAGGCTTTTATAGGCCTATGACGTCACATTTTGGTCAAATGTTTCCCACGGTCCTGATTGAAAAACATGTAATTTGGCCAAAAAAAAAAATGATGACGTCATTTAAAGGCAATGAAAGCACAGCCAATCAGAATGGCTGTGCTTCAATTGCCTTTAAGATGACGTCATGAAAAGAAAGATGGCCGGCGACACATGGTACGGTAGTCAATCAGAGCATGGGAACTCTATCCCAACTCTGATTGGCTCTAGTAGACCATGTGACAGAGGCTTGGGGGAGAACGGATGTGACGTCATTGAAAGCCTGTCACATGGTACTAGAGCCAATTAGAGATGGGATGTATTTCCCACACTCTGGCTACCGTACCATGTGTCGCCGGCCATCTTTCTTTTCATGACATCATCTTAAAGGCAATTGAAGCACAGCCATTCGGATTGGCTGTACTTTCATTGCCTTTAAATTACGTCATCATTTTTTTTTCCGGACAAATCACATGTTTTTCACGGCCCAATCAGGACCGTGGGAAACATTTGACCAAAATGTGACGTCATAGGCCTATAAAAGCCTATGTCGTCTCATTTTGAAGCCAGTCGCCGAGGAGGAAACACCTCCCTTCCTAAGAAGAAAGGAAGGGCGTGGCGGAAGAAGACAGAAGAACATGGAGAAGACCCCAAAGAAGAAAAGAAGACCCCAAGACAGACGGGAAGGATTACAAATAGAAGAAAAAAGACACAGACGTGGATTGTAAGGGTTTATTATTTTTTGGCTACCTGTGGATTGGTTCCAGTGCTTCCGGGTCGCCTGGATTTCGCTGAGTGGGCATCTAATAGTGAGTAAACAAAAAAAAGTTTATTATTTTTACTTTTACAGGTTTTTTGGATTTTTGATTCATGTCTTTTATTTTTTCAGTCCTATTTAATGCCCGTGAATGTATCTATGTATATACATACATTCACGGACACTGAATGGGTGTATTCTATGTGATTTTTGTATGTAAATGCATTGTTTTTTATGCTCTATTATTGCCCCTGTATGTTATGTTTTTCTATCTATATGGATAGACATACAGGGATAATAATTGATTTTGCTAATGTTTATGTTCTTTTCATGTGTGGCTAATGTTTTTATCAGCTTTATTTTGTCATTGTTGTGAATAATGTAATTTGTATTTAGTTACAGGTTATTTGTAATGGCTGATTTCTGGTAGTTAGATTGGAATGATGGTGGTTACCTTAAATTAGAATTCTTTTGGCAATGGTTTTGCTGTAGGAATTGAATAGGGAATTGTATAATTGATTTGTATTGTATTGTAATTGTTTGAGGAAATGGATTAATTGATTGATGCTAATCTTATTGATGTTTCTTAGTTTCTATGTGATTTTCATGATGGCTTTTGTGGTTAGGGGACATTGTTCATAGTGTATTTTATTGTTACATATATTTTGCATAGTGTTACATGATGCACAGATTAATTGCATGATGTACACACTCAATGCAATTGTGTGACATTTCATATACATTTGTGTCGCTGCTGATTTGTTGGTTTATATTTACAATCGATGCTGGATTTATTGTAACATGCAATGTGGTGATTTTAAGATTAAGAATTCATGTTTTGATTTATGCATGTTTTATGTGTTTCATAATGGGCAAATATTCTATTATCCATATCTGGATAATAGTCTTTTTGCCCATTACAGTACTGTATGTGTTAGGGGGTGGGGGGGATATGTGTTGGATATTGTTATGTTTATTGGGGGCAATTGGCCCCAATAAACATGCTATTGTGCCTTAACCCCTTCACTACCTTAGCGGATAGCCGCTATGATAATGAAGCTGCTTTAATGTATTTTTATTAATAGTGTCCGGGAGCAGGGGGTCCCCTGAACTGAACCGCATTGATTTCTGCCTCAGGGACCTCCTGTTTCCCGAGTTACAGGCCCCGGTTTGGGGCATCGGAGCCCAGTGTCGCCGCCATCTTTATAGAGCCACGTCGTGTCTTGGACGCTATAAAGATGGCGGCGACACTGGCCTCCGATGCCCCATACCGGGGCCAGTAACTCGGGAAGCAGGGGGTCTCTGAGGCAGAAATCAATGCGTTTCAGCTCAGGGGACCCCTTGTTCCAGCACACTATTATTAAAATGTACATTAATGCTGCTTCATTACCATAGCAGATAGCCGCTATGGTAAGGAATGAATGATTATTTTTATGTGTGTTTTGACAGTAGTTTAGATGTGTAGGGGGTCTCCAGAGCTTAACCACATTGGTTTCAGGTCCGAGGACCCCCTACTTCAGGAGATACGGGCCCCTTTATGGGGTGCCGGTATCCCCTGCAGAATGTAAATAACCCGGTCACGTGACGTGGAAGCTTTAAAGTGCAGGGGATACCGGCACCCCATAACGGGGCCTGTATCTCCTGAAGTAGGGGGTCCTCGGACCTGAAACCAATGCGGTTCAACTCCGGAGACCCCCTGCTCATGTACACTATAAATAAAATGTATTTATTTAGTGTACGATCGCCTGTAACAGCCTTGCATGGAGATGGCAAATCTCCATGCAAATGTAACATGCGGCTTTTTTTCTATCAGCTAGCGTACGGGAACTTTAAGTGCGATAGCAGAGGGAAAAAAGCTTGCACGCACGATAAGCCAGTTTTGGGCACGTCCGATAGGAAATGGGCTCAGGGCCTTAGTGAATCTAATTTTTTTCAGGCCAGCGCGAAAGCTCAGAGCTTAGTGCATAGCCCCCTTAGACACAATCTCCAAGCTGCTTATACTTTCACTGGAGCCGGACAGAAAATATTTTCCTCCTCGCCACCTTATGGCTGATGGGAGATATTCTGAACCCTCATACCTGGTTCTGGGGGTTGGGGCATATACTGAGGGGGACCCGTACTATACTGTGGACCCCTTGAATGTACCTGGGATGTTATTTATCCCCATGCCCCGTTTTACCTTTTTGGTCTGTGCTGAAGCAGGGAGACCTGGTGGTGAGTCGCGTAACTGCTTCCTAGGGAGGATTTTGTCCAGAGGTCTGTGCCTACATGTCCCCGGGAATCTGACCCGATTCCCGGATACATTTTTGTGGTGGCCAGCAAGTCTGATCCCCTTCTATCTAGGCACAATCCGACAACACTTTTACCATAAAATCCCCCCTGAAACTCACACCCTGTGAATCTCCACTGGTTAGCACTCCTGCAAAGGCAAAACACACATACATCTGTTATTACATTACAGCACACATGCCATAACTGGGTTCAAGAGCTGATACTCCAAACTCCCCAATATAACTCACAGGTAACCAGCTTGGCATAATACCTTAATTATTGGCCTGGTTACCCCCTCACTGTCACAGATAACCCATCCAGCAAACCACCTGAGGCCTAACCCCCCCCTTCCCGGGACAACTACAGTACACCCTTCACCCACCCCATTAAAACACAAGTAACCCCTTAATTACCTTAGCGGTAGTAATCACTAAGGTAATTAATTTGTTACTAGTGTTTTAATGGTTGGGAATTGGCCCTTACATGTTGATGCAGGAGAGGAGGAGGATGCCTTCATCATGGTAGGGGTAAGTAAAACGTATTACTTTTATTTGTAATGTATTTTATTGTATGTAGTTTACTGTACATGAATGAGAAAAAGCGCTAGTAGCCATATTTGGCTACTAGGGCATTTGCCAATTCTTTTGTGGGGTGGAGGAGGGTTTGTTGGGGGTAGAGGGGGTAGGTGAGGGGGGTAGTTGCCCCGGGGTGTTTGGTTAGGCGTTTTGGGTGGGTACTTGGAGGACTAAACCCTTTATTACCTTAGCGGTAGTAAGCATTAAGGTAATGAAGGGGTTACCCCTACCACCACCCTCCCAGTAGGCCTAACCACCCACCCTGGAGCTACTAGCCCCTTCAAACACTCCCAGTACCCCCAACAACAACAAGCCAGGTACTATGGTTTCACCCCTTCATTACCATAGCGGTATAACACTGACTTTGAAGTAGAGGAGTCTGGTTTGAATCCCATTGTCAGCTCCTTGCAACCTTGAGCAAGTCACTTTATCTTCCTAGGCTTCATCTGAGAGAACACTCGTCCCATATCAACATTACTCAGAGGCATAGCGAGTTTGGGAAATGCAAATTGAGCTATCTCTTCAAAGCATTGTTAACCTCTGCTGTCATAAAATGTTTATACATCCATCCATAACTGGTCTGTGTTTTTGTAATTGTTGTCATCTACTACTAGAAGTTGATGACTTTATTCTATGAATCCAAAGACCCTGAAGTCACCTTTGAAAATGTTCAGCATGCAGATGGTCACTTACTGAGGTTTACCCTGAGAGAAAATAACTGGCAGACTGAATGCTGACATCGATTTCACAGCACGCTGAAATTACCAGCACAATCACAAGTGGCTGGTTTATTTAAATTGACTAAAGTTTATCATCAGATAAAGGAATACTTTCTGAAAACCAGACTCATGATATGAGTATAAAAGAAAGATTGGAAGCAGTCCAACATTTTTAAGTCATTACCAGAGTTTAGTTGCAACAGTTTATTGATTCTAGAAAATGTCTGTGGAACTAGTGTTAGAAACTGTAAATGCAATTTATTGATAGGGTCGCAATTCACCTGAAACAGAACTTCTTCATCATACACTGGCGACACACTTTATTGAAGTGTGGCCAGTTCCGCAAGCCGGGAGATTTCCCGGCTTGCAAGTGGCAGCCCCTCGGCGTGCCGCGCGTCACCGATGCGCGGTCACGCGTCATCGGGTGCCTGCGCCCCCTGCACGCGCGTCCAGGGCTCCCCGAGGGAGCCCTGGTGTCCCGCGATGTGGGGGACGGCGGCAGGGGGTTCCGGGGGACCCGGCGGACCCGGAGAGGAGAGGGGGAAGCCGCGATCGGCGGGCCTCTCCTCCGCTGCTTCGGCGCGCGCCCTGCACCCTCCGGCGCGCGCCAGGTAACTGCTGCGGCCGAGAACGGGCAAATGCTCGAATAAACTCGGCCGCAGCAGTAGCATTGTTGTTTGTTTTCTTTGCTCAGTTGAAAATGCAGTTTAAGCTTGTACCACTAATTCTGTATGCGCACACAGCAGTCATACATGAAAAACGATTAATCAGTTGGTATATCTTTGTATATTCCCAACTTTTCAGGAAGCTGTGAGAGGTTTCCTGAAAAGTCAGGAATGTATGAAGATATACCAACTGTGGGGCAAATTATAGCCAAGATTGAAATAGGGGAGATAATGTCCTGGTGTTTTGGATTTGCCCCTAAAAATGTGTAATGCCACCAAAGTCCCTCCTCCAAAGTAACTGGTTGTATAGGTTTACATACAGTAGGTGGGCTGCAGAGTTGTGCTGCTATGGCTGCATCATGCAGCTGGAAAGACAGGTAGGTGGTTGGGTCCGCCATTTTATAAGACACATCCGTGTGCTGACCTGTGGTGCCTGGGGGTGTTCTGTGGGTCAGCGTGTAATTTAGTGCTGTTGTGTGCTGGAGACATGTAAAATAAATAAAGTATAGATATTTAGAAAACAATGGATATAAAAAAATAATAATAATAAGTTTATTAGTTAAGGTGCTAGGATAAAAGTTAGGACACAATTTTAGACTGAAACACACATACAGTATAATGTATGTATATGCCTGTATTTATGCAGCAGCTCTCGGGGTCAGCAGAATAAACAAACCCATGCAGAAAAAAAACCAGGATTGCTGTGCTAGATAAAGCAAACAAAACTAACAAAGACAAGGACAACCTTCTGGGAAAGGATACAATGTCTCCTCTAGGGAGAGGGCTTACAGCTACAGTCTGAGTGAAGAAATGGCTACATACGGTGACCTACGAGAGAGTACGAAGTCTGGAAGTAAAGTCTGTCCCATCGAGTGTGAAAGAAAAAAAAAGAACGGGCAACAACATGGCAAATTTAATATGTTTGTTTTGCAATAAGCTTGAGCGTACAAAACAGTGTCCCTTCAGGATTGATGATGATGAGGATGATTCTTATGTGGCCCCAGAAAAGAGCAGTACCCGCAAATGAAAGCTGCACTTGCAAAATACTGTATGTCCAGAGTGCAGGACCCCGTAATCCTGGAGCCAGTGACCAGGAATTTGGAGTCACGCTGTCTAGAATGAGACCAGGTGATGAGCTGATAGATTTAGTATGCTGAGCGTGTCATGATCCCAGTCACATGAAATAGTTGTGTCCCTATGTTCTCAAATATAAACAGTGGCCACAAGAGAAGCACGAGGAATATTGTATCAAGCAACTGCAACAACAAGGAACTTGTGAATGCGAAGAAAAGGCAGAAGCTTTTAACAATGAGTATGTTTGTCAGAAGCTACCAAAGTAAAGAGGGAGAGAAATTAAAAGTAAAGTGTTTCTCAATTTACAGCAGAAGTTACAGAAATGTTTGATGAACCAGCAATGTCAGGAAAGCGTGTGTCAGAAAGGAGCGGAGATGTTCTGCAGCCCAGATCGACTGGTGGACTCACCCTGGGAAAAGCGGCATATGAAAAGGATGAGAAAAATAATGATGAATCCTTGAACCAGGTTAAATATGCCTTAACTCATGCACTTCAATTTGCTAGGCATGATTATTATTAGTACAAAAATGTGAAAATAAAGTGCGCTACTAATGTAATCCTAAATACAAAAAATAGGCAAATATACAGTATGTCTATATCCCAGTGCACCTGAGTATACTATTTTTGTGTATTAGGTTGAGCGTTGAGTCATTTTCTAAGTTGCATGTCAGACCAAAGTTTTTCAGTTTTATCAGCTGCGGTTTACAGAAATAGCACTGTGAAAAACAGCACAGACAGCCACTCATGAGGTGTAATGCTGTTTAAACTGTTCTGTGCTGTACAGCACAAAGCTGTTTAAACGGCATTACTCCTCGTAAACAGCTTACTGTTTCCATTTTCACGTTGATGTACAGTATGGGCAAATGCAGTATGCTCTGAACAGACCAGCATGGAGGTAAATGCAAGAAAAGATTATTTTGTATAACGAAAAACTTCCAGAATGTCAGAAACAGTGCTCACTTGCACTTCATTGAAACAGATGTTTATTTTAAAGGGATCTACGTTGTGAACCTTTCTCAAGATAATAAACAAAATTAGTGACACTACTATGTACCTTCAATTACCCAGTGTCCACTGCGGGATGCAGAGGAAAAAAATTAGTGAAGAGACTGGTGCCAAATTTGGTTGCTAAGCAATGTCGCACCAGAAGCCCTAGTGTCTCTGCAATCCATATCGGGGATAGTCCTGCCAGGATTTTCTGTCTTTCTAAACTGAGCTGTTATGGGATACCCAACCCCACTTTCCACCAATGACTCTCTGTCGACCAATTATCCATCATTCCTGAAGGGCTTTCACCCCCTTCCATCTACAGTAGTCCGCAAAAGGGAAAATCTTAATTACCACAAGCCTTAGCTAAGCTTTTCACCCTTAATCATGCACCGGACTCCTGGGCCTACCTCTTCTGCCAGATGATACCACCTTTCTCACCTGCTCCCTCCAAGCTTGCTTATGGCTAGAAGCCACACCAACTCCTCTTTCTCTGCAACTCCCCTGGCTCTCAGTCTCTGGGGTATATCTGCTAGGGGGCCTATACCTCCTTCTGCTTGATCCAACCATTTCCAGCCTGTCCTTAGACCCCACCATTTGGACACAGACCTTCATCCACCTGAAAGTCCTCCATGTCCTCCTTCACCAGAACAGCCAAAGCCCTAAGCCAATCTATCCAGGGTCACAGTCAACCCACACAGCGATGCCGCACATGCTACCAAAACCTCAGTAAGACCTTGATTGTGTGCTCCTCCACCACACTCCAACCCTCTTCCTCCATTGTTGTTCTGTAGGTAAGCAGCTCCCCCTTCTTAAATACACTAACACCAACCCCCTTATCTAATTAGTAACCCCTACCTGACCAGAGGGCTAGCCTGCACCCTAGTCATACGCTCTCCCTTCTAAATTCAGCAGTTTCTTTACACTTTGGCTTTCAGGAGTACAGGTGACAGGAATAATGTAACTTGTTCATCTACTAAAAAATCTATATCCTCCATGAAATGAAGAGGCTGTGAAAGCTGCAAATGATCTGTAATTAATCAATGCTACACATTTTTCTTGTCATGTTTTCGTGGCTTACTCATTTATTGTCTAGGTGAAGCAGACAACAGCAGATTTATCCATATCATAAGAGATTGATGCTGGCTATGACATGAGACCCAGCTTTATTATTTTATTTTAAATACTTATACTTGTCTGATTTTGACAATCAATAGCATCCATCACTTCTAAATTTAAACAAATGAATATATCTCCTATTTCACTAGATAGAGGTAGTGAAGACCTGCAGGCTAATAAAAAGCCATAGCCTAGAAGGTGAGATATCCTTCAAGACTGAAAAGCTAACAGTGATTCACTATTTTGCACTTATCTGTTATATTTTTCCAACACTGCTGTTCCAGTATCTACCCTCACCATTATTGAATACAGGAGTATCAAGGCACAACAACACAACAACAACAACAACAACACCAACAACACCAACTAGGACTTTCAACTTTGGGGTAGATCCTCAGAATGCTGTTGATTTGTTAACTTTATGTCATCTCAATTTTAAGTATCGATTTCCATAATGCATATCCCCAAAGGTGCTTAGCACAACAACGTCCTGGCATTTTTGCTAAGAATAATGGATCGATACATTTTAATCGACTTTTGGCGTACTCATATGCAAATCATATGGTAATGAGTAGTTTACCTAACAACGGAAATTCTCAGACCTCTGTTAATGTTGGCGCATTGAAGTAACGCAATGATATTTACAGCTGCGACTGCCTTTATCCTAAGGCGGCCGTAGCCGAGCCACTCTGATAACCGCGGCCAGCCGCGGTCTGTTTTCTTTTTTTCCGGAGCGGTTTTTGATATGTTAGCACCTGGATTTTTAGTGCAGTCTGCAATACTGCAATACCGTCTAAAAACTCAGGTGGGCGTTCGCAAGCTGTTGTCTTAAAAGTCTAATAGCAATTCAACCTACAGTACAGCCGTACATTTTCTGCAAGTCTGTGTGTGCGCGCGCAGTAATTGTAAATGTGAAGATTTATACAGTATTACAAAAATATAACGTTGCGTCTTCTTCGAATATAAAATTATCACATTTCTACAGTATATGTATTATTTAGTAATCAATACTTTTACTTATTTTCATACTGTTTATATTATGCACATGCGTGTACTGTACAGTACTGTATGTCTCATTTTAAAATTGTTAAAATGCATAGGCGTGTTACAGTATCACATTTCTGCGCATTAAACATTATGATGACGTTTTGAAAATATTTCTTTGAACTGATAATCCATCATACAGTGCTCTGCCCCTCGCCCCCGCACACACACAGCGCTCAAGGATTTCAACTTCTTATCTACACCTCTCCCACACCATTCATTTTTAATGGATGGCTTTCTGGCTTGAATCTTCCCGAGCGTGGCATTACATTCCTGCGCATGCGTGTATGACTCCCCATTCATTTAGAAGTTAGTTCAAGTTTAAAAAATATATATATTTTTTTTTGGTTATCGACATGGGATTGCATAATAATTCTGGATGTTATGAGAATCAAGTTTTAAAAATATATATTTTTTCGGTTATCGACATGGGTTTGCATAACAATTCTGGATATTATGAGAATCAATCACTACTGTTGCTTTTTAATTCTACACTAGTCATGTACGTTCTTTATGAGGTGGGTGGCATAGTACTGTGATTTTTATTTGGGCGTGTTGGTGTAACATACGTGCTTGCCACAAACTGGTACCGGACCGCGGGGCTGAGGTGGGGATGTATAAGCACCAACCTTAGGCCACGGAGTCAGGTCCGGAGTGCGGATTCCATAGTCAGACATAGCCAGGTCAGGATTGGAGAAAGTAGGGTTAACGTTATCCAGGCAGGGGTCAAGGCAGGCGGCACAGAAGCAGAGGTCAGGGAAACAAACCGAGGTCATCAACAGGAAATCTTGGGTGAAGGTACTTCAGCATAGGAGGCTAGAACCTTGAGAGAAGCCACTGCAGCGGAGATGCTTCAGCGAAGGTGCTGCAGTGCGTCAGGAAAAGGCCAGGAGTAAACTCCACTTGGAGGAAGCAGGAACCAGAGGTGCAAACACACCACAGGAAACTCTGGGGAAACCAGCGTAGCCACTTCAGCGCGGCGAAGGCAAAGTCTGCCAGGAACAAGGAAGCAGCACCAAGGCTACTATGCAAGTAGCCCTAGGCAGCAGGGGACTAGGCGCAGGATACAAGGCACAAGGAGGCCTAGCAGGCCAAACAGTCTGTGACAAGCACAGTTACTTGCAACTTGGATTGCAAAGTCTATGTCCAGCAACTTCCTGGGGGCGGGGCAGGAACTAAATAGCACAGGAGGCCAATCAGGCCAGAGATGCACAGGAGGCAGCAGGAGGCAGGTGATTGCAGAAGCAGGGAATAGTTTGTCTGGAACCGGCAAAGCTCCGGATGGATGGGCTCAGCCAAACCCAGGAGTGGATTCCTGACATGTGGGGATCAAAACATTATGATGACCTGTTGAAAATATTTCTTTGAACTACAGGTAATCTATCATACAGCTTCTCCCCCCCTCCCCCCTGCACACACAAGGCTCAAGGATTTCAACTTCTTATCGACACCTCTCACAAACCATTCATTTTCAAATGGTTGGCTTTGTGGCTTTAATCTTCCCGAGCCTGGTCTCACATTTCTGCGCCTCCGTGTAAATCTCTTTGGGTGGGACCTTGTTGATTATTAATGCACATGCGTGTATAACTTCCCATTCAATTAGAAGTTAAAGTTTATTGATTGTAGAAAATGTCTGCGGAACTAGTGTTAGAAACTGTAAATGCAATCCCTCCATTTGCTGTTTTCTGCCTGATGACAAAGTTTATTTTCTGAGGAAAAATAAAAGTATTACTGTAATGGTTGGTCCAAATTAGTCAGTCCCCTAAAGAAGTTCCCACAGTCAGTCCCCACAGTCCCCTCGGTCAGTCCCAACAATAATTTTCTCGGGGGGCATCTCTTGTTCACATACACGCATGTGCCTAGATGTGATGACACGCATATGCGTTTCAACAAGGTCCCAATGAGACATACAGTAGGCGCATGCGCCTAGCTGTCCACCAATTGTTCAGTATCTACTGTAGAAGCTGCTCAGCCAATGATATTGCTGGACTACATTTTCACGAATTGTGACTAAAATAATAGAACTAAATAACCATAAGCAAAGCGATTGATTACAAGAGAATCGCTTGACTGCATTGATATTGATATTTCAAAAAAAGAATAAAATACGACAGCCGTACTCACTATAAACTTTGCCAATTGGTTAGCGCCAAGCCACTGCCACCAGTCCTGTATTCTTGATTATACACGTAGTTGACAGGTGACAGCAGGCCTGCTACACCTGTAGTTGACAGCTGATGAAGCTGGTAATCTTTTTGGTACATGCAAGCTTGCTTGTATCTGTATGTGAAATCCTGTTCAGGCTGCAGATATCAAGGCGGGGACAGACAGCAAGGGTTGCCGGTCAGCAGGTTTTCACTGACGGTCGGACCGTTATTGGAAGCCGGTGCTGGCACTGGCGCTGGCGCATTGCTGGCCTGGAAAGACGATTCTTAGTTGGTTTTACCATGACCTTTCACCTTTTGAAGTCTCCATGATCAAAGACACTGGAAAAATCTGGCGCAACACATAAATACCCTCCTCTAACTCCGGGTGTAAGATCAGTACGAAAAAAACACGGATCGATACCTAACTTTTTCCTTATTGCATGCTTCCACACACGAGCATCTGGTGAAAATTTGTAAAAGTCATAATTTTCGCTAAAATATTGATAAATTTGACCAACTGTGGCCATCTTATCATCTTCTGCATTAATTGTGGACCATATTAAATAAGCGTACGTTAAGTCGGGCTTTTTTAACACGTACTGCAGCGGTGTACTCATTTCGGAACTCTGAACAATACTGTAGAACACCAGACACTGTGCATTGAGTTTTTAATATGAAACGCCTAAATTGATACAGTATTGTAACTTCTTCAGTACCAAGATCAATTCACAATGGACCACTGTGGTATTTTTTAAACACCTGCAAGTCGACACATTACTGAAGCACATGTACAGTACTGTAGTGTACACATTAGAATACATTACAATTCATGAATATCTGCCACCTGGCAGATACTCGAAGAATTGCACCCAAATAAATCCGAACCATTATCATTAAACAGATCAAGCGCGGGTGATGGCCGGCATGAATGTGGCATGAACGCGGTTAAGCACGTGGCATTCTGAAAAAGTCACCGGAAAATAACCGAGAAGTGTTCAAATAAAAGCGGCCGCGGCTGTAGTACCTTCCCAAAGCTGCTCTTACGCACATCCAGACCCTGATTATCATTGAGTTATTTCTTAAAATAGCCTAAAAGCATTGTAATGAGTATAGGACTTAACATTTTCATTATAAAAAGTTGCGTGTCATACAAAGATATATATTATGGATCATATGAATGTCTGAAACACATCATAAACTATATTATGTTTTTCAGTTATCACAGTGATACAGTACTGTATGTTTGTGTGAATAATTATGGTATATAATGTAATAATGACTGTACAGGCAGTCCTCGGATATCCAATGGAATCCATTCTGGAAGTAGCGTTGGATAGTGAAACCGTTGTAAAGTGAGTCCGATGTTAATCAGTGGCGGTGAGCTTTGTAAAGCGTTGGATATGCCATTCGTTGTAAAGTGAAACGTTAGATAACGAAGACTACCTGTATAATGTATGGGTGTACAATAATATATATCAGGTGATGAAGCACTTTATGTGTGAAACATGTAGGGTTATTTGAGAGACACGTTTTTGTTTCTGAGACTTTGCTCTAAGTAGAGGATCACCGGCTTCCATTTCCTGTATTCGACTAGCCCCCTTGCTTCACTGTTTGCGAAAGACGCTGCCTGTGCATCGAATGTCTCCATCAGTATCGATTCCGGTGGTTCATGCTGAGTCTAAAGTTTGCTTTAAATTGTGAGTTTTGATTTTTTTGCTTTTTATTGCCTATAAAGTATTGGAAACTTACCTTGGTGCGCTCTGTCTTCTTCTCCTGGCTGTCAAGTTCTGTCAGAGGGTGTATGGCAGGCGGGAGATACTTTCCTGCTCTCCTCTTCATTCCAATTTGTGTCAAGATGAGCTGCAAGAGGTTTTCTCTATCTACCAAAGAGGTTACCTTTGAGTATTTTGCTCAGTGGTCTCCATCTTTTCGTAAAAGACAAATGCAAGTAGACACAAACATTTCTTAATGCATTCACATATATGAACATGATGCACACCATACAATGCATAAGAAACCTTATGCCAAATGATGGAACATGAATAATTTTACACACCCACTGCAGATGGGCAAAACTACTGTAGGTGTGTGAAATCAGAACATACCAGAACATTACTTTCCAATGCAAAACCAAAATCCTTAAGATTTTTAGAACCAAAACTGCAAAATGATTTAGAACCAAAATCAGAACACCAGGCCATATGCCCATCTCTCTGTGTTTCGATCCATATCTTTTTAATTATTTAAGTTTCCGAGTTGTTTTTTATGAGTATATAATGTACATATGTTAAGATGTTTTCATGTCTTATTATGCTATTTTAGTATTTTCTTACTTTTCTTGAGTTTTTAACCATAATTAGGTAAAAATCCCAAATTCAAACCAAATCATGGATTGGCGAAACGAAAACAGATTTTAATTTTTTTGGAACCAAAACCAAAACACTAGTGAAAGTGTCCATCCTAAATATCATCATATGCCACAAATTATTCTAGATGAGAAAAAAGAACTATTCATAAGCAAGGCTCCCTTTCAATTTGTTTAATAAAAACAATTAGTTTTACATAGCGACTTTGCATCAAGGCAAATGTGGAGTAATTCTAAGGCAAAATAACTGCATGAGATGTACAGTATGAAACAAAATAATTATATTGCTTTGTGTTGAATTTTTCATTAAAATGCAGGTGCAGGTACAGTATATCACGCAGTATTGCACCATTTGTGCTTTGGTACAGCGACCCCTTTGTGTGTTCTGGCTGCAAAACTGGAGCAAAAAGAAACAGCAAATTTATCAAAGGAAAAATCCTGCTGCTTTCGATAAAATTATTTGACTTTGATACATCTGATGTTGCTTGACCCGGTTTGGCAGCTGGGAGAACCTATAAAGAAGGAAAATGTAAACTAAGACAAATGAACAACTACAGCCTTGTTTGGTGACAGTCACAAATGTTACTGCCAATATTTTACTTTGAATGTAGTTTCTGGTTGATGCTTCCAAGAAATGGAATGCAGATACAAGACAATTAGTACATTTTAATTAATAAATAAAGATTTATACAGCAAGGAGTAACGGAGAAATGTTATACTACATGCAGGATTTATTATGACTGGATATACTGTTAAATTTATTTATTTTTGTTAAACTATAGTTTAACTTAAAAGGAGTAGCAAAGGTTGTATTATAGTGAATATTACATTTATAAGCAGGAACAAAAACAAATCTATTTTCTAGTCCTTTTTCACCTTAGGATACCGTACATACAGTATAATGTTGTCCCCATGGTCACTAATACACAATTAAAATGCAATGAATTAGTGGATAGGGAACCATATACAGAAACAATTGCACAGCAGACTGCATACTGCTCCCACGAAGCTTCAGAGGAAAAAAATCAATAGGTAGTTTGAGTCACCAAGCGTTTCTCTTAGAATTTATCAAAAGAAGTATCAAAGGCACACAATAAAGAAATGGAAAATGGACGGTTTGCAGCCAATAAAGCCTTATGATAAAAATAAAGCCCTTACCTGTTTGTCAGATATAATAAATACTTATTGCAAGAGAATGAAAGAATGGTCGTAGCTGTTTTATGTCCTATATGTTTGCATTATGATGAGAATATGTTAAGGGGAAATGATAGCTTTTCTTGAAGGAACAAGTAATCACAGTCAGCTTCTATTTAAGGGGGGTATAGAAGAGTGCTGTAGCATCATTATGAAAAAGATAAATTATATATAAATATGCAAGTGATTTAATGCAACAATCCACCCCAAAAATAAAAATGGTCATAACATAACTCAGTGTTTCCCAACTCTAGTCCTCAGGGAACCCCAACAGGTCAGGTATTAAGGATATCCCTGCTCCAGCACAGGTGGGTCAGTCAAAATGACTGAACGCTGATTGACCCACCTGTGCTGGAGCAGGGATATCCTTAAGACCTGACCTGTTGGGGTTCCCCAAAGACTGGAGTTGGGAAACACTGACTTAACCTGATAGTATATGATGTGCTGATCTATTTCAAATTTTCCTTTTTTTTTAATCTTAATTTTTTTGTTGTGTTTTCACCTGTTTATTATTTCTATGTCTGAATGGGTGTGATTGGCAGCAGCCATTTTAACCTCCCAGGGTGGCACATTTTCAGCAAATATAATCTCTGGAATTAGGGAAGATGATATTTATTCTTATAGTGATCAATATTGGATTTCTGCATTAACAAAAGAAAAGAAAGGATCTGCTATATCGAGAGAGATAATTCTAGCACTTGATTGTTTCAGAAGAGAAAATTAGGCTGCATGGAAACCATTTTCAAAAAGATTGAAATAATCAAATGAGGGTTTAGATTTTAGCGTTTCAGATGTTTCCATACGAGCACAGGAAAGCAAAGGTCCCATACATTTTTTACAAAAGCAAAATTATCTCCTTCAGTTCTGAACATTCTTGGTTGGTACAGTATAGGGCAGGCAGCCCATTTTAGTTAAAATAGTCAAGTCTTGGAGACTATTGTTAAAGGAAAAAGTAATCATGCAGTGTGTACTGTACACACTTAAGAGGAACTAGCACACAGACAATAGTGGTAAAAAATGAATTACATCAAAACAAAGTTTATTGTTTAAGTTCCCAGTGTAATGAATACAATTCATATTTTATTATGATATACTACACATCTTTTGGCAATGTTTTACTTGTGATTATTTTTCTTTCTCATTAATAGATTTGGTGTGCTTTTGTTCCAGAAAGTACAGTTTTTGATATAATTTGGTGGTTGTCATTTGCTTGGAGCAGAGACCTAAGTATTTGTAATGATCATAATCCTTAGGTTTATATTTCTCATTTAATGATCTTAACAATTGAACCCTAGTCCAAATTATGCATTTAGGCAAAGCTCTACTTAACACAACAAGGATTTAATCTTTAGGCTTCCAGTATACTGCAATTTTGTATCGTTTCTCTTCCATGCTTTGAGGTTACACAAACCAATCAAGACTCCACATAACGTTTGAGACTTATTTTCTTTCTAGGTCCCCCTACCTTGCTATAAGCATCATTAACTTCAGACCTAATTAAAGTTATGTCGCTCTGCCTACTTTGAAGTAGTATATTTGGAGAAAACCCATTACTACCTAGCTAAAAATATAACCTCCCTGAAGAAATAAAACAGAAAGGTGAAATAGAGTACCCAGGAGAGGTCAAAGTACAGCTTAGAACATAAACAAAACAAAGAAATTAACCCCTCCAAAAAGCGCTAACCTGCACTAAATTAATTATTAAGTGCTAACAATAATGTGCTAAACAATATGTGTCATTACGAACATCAAAGTGAGAACAAAAAATATATAAATCAAGCAGCTTGGTGACAATAATGACAGGCTATTCCAAACCTGATAACAGAAGTGCACAAACAAATATAAAGTCCCCAGCGCTAAAAGTCCAAGATACCGTGACCTTAAAGGAAGTCTCTGATCTTTCAAGATGGTAGTTGGGCTTGATAAAGATGTTCCAGATGGGACGGTGTCTTTGATGTAGATGAGTACACCTTCTGAAATACAGATGACAGACACACCTGATTGCGCAGCGTATTTCTACAATCAGATCCCTATCTAAGATAGTACAGAATCTTACTCACATAAGTTACGTCAGTATGTTCATTGGAGAGAATCTGTGGTGGCTCCCCTTCTCCTCTGTTCCTCTCACGAACCCCCGTGTGGAGACAGCTTACTGGGATCAATCACAGTCCTCAATGGCGTCAGGGATGGATCCGTTGCGACACCCCCACCGACGTGAGATAAGATGGGCACAATATGGTGTGGTATGTAATTACTTTAATAGGCTAAAACACTTATACAAAGCATTAAAATACACTCACATGGTGCAGTGTGGATAATACTCAGCGCTAATGCCGTCCGCAGCTTGCAAATCCTTCCAGCACAGCGGGGATGTTCACTGCACACAGGCACGCTGTCGACTCGGCGTGTGACGTCAGTACTGCAGGAACCCTCCTCGTGTCAGGACTACAGGTGCTGCGATGGCTCAAAACACTAGGCTCCTCCTCCCTACGCGTTTCGTGACACGTGGTCACTTCGTCAGGGGAAGGATTTGCAAGCTGCGGACGGCATTAGCGCGGAGTATCATCCACACTGCACCATGTGAGTGTATTTTAATGCTTTGTATAAGTGTTTTAGCCTATTAAAGTAATTACATACCACACCATATTGTGCCCATCTTATCTCACGTCGGTGGGGGTGTCGCAACGGATCCATCCCTGACGCCATTGAGGACTGTGATTGATCCCAGTAAGCTGTCTCCACACGGGGGTTCGTGAGAGGAACAGAGGAGAAGGGGAGCCACCACAGATTCTCTCCAATGAACATACTGACGTAACTTATGTGAGTAAGATTCTGTACTATCTTAGATAGGGATCTGATTGTAGAAATACGCTGCGCAATCAGGTGTGTCTGTCATCTGTATTTCAGAAGGTGTACTCATTTCCATCAAAGACACCGTCCCATCTGGAACATCTTTATCAAGCCCAACTACCATCTTGAAAGATCAGAGACTTCCTTTAAGGTCACGGTATCTTGGACTTATAGCGCTGGGGACTTTATATTTGTTTGTGCACAGCTTAGAACATACTGAAGAGATTAAACAGTTCAGAGGACAGTATTTTACAAGGCATTACCAAACACATAAAACTCATTTTGACTGCAGGGGAAGCAGGGCACAGAATATTACATGTTAAGAAAGCTCGTTGTCCTTACTAGACAAAATGGCAACCCAGGTTACATGGTCAAAATGGCTATCTCTAGACTGCAAAATGTCTGCCAGCCCTGATATAGGGTTAAACTTGAGGTAGGTATCTGTAGCAGGGTTATTAAGTAATGTTTATATTTGACTCATTGTATGGGCAAGTAACAATTGTCAAGTAGCCAGCATGCAGTGGATCAGAGGACTAGCCTTTGTTTGGGGTCAGATACCTTGTCTGTGGATAATGATGAGGTGGGGAAGGTTGAGCCCTCCTACTGGGTAAGTAAATACTTCAAAGGCAGAGCATTGTTCTCTCACCAGAAGTCAGGCATCTGCAGGTATGGAGCTGTAATTGGAAATAGAGCTATGATTCCTAGCCCCCTTGGCTCAATTCCCAGTGATCAATTCCAATTTCCCATGCTCCCAAAGTCCTGTCCCCTGGTACTGTCCTCTGGCACTGCCATCACTGATGGCCCTGATTGGTCATTCGGTTGAGCCCTCGACTGCTGCTCGGCTCAGTAGAGGAAAATTCTTCTCTGATTGGTTGGCACCTAGTTTTCCGTGTTTTTAGAAGGAGGCTGGGAAACTATTCAAGCCGATGTCGATAAGGGCACCACAGTTGTTCATGGTTGGTCCTAGTGATAACAGGTCAACAGAAAATGTGTGCTGTGGACTGTGAGCTGGTTATCCCTTGTTACTGGGAAACTCTAGGATGGATGAAATGAGGAGGCATCCAGGGTAAGCTCGCTTTAGCAGTGCCCTGCAACTAGTGAGGTAGTAGTTCACTGTAACTCCTTGTCTTGTTGAGTTATTGCCTTGTGTTATGCATTGTGTGGATCCCTGTTGGCTATGCAGACCTGTCCAAAGTCCAAAGGGAACATTTTGACAGTATCACCCCAAAAAAAGAGAAGGAAAAATATAGTGCACAACTGTATGAAAGTTCTGAAGGGGTGAGGGTCTTGGCTCCTTCAGAGAAGCTACTTGCAGTGTATCTGTATTTAGTAAGCAGAGAATGTGGTAGTCTAGTTTCAGGATCAGATGTGAAGTTGGATTATGATCTCACGGAAAAGTGGAGAAGAAAACGATGGTGCAGACCAATTTGACAATTGTTATCTCTAAATAAAAGATGCAATCAATATGTACTCACGTTGTGTACAAATAGTACAGGCACATAATAAGTGTTGGATGTGTGTAGTCGTCACACACCATGGAGGGAGAAATTTGTGCCATTCCCAGTCTCCCAGAGGTGTTTCCTGGTAGCTGGGGGATTCTCCGGCTTGGGGTCCCACGTCACTTCCGGCCGGATAGACGTCACATCCGCATCGTCGGATCCGGAAGATAGAATAAAGTGGTGGATGGGCAAGTCATCCTGGCACAACCTCCTAGCGTCTCAACAGGCAATAACTCTACGCGCTTCACTGAATTGGTCAGCTTCGTCAGGAGAAGTATTTTCCCCCATGGTGGGGTATAAATATATAGCGTGTTAAATTTACATTGGTAATTTGATCACAAATTCTCTCAATGAGAACATAAATCAGTGATCAAAATCTTTGTGATCAGAATCTTGTTGGCCTGTGAGAGGAACTTTAATAACATTTCATTAAAAATACATATAATTATACAAATACAATAAAATAAGTTCTTATTAAGAGGCAGTTTATGAACATAAACTATACAAATTAACCACATTAATAGAATATAAAATATGCTAATAAAACCACAACATTCCTCCAAAAATCAATAAGGGAGATAAGATGGGAAAGAGAAAAAAAAACACAATTTAGTAAAAGCATTGAGTAACAAATATTAAAGGTGATAAAAAATAATTTGCATACTAAATATAAAATACACAGAAAATGGTAGAAAATACACAGAACAGATTTAAAACAATTAGGGACAGAGGGTGAGTCACACTGGGGTATACAATATTAGAGAAGAAAAAAGGCAGAATGATCAGATTTTATATTAAAAAGGGTCCTATTTAAAAGTCTGCATTAAGACCATTGGGTATCATTGTATTTAATTTGTGAATCCAGAACATTTTGTGTTTTTCTAGATCCTTATCTCTATCTCTGCCCCTCAAGTGTTGAAGCACATGTTCAATTCCTACATATTTGAGGATTTTAGGATTAGATTGATGGTGCAGAGTGAAATGCTTAGACACACTATGGGACCTATGCACTAAGCCGCGAAAAGAAATTCGCCATCCAGTTTAAATTGCCATTTTTGACAGCGTTGCTATCACAGTATGCATAAAGTCCAGAATACCTGTCATTGCAAAATTTGCAAAATTAGCAAAATTGGCAAATAGACGCGTGAAGATCGCCTCTCTGAAAAGGGCTAACCCAGCGATTTCTTTCTGCTGCAGAAAGTGACACCGGGTGGGTAGAGGGGGAGGGTGTGGTAACCCCTTAATTACTATAGCGGTTATTAACCACTAAGGTAATTAAGGGGTTAGCGGCCATTAGATTGTTTTTTTTTTTCTTGTATTCTTTCTGGCAATGCAGGACATGGCCCTGCAGAATGCTGATGAGGACGCCCTTCATGATAGCAGGTGTAAATAGAAAAGTTTATTTATGCTGGCTGGCTAATGTTTTATTTAATAATGAACACATGAGCTATTATCCATATCTGGATAATAGTTATTTTGCCCATTACTGTACGTGTTGGGGGGGAAGGTGTATTTATTGTAATGTATTCCACATATTTTTTGCAACAGGATTGGTACCGCAGGCTAGCGGGGACCCACAAGGACCAACTGAGGGCCCCCAGACACCCACTGGGACCTTCTGAGGACACTTGGACACCCGTGGGGACCAGCCAGGGACCCCCACCGGCCTCTGGTGTCAATCCTGTGTATTAAAAAATTAAAAGGTTTTTATGTGGGGGCACAGGGGTTGGGTGGGGTGTGTATTGGTGGTTAGTACATATTGTAATGTTTATTGGGGGCAGAAGGGTTGAGTGAAGGGCCAAGTACCCACATTACTCACCCCCTCTGCCCTTAATAAAGCTGCTGTTGTTCCTTAACCCTTTCATTGCCTTAGCTATTAGCCGCTAAGGTAATGAAGTTGCCTGTAAATGCATTTTTATTGCATGAGATTCATGTTGGGGGCCTCCGGTGCTGATATTAATGGGTATCAGCTCCGGAGACTCCTGGCATCACCCAATTTCTGGAAAATTTAGTTTTTTCTAAGTTCCCTCTCGTCACTTCTCAGCAGCTTCTCACCACCTTCCTGCCAACTTTTCCTGGCGGGAGGAATTTGAGAGGAAATCCCTATTCTAGAGCTGCAATTACCCTTGATAAGCTAATGGGGCTACTAGAATTGAACAAGTGTTTGAAAAACTGTCGCTAAGTGGCTTATCGTCGCTTGTTCAGCATTTTTTTTCTCTGAAAAAATTGCCTTAAAGGGCTTTTATCGCTGACTTTTCGGGGCTTAGTGAACAGCAGTAGGCTTTTTTGGTGAAAAGGCCTCGATAAGTGGCTTACCGGTGCTTAGTGCATAGGCCCCTATGTGTCATAACACTTCGTCTTATGTTGATTAAATGTTCTATAATTCGAATCTTTATTGCTCTTTTGGTTTTCCCTACATACTGTATGCCACATGGGCATTCTAATAACTAAATAACATTCAGATTTACTGTTCATATATTTATAATTTTAAAAAGTAATTGTTGTTCGATTTAAAAATACTCTTTTCGTCTAGTTTGTGCTCACAGGCTTTACGGGACAGACATCCATAAAAGCCTCCCATTTGTTGTAACCAGCTATTTTCTTTCCTTTTAATTATTCTGAGCGCACTGGGAGCAAGTTTATTTTTAAAAAATTTAGCTTTTTTAAAAATAATGTTTGGGATGTTTTCTTTCAAGACTGGATCATTTTATAAAAATGCCAGTGTTTTTTAATAATACTATCTATTTATTTCGCCTCTCTGTTGTAGGTTTTAAGGAAAGCTGTATCAAAATTATTTTTCAAATTTGGCTTCTCTTTATAAGGATTTATGAAATATTTTCTTTCAAATCCATCAGCTTTGGTTAACGCTCTGTTTAAAATCTCGTCATCATATTCTTTCTGTAAAAATCTTTTTTTATTTCATATTGACTTAAGAAAGTATTTTCTTCTGTGCAATTACGTTTCATTCTTCTAAATTGACCAAAAGGTTCATTATCCACCCACTGGGGATGGTGACAGCTGGAGCATAAAATATAATTGTTACTATCTACTGATTTAAAATATTCATAGTTTTAATATCTCCATTGTCAATATAAATAGTGAGATCTGAAAAAAATATATTTTTTGCTCGTTTTAGATTTTTAAATTGTAGTTATTCCTATTGATTTTTTTCCAAAAAATCATCTAGACATTTTTGGTCTCCTTGCCATATCATTATAATGTCATCAATATATCTTTGATAGAGGACTAAATTTGCACCAGGCCGCGCCTCAGACCAAATATGCTCATCTTCCCATGATCCCATGAAAACATTGGCGTAGCTTGGCCCAAACTTGGTCCCATGGTGGTTCCACATTTTTTTAGATAGTGGTTTCCCTCTAACCAAAAGATTTTTTCTGCAATATAAATACAATAAATTAAAAACGTTGTCTGTATCTCTGGTAAAGCTGCACCCTTAGAAAGGAAATTATTATCTGCTTCACAGCACTGGTGGTGTAAAATTAAAGAATATAAGAAGGCAACATCAACTGTTGCTAGTACAGTATACAGTATAAGTATTATACCATATAATATTTTCTAATATATTTAGGAATTCCGTAGTATCTTTCAGATAAGATTTTAATAATTTTACATAGCTTTGCAAAAATATGTCTATTTAGGCAGAAATATTAGCTGTCAAGGAATCTAACCCAGGTATTATGGGTCTACCGGGGGGATTGGATAAACTTTTATGTATTTTTGGGAAAAAATAAAAGATAGGTAGTTGTGACTTTTTGTTCAACAGGAATTTGAATTCTTGTTCCTCTAGAATTCCTATGTTTTTCCCTTTTTCCAGGAGTGTTATCAATTCTCCTGTGAATTCTTTAGATAGATTCTTATTTAGTTTGATATACATATCAGAATCACCTAAAAGCCTCATTGATTCTTTTAAATAATCTTCCCTGTTCATGATTACAACCCCCTCCATTATCTGCTTGTTTGATCACTACATTTTCATTTTCAGTTATTTCAGTGTCTCTCTTTCTAGTTTGGTCAGATTGTTTTTAAACATGATTTAATTATTTGTTGCTAATTCTTCAAAATCTTTAGTTATTAGTTGATAAAATACTTCTAAGTGATTTCCTTTCATATGTGCTGGATTAAAAGTACAGTAGATTTTTGTCTCAGATTAGAATGTTTACATTTGTCTTCTTTTTCTGTATTAAGTTCTATATTTATATTGCTCATCCTTAATTTCATATTTTACTTACAAAACATTTTTCAATTGTTAGTTTTTTAAAGAACTTATTACTTGAGTCTACAAAGAGTTCAAAATTATTTGGCCCACCGTAGAGGCAAATGATAAACATTTTGCGAAAAGATTCTTCTGTGAACTATTAAGAATGACTGAACTTAGATTAAAAATGTTACTTGTCTCTATTTTGTTACTCTTTTTTGCTCTCTCTCCTCTACCCCGTTTTCCTCTGCACTTTTGATGCTCATTGTTTTCTCTTTATGTCGTAAGGGGGCAATGCCATTCTCAGTTTCCCAAAAAAGTGAAGATTCTCCTCTCTCTAAAAAAAACATTTGAGCCAGATGCACCCTTAGGAGAGGGTGACCTTTAAGGTCTTGTCTCTCTAATTGTGTCCTGATGTACTCTCTATGTTGTTTTTGCATATAAAAGGGTGTATTATCCTTCTTATAGGTGTTGTGGTGAGAATGTCTCTTATTTGGACGTCTCTCTCTCTCCATGTCAGTTTCTTATAGAAATTCTCTTCTTGTCTATAATGGTGATTGTAATCTCTATAAGGTGTTTTAGATTTATAGTATGGGGGTTTAGGATTTCTTTGAAAATAGCTATTTCTATTTTTATAGTTGTCTTCACTCTGTGGTTTACCTTCAAGATCTTCTCTACTTTTTGTAACGCCTGTATGCCCGCAGACCTGGCCAGTCCCCAGTACTGAGGTGGGTAAGGTTATAACACGCACCCACAGCAGTGAGAGCGTGCCCGGAGTATGGTAGTGCGTTGCCGGGCCTGTTGAGAAAATGTTAACAGATACTTGCAATGTCCAGGATCTCAGAGTTTGGATTGTAATGTCCGTGTGCCAGAGTTCAGGGGTGACAGAGAGCAGCATAGTCAAGTCCATAAGCAAGTGTTCGAGGATAGGAGAAGGCAGTGTAAACGTGTCCGAATGCCGGGTCCAAGGGCAGGAGAAAGCAGGGTAATCCAATTCAAAGCAGAGTTCAAGCCAGGGAGATCCAAAGGTAAACAGGGACAGGAACCAGCGCTGAAAGAGACAGGAGAGCCAAGCATAGAGACTGCACACACAGGGGTCACAAGAAGCTATGCAGAGCAATGAGCTAGAGGACAGACAGGGATTATAAAGGAGGGAGCACCAATGGGAGAGAGAGGAGGAGCAGAGGTAGAGTGAGGGGTTGTAGAGATAGGTCAGAAGGAGTGAGGAGACAGGTAAATCAGACAGGGAAATGGCTTGCACACTATGGGGGCGGAACCAGGGCTCAGGGAAGACCTACAAGTGGAGCGTGTGCGCGCGCCTTCTGTAAGGGCTGGATGCGCGCGCACAGTGTGTGCCAGGGAGCGTGAGGAGCGTTGCGCCGTGGGGGCGCTCACCACGGATGGCGAGGGGGCAGGAGGAGCATCTGAAGGAGGTAACGTAATGGGAGAGGGAATAGAGAGGCGCCGCGAGCAATGAGTGCCGCGGGGAGGTTCTGGTGTTTGAGGATAAGCGCGCATCTTGCAGGGAACGCGCGTGACATCTGGACGTGCGTCCGGACAGGGCGCAGAGGAACGGTGCGGGAGGAGGAAAGGAGAGAAGAACGAGGAAGCGGAGGAGAAAGGTCAGAGGCAGGGAGAACAGGGGTGACGGGGACACATTGGGAAGCAGGAATCCCCTGAACCGGCACACTTTTATAATGTTTAACATTCCAATTTCTTTGTTCCCTTTTGGCATAGTCTGCTTTATCCTTTTTAAAGTTTCTACTTTTGGTAAGGTTAAGATTCTTTTTCGGTTTGTCATTTTTTTCTGAAGTTCCTTATATTTTTCTTTGAACTCAGATGACTTTTCTAAAGGGGCTAGTTTGTGTTTTATAATATTAACTTCATCATCTATATCTTTGAGATATTTTTTTATGTTGGTCCATTATCAGCCCCATTAGATTGGATGAGCATTTATCTAGAATCTTGTTCCAAATCTTAATGAATTCTTCATCATCTAAATCGTATGAAGGATTCTTCAAGATTATCAGCCCCCTAGAAATTCGATCACATTCCAAATATTTGTTAAGAAATGTCAAATCTAGCTACTTTTCTGTATCTCTTATAAGAAGCTTTTCAAGTTTGAGATATTCTTCTTCTAATAGTTCATTCAATTTTAATTCTTGTACAACTTCCTTCTCAATTATATTAAAATGTATATTTCTTGATAACCCTTTAGCAAAAATATTAAGGGACATATCATCCATATTAATAATTTGTGTGTAAATGCAGCCACCAAATCAAATCAAAACAGTTTGGATACCGAAGTGATTTTAAAGGCGCTTCTATCCACGTGAATTATCAAGTAAATATAGATAAACTGTTGGTTCCATGAAGGAGCCAAGACCCCCACTCCTTCAGACCATTCATACAGTTGTGCACTATATTTTTCCTTCTCATTTTTTGGGGTGATCCTGTTAAAATGCTCCGTTTGGACTTTGGACGAGTCTACACATCAAAATGGAATCCCAAACATTTCCCGCCAGAGGTTGAGATTTTGCCAATCACCAAACACTTTGTTGTCACAATAGTATAATTTTTCACCTCACCATTTATGTGATTATTTAATATATTTTATATGTCACAGTATATTGAATATTAGTCTCACAGATCTAAAGAATACTTGTATCACTATTTAACACTTGATTATTCACGTGGGTAGAAGCACCATTCAAATCACTTTGGCAACCTCCCTGTTGGCTATGGCCAGAATAAACCTTTTGTTTATTTAACACTCTTGTTCAGCCTGGTGTTTGCGATCCCTGTAAAAATCTGGTTTATCGTGACACTCATCACATACTGTACTGCACCACCCTTCCCAAGAGGAAGCTGGATCTCCCTCCACCAAGTGTACAGTACCATACCGTGATTGATTGCAGTTCAGACTTTTTTCTGATCAATGCCTAATGTGATCTGTTGCAGAGCTAATGTCCCTGCTTTGAGCCTTTCATTGTTGTCCCTCATGTAGTGGACAGTGAAACATAATCAATGTGAATTTGCCTTCCAATCAGTAGTACGTCAGTTTTTCCAAACCCCCTTTATTTCTAATCTCTTCTTATCAAAAAGACAATAGCAATTTTCCAAGAGGAACAATAAAATACTCCTCTCTAAATCATTCTCCACACTGATACAATCTGTTGAAGCACTCACCTGTACCAGTATGGTTATTGCTAAATTATTTAACATTTTATGTTTTTCAAATAGCAATCTTATTAGAAAGATTGTCCACATTTCCCTAATAACTCAATTTTTATATTTTGAATGTTTGGTCAGCTCAGTGAAAAAATGTACGCTAGCAGCGGTATATATATATATATATATATATATATATATATATATATGTAGCCCTCTTTCCTACGCTCTGAGTGACTACGGTTACTGCGCACATCTGTGGCTCCATGAGATCTGAGCCTCCGCTAACTGGGAGCCTGGGGTAACACTTATCTTAACGGCTGCGCCTCAACTTATGCAGGATCCCCATCATGTAAGATTCCCCTGGGCAAGAACCATAGCAACACACATATGCTTTGAACTATTTTACTCTAACGCACGAAATAACCCTTATTACTTTAGCATGGCAAGAACACATCTAACACATTCATTAACTTATACTATACTTATAACGCTAGTGGCTCGACCACTCTCTTAAGGAGTAATGTCTCTGTCCCGTCACTGCGTGCCCCACACCGTGTCCATGTACGGTAATTGTATATAGGCTCAGTCCTTTGGTCACTCCACTTAGTGTCCCCAAATAGTGTTCCCTAAGGCGGGATCAGCACCTGTTGACCGGTGTTGGTGCACTTTATTTAAATACCTTCCGGTCACTGCGGTGACCGGTGACAACTTCAAAAAGGATCCCCCGATCCAGCACAGTTGGTCTGATGTCACGATGCTCAGCAACCTGGTCCCAGATGACTGCAACAACCGCAACTCAGCACACTTTGTCCCTAGCTGTTATTCAGTAAGGGGATGATGTCACTATCACTATACGGCTTCCCTGCAGTCCACAACCTACGGTGACTCAGGGAATATCTTAGGGCCCTCAGGGAAGATCTATCCTATGCAGGTGGGTCACAGACCACCTGCACTCACACTACCTCCTTCCCTGCTCCTCCGGCACCCTCTGGCTTGCGTGGCCTCTCCCCCACACTTCCCTTTCCTGACTCCATGAATCCAGCCCTCCTATTGGCTCCCTGGCATCAGGTGACTCCGCTAAGGCTCCTGGGAGTTGTAGTTACTGGCTGAGCCTCTATATTTTTGGCTAGCCGTTCGCGTGCTTGCATTGCGCATGCGCAACCTCTCTGTTCTGACAGTGCCCTTACTGTTGCGCAATAAACATGGCGGTGCCCTACACTGTCGGGCCGCGCGGAACCTTACACCACTCCCTCCGGAGACGCACTGCAACAGCAGAAGGCAACCTAATACATTCCTACATTCTCCCCCTCGCAGAATCCAACGTCCCCTCTTGGGAACGTAACCATAACATATTTACACATTTTTGCACACCTTATCCTGTATACTCTACATGAGGTTATACATTTCACTGAACATGCCAATTACAGATCTCACTTTATGGCGAGCCCACTGCTGAGCCTCATAATGGGGTGCCCCAAATTGATCGTAAGCCATCCTCATTGGAGGTTGACCAGCTATTTGGCTTCTGCGAAGCTGCTCTTCGGCTACTTTATGGATTCTGCTCTGCGGCTACTTCCTCGGGAGAGTAACAACTCTCAGTTGGCACTTCAAATTCTGCAATTGAGGGGCTCAATATGTCTACACAGTCTTTTTGGGGCACAAAGCACGGGCTCTGCGGGTCTAGGGGCTGGCTCACTGGAGTCAGCGTATCTGTCGTTCAGGATAGGCAGGGTGCACCTGATCAGCTGGTAGCCACAACCAACTTCTGTCCGAGCTGGCGCCAATCCGCTATGCCTGTCAGTGCCTCCGCGTCCTCTGCTCCTGCTTAGATCAGATGCCAGCACTTGGTAATTCAGCTGACTGGAACGCTAGGACGCCCAGGACTGTGTGTGGTTTATATATATATATATATATATATATATATATATATATATATATATATATATATGCAGGGGTGTTCCTCACAGCAGTGGTGCAACCGCAGCAACACAGTAGGAATGAGACAGCACTCAGAGTAATTTTCAAAAAGATTGTATTGGAGTAGGTGGCACAAATGCCAACGTTTTGGTCCTCACAGGGGGACCTATCTCAAGGCAGTGTATATATATATATATCCATGAAAGGAGATCCAGTTGAAAGAGACGCAACTCGATCTGCTTTAAGAGAATAAGCTCTATGAATGCAGAATGGAAACAAATATCCAACGTTCCTGCGAAATACATACAACACCATGCAGTGTCAGTCACACTCTAGGTGCCAACCAGAAACTCAGACAGGAAAAATATATAAATGTTGTAGAAATATATATTTATTTGCTGATCACTCAGTAAATTCTTTGTTTGTTAGCTCGCAGTTCTCATCCTCCTGTCTTGATTTACAGTATGGCATCCCAGTTGGGCAGTTCTTGCGAGCTCATAGGAACTGGTCCACTGAGGAGGATTATTAAAGGGAGGCACAGCAACTGAGAACTTTTTTTAATGGTTACTCCACAGATAGTGTAGAAAAATTCTATAGGAAAGCTACACCTGTTTTTTTTTGTTTGTTTTTTTAATTGTTCCTTCCAAAAATGAAAAGATAAAAAAGTGAGATTTATTACAACCTTTTGCAGACAATCCAAATATTTTAAGAATATAATTACATTTTGCTAGGATATTTTATATTTTATTATGTGATGCTACTCTAAATAAATGGTTGTCCAATTTACCTGACATAACCTTTAGAAGTTCTTAAAACATTAAATATTGGGGGCGTGGCTTGGATGCTGAGCGAGCAAGTCGCAGGGAAGACTAGCTCCATCTGAACAAAGGCAAGAAATCAAATAAATCCAGCCAAAGTCAGCCAAAATCGCCCTGGGACGGCTCAAAACGTCCTCCGAAGCCAAACCAGCGCTAGATGGTACCTGGATCGGGAGGCTCTTGAAGAACCGGGACCCCGAGAACAACCGCAGACACTGGAAGCGCGGGCCTCCCTTAAACAACCCAGCTTAAGGCGGGTACCGCCGAGGGCACAAGATGGCTGCCACATGCGCCTGAAGCGGATCATACCCGAAGGCTGCAGTGGAGCACTGAGCGGCGGCGGAAGAGACGCTGACCTGTGTCGGAGAGGCGAGGACCGTGGCTCACCGGAGGTAGAGGTACACGTACACTCTACTCTTTCCTAAATCTGTCTCCGCGTCTCCCCTCCTGAAATCCCTCTCCTGGCTTCCGATAAAATCCCGTATCTCACACTCAATTCTCCTACTCACTTTTAAAGCTTTACATTCTTCTGCCCCTCCTTACATCTCAGCCCTAATTTCTCGCTATGCACCATCCCGACTCTTGTGTTCTTCTCAAGGATGTCAGCTTTCTACCCCCTTTGTAACTAAAGCTCTCTCCCGCCTTAAACCTTTCTCACTTTCTGCCCCGTACCTCTGGAATGCCCTTCCCCTTAATACCCGACTAGCACCCTCTCTATCCACCTTTAAGACCCACCTTAAGACACATCTGCTTAAAGAAGCATATGAATAGCACTGGATAATCCTGGACACATGATACATAAAGCTTGGCCCCCTGAACTTACTAGAATTCCCTCCTGCTGTCTCTGTACGTTCTCCCTACCTACCAATTAGATTGTAAGCTCCTCGGAGCAGGGACTCTTCTTCCTTAATGTTACTTTTATGTCTGAAGCACTTATTCCCATGACCTGTTATTTATATTATTTGTTATTTATATGATATGTATTACTACTGTGAAGCGCTATGTACATTTATGGCGCTATAAAAATAAAGACATACAATACAATACGTGGGGGGGACAGATCAAGGGGGCCTCGCTGTCAGGATAAGGCGGGAACTGGCCATCTTAGAGGCAGAGTCCTCCTGAAGTGGCGCTGAGCTGGGGGAGACGATCATTAACCCTTTAATCCCCACCCCCATTGCAGAGTGGATACCCAGGGAAAGTGGGGGACACCTCCCTGCAGGGGGGAAGTGAAGGTGGTGGATCTGCCTGGAACAGGAGCTTCTCTGCCTTAACCTTCTCCTATCTGAAAATCCAAGATGGCCGCCACCGGCCCTTAAAGGGAGAGAGAACAGATACATTAATCAATACAAATAAACAAATAAATAACACAATCCAGGGTGGTCTGATAAGTACTGTACTGTAAGAATTATATAGAGGAAAAGAATAAAGAATAATTAACAAAGAGAGCTCTGAATGCACGCTCCTTCCCCCCCGACAAAACTCTAAAGAAACAGAGAAACAATCAATTAGTCCCATGCACTAACAGAATGCCCCTTGTGAAGAGGTGCAAATGTGGTATTGATATGAGCCTAGAAAAGGGACAAGAATCACACCGAGCTTTCATAGTTTAATGCAACCAAACAAATAATATATTAGGACTGATTTACTTCTATATCTCCCAGCTGCGCGGCAGCGATATGCCCCTCCCCCCACCCCCCAGAAAGTCAGGGAAGCCGGAAGCTTCCATGTTTTTTACGAGAAGGAACACGACGCCTACATTAACGGGCAAGGAGAAAGCAGAACAAGCCCAAGACCAAGAGAACACTGATTCAGGGTCAGACGCAGATCAAAACCCAGATATCAGGAAAGAACTAAAATCCTGGGTCAAAGAAATAAAACAGACATTCCATGAGGAGTTGCAAAGAGCAATGAAGAGCCTCCACACTAAAATCGTGGAGGTAGAAGAATGGACAACAGGGCTGGAGGTAGCCATGGAAGCAGTCACCGAAAAGCAAGTTGAGACTGACGGAGATATAACCCAAATGAAAGAACAGATATTCTGACTCCAAGACGCCCAGGAAGAGGCAGAGAATAGATCACGAAGGAATAATCTCAGAATTCGAAACATTCCAGAGTCAGTTCTTAACGAAGAAATTTAGCCCTACCTAAACAGACTATTCCAGAGCATACTCCCAGAAGCTACCAACGCTAAGCTGGAACTGGACAGAGCCCACAGAATATACAGACCGAAATAATTAGAAAATAGAGGGCCCAGAGACATAATCACAAGGTTTCACTATTTTTCTACCAAAGAGGAAATATTCAACAAAGTCAGAAACCTAGACAAGATTCCTTTTGAAGACACAGAATTGCAAATTTTCTCGGATCTCGTGCCAACAACAATAGCTAAAAGACACGAACTCAGGGAAATCACAGGCTACCTGAGGAGTAAAGACGTCAGATACAGATGGGGCTTCCCCTTTCGTCTCCAAGCTTCACACAAGGGAAAACAAGCTACTTTAAGAACCCCAGAGGAAGGACCGGAATTTATCTCCGTGCTTGGCTTGGAGATCCCAGAAGGATTAAGGTGTGACACAGGGAAGGTTCCTCCGCAACCGAGACGTGAAAGGGATCCAGAGCGACAACAAACCCAAGATAAGTCACCAAGCCCCAAACTTTGAGGTTTAATAATTCGAACTTGGTAAAGCTATGAGAGCACAGGAGAGACAAGCCCACCTCAATCGAAGCCCCCAGTTCTGAACTTTTATGCCGATCCAAATAAAAGGATGTGAACAACTGGGGGCATGAGGAGGAGAGAAAAATAAAAAAAAGAGAACAGAGTAATTAAACAACTGAGAGTATAAGGAATAAGCCATTATTATTCCTTCAAAGACTCTGCTTAGATTAGTTAAAAATATAACTGTGCTTAATACTGTACAATATGTTTGATTCAAAAGTTTGACTGTTGTGTTTTCTCTCCCTATATATGTGTTTTAGTTCCCGTCAGTCCTATTAAAAAAGGAGGTTGCCCAGCAAACTGGAATACCGACATGTGTCCAGGCAGAGCTGACTACTGTATACGTCCAAAACCTTTCAGATTGCAAGTACCACATTGCACCCCACACACACACACCTTTCCCTTTTTCTTGACTCTGCATGTCCCAAATACCCCAAACGCAGAGTTAAAGGTCCAAAGCACCAGAAGGCCCTACCCCACACTACGTTAAAATTCCCCAAGGTTACTTTTGATTTTCCCCTAATTTTCCCCCCATCTCATCCTAACTAATTTGTATACATCCAAAAAGACATAACCAAAAAATAAGCAAAGATATGGCCCCGAAAACTGAAAAATCTCCACAAGGCACCCAACAATAAAAAGACGGCCCTAGCGAATACCTGCACAAGGTATTTTAAACAAGAATATGGCTAAATTATTAAACGTAACTACCCAGAATGTCAAGGGATTGAACTCTCCCATTAAAAGGAGACCACTGTTCAGGAATCTCAAAGCTAGACAAAGCGACATACACATGATCCAAGAAACACATCTGAACAGAGAAGACACGGTTAGGTTAAGAGACAGAAACTTCCACCAAATCTACCACTCCCCAGCGATAGATAAAAAAGCAGGAGTAGCCATCCTGATTAGAACCAGTGTCCCCTTTGAAATAGAAAAAATAAAAAGAGATAAGGCCGGGCGAATGCTAATTGTATCAGGCAAACTAGGCACAGTAGAACTATATGCCTATATGCCCCTAATACTGACCAGGAAAGCTACATTAACGAGGCTTTTGATGTGATAAACCAAAACAATAATTGGAGGTGATTTTAACACAGTTATAGACTGCAATAAAGATAAGGCGAGACTCACGAGCAAAGAGCACCACTCGAGATTGAAGAGCTCAATCGCTCTTAAACAAAATATTAGAACGGGTGGTTTGGTCGACACCTGGAGACTAATGAACTCTATAACTAAAGGATTTACCTTCTACTCAGCCCCGCATAAACAATACACCGCATTGATTATATCTATATATCCAGAGAACTGGCTGACCGGATAGCAAAAGCAGAAATAGACAATATAACATGGTCAGACCACGCCCCGGTATCATTAACTATAAGAGATCTACACCAAAGGCAGATGGACACACACTGGCGTATGAATGACCTTCTACTCAGGATATCAGAAACTAAAAAAGCCATAGAGACCGCCATACGGGATTATTTCTCACTAAATGATAACGGGCAAGTCAGCGACTGCACACTATGGGCAGCGCACAAAGCCACTCTTAGAGGTACAAACAATTAGTACTGCCTCTCATAGGAAAAGGGAGAAAAATAAGAGGATAAACAATCTAAATAATAGTATTAGAGAAAATGAGGAGACTTACCAACAAAACCCAACAGATACAGTCAGAGCAATGATTGATAAAGACAGAATGGAACTTAAAAACATACTGATAGAAGACACCGGAAAAGCAATGAGATGGACAAATCAGACCTTTTACGAAAAAGGCAATAAGGCAGACAGAAAACTAGCGGCCAAACTCCGAAATAAAACAGCGATCCTTAATATATACAGTATAGCATAAAAACCAACCAAAACAATTTAACATATTAGACAAATATATAAAAGAAACAAAATTAACCAAATTGGATGAATCTGAATCAACCCAACTAGGAGTCCCAATAACATCAGAGGAGGTCTCAGCAGCCATCAAATCTCTTAAGAATTCTAAGGCCCCGGGCCCAGAGGGGTTCACTAATTTCTATTTTAAGAAATTTGAAAACATTTTGAAACCATATCTGGTCCGATGGTTCAATAAGATTCTGGATGGTGAAGCATCACCGAAAGAATCCCTAAAAGCCTCAATCATCGTTATACTAAAAGAAGGGAAAGACCCTGCGCTATGCTCAAGTTATAGGTTCATCTCTCTGATCAATACAGATATAAAACTATTCGCCAAAATCCTGGCAAACAGATTGAACAGAGTATTAAACACCTTGGTCCACCCGGACCAGGTGGGGTTCACCCCAGAACGACAAGCTTCTGATAACATTCAGAGAGTAATAAATATTATCCACAACAGTAATACGAACCAACGCCCCACCTTGGTACTGGGGTTAGATGCTGAGAAAGCTTTCGACCGAGTGGCCTGGCCTTTTATGTTACGAGTATTCAGAGAGATGGGCCTACATTAAAACTTCAGTACGGGCATTAAAGCATTATATTCCAACCCAATAGCTACAGTGCGCACCTCAGGTTTCTCCTCAGCACCCTTTAAAGTCTCTAATGGAACTAGACAGGGATGCCCGCTCTCCCCAATGTTGTTTGCTATGTGCATAGAAGTACTAGCCTCAAGGATAAGAGAGAATCAAGGGATAGAAGGAGTCCCTATAGGAAACAATATATACAAAGTGTCCTTATTCGCGGACGATATTCTACTTTCTTTGACTAACCCAGAAGTATCATTAAAAAATCTATTTGACACATTAGACAAATTTGGCAAACTTTCAAATTTCAAAGTTAACCACACCAAGTCAGAGGCTATAGGCTTACATATACCTAAGGAAAAAGAAAACGAAATAAAGAAAAAATTCCCAATAAAATGGATGCCAGATAAAATGAGATATTTGGGAGTGTACATTACAAGACTATATGATGATATCTATCGAGCAAACTACCCGAACCTTATGAAAAGTTTGAAAAAAGACCTAGAGTCCTGGTCAAGATATCAGATATCCTGGTCGGGTAAAATTATATCAGTAAAAATGAACTTATTACCCAGAATACTTTATTTATTCCAAGTGCTTCCAGTAACCGTCCCAATCTATGTAATTAGAGATTTGGAAAAAGGGATAACTACATTTATTTGGAACGGAAGAAAACCTAGAAAAAGAAAACATTGATGGTCCTCCCCCTGACCCGAGGAGGCCTGGGCCAACCAGACTTAGCTAAATATTATGAAGCAGCTAGACTAATTCCACTAATTTACTGGTCTGCAGCCCCATTAAAAAACTGTGGGTGGATATTGAGAGGTCGAAAGCTGGGTGCGAGGAGTTAGCGTCTCTTCTATGGGTAAAAAAGGCAAATAGACAAATAAGCTACAGAAATCATCCAGTCTTACTACACTCCCTGAATATCTGGGACAAAAACTGTAAACACAAGCAGATCTCTTTCATTCCTTCGCCCTTAACACCAATTAGATCTAACCCTGAATTCACACCAGCACACAATTCGAATATATTTAAGAAATGGGATGAGAAAGGGCTATCCAAGCTAGCAGACATGCATAAAGGCGGCAGGGTTAAATCATTCATGGGGATAAGAGAGGAATATAATATTCCAAGCGCACAAATATTCCAATATATGCAGCTGGCCCACTATGTCTCCTCGATACAACCAAGAGAAACTTGGAACAGACCACTCACCAACTTTGAGAGCCTGTTCCAACGGGGTCAATATAACAAAGGGACGATTGCCCAATTATACCAGACACTATTGAAACAACATGAAGGTCAAACAAGCAAAAACAACTCAGAATGGGAACATGATATAGGGAACCCTTTAGAGGAAGAGGACTGGGAAGAAATTCACAAAAGGATAGCTAGAGCCTCTCGCTGCTCACTGATCAGGGAAACAAACTTGAAAGTCCTACACAGGTGGTATTATACACCAGTGCGACTCCACTCTTTCTTCCCACTAACCTCCCCTATGTGCTGGCGCAACTGTGGTCAAATAGGCACATTTAAACACATCTGGTGGTCCTGCCCTAAGATAATCCTCTTTTGGGGAAGAATCAGACAGCTAATAGAAGGGGTAACAGGTATGGATTTACCTTGGAACTTAGAAACAGTGCTCCTACTAAAACCTAACGAGGGACTAGAGAGAAAAATAGACTATCTGACAACACAGATCCTATCAGCAGCCAAAACACTAATCGCAAAACACTGGAAACAGAACGACCCCCCCCCCCCACCCTATCACTGAGGTAATGCACAAGATAAACTATATAATGACAATGGAGAGACTCACAAGTCTAATCCACGACAGGTATAATACCTTCCTGACAACATGGGATCCGTGGGGGACATACATTTGGAAGAACCCAATCGGAACTACGAAATAAGGAGATCGCTAACGGTTAAGCAGATTTAGACTTGGTTAAGGATGTAACAAGTATACTTGAATGTACGCTCCCTGCGTGGAGCCTATGATGGATGTCACCCTACTACCCCCCCCCCCCCACACTACCTTTTTATTTTCTGTACCCACTCCCCCCCCTTTTTTTCTTTGCCCCTTTTATGTTATCATGTTCAGATTTGAAAAAATAAAAAATATAAGTTGAAAAAAAAACATTAAATATTATTTGGTGAGATCCTTTTACACTGAACCCCTCTGCCCCAAAAGTTGGTTGATATCTGAAAAAGGCTTTTTTTAACTGCACACACTGTTGTATCTGCAAATTTGGTGTGAAAATTGAGGTTTTTCACAAAACTGACATTTGTTATAAAATTATGGATTCTGCTTTTCATTAATTGCAATAGTATACATGTAGTATATGCAATATGGTTATTTATTTATAAAAAAAATGTTTTACCATGTTATAATACACCTCTCATTTTCAAGTATGTCCTGGGCACAGAGTTATGATAGTGCATGGTTGCATTAAATGAACAGTGGTAATACATAAAATTTACAGACACACTGTATCATGGACAGTAAGGGATAATATATGATTATTGGTGTATGTACTGTAACAGTTAGAGACAAGGTTAACACTGTGTTAGAAGAGGTGGGATAGGCCTGCAATGTGTTGTCTCAGAAGAGGACCTGTAACAAATACTATATTGGATGTAGAACTAAAACATCAAGTAAATATACAAGAGCACATCAGATTTATTAAAAATAGAAAGATACAATTTCCTATTTCAAATTACTTTATTAAAAAAACACATCATAATGCTGATACTAATGATTTTCATTTGTGTAGCTTACAATTGGTTAAAAAAAAGTAAGAGGAGGGAAATTGGAGGGATATTGTGGCAAATGTGGAGCATACCCTCTTCTACCAATAGTGAAATGTATATTGGGGTTGAAAGATCAGCATGTTTTAATTTGTTAAAATACATTTTTATCTACATTTGTTTTCCTTGTCTTAGTTCCTGGTGAGTTGATACCTAGAGTGTGACTGACACTGCATGGTGTTTTACATGAATGCAACGCTTTAAAGCAGAAATCCGCTAAACTCACAATAGAAAATTAAATGTTTCTTTTCTTTTTGCTATTGCAAATAGAGATGGGCGAACCATTCCAAATTGTTTTCCCTGACTTTGCTGGATTTTTTAGACCAATTTCATCCCACCCCCTTATCAAAATCAATTTGTGGATTAGGCACTAAAAAAATCTGTGTCTTAATCTAACTCCGCTATTGGGTACAATCCGGATGTATTTTTAAGAATCCGATCTGTGGATCTGAGTTGATAAAAAACACACATAGATTAATCCACAGAGACAGAGAGACAGAGAGACAGAGAGACAGAGGGACAAAGGGACAGAGGGACAGAGGGACAGAGGGACAGAGGGACAGAGGGACAGAGGGACAGAGGGACAGAGAGACAGAGAGACAGAGAGACAGAGAGACAGAGAGACAGAGAGACAGAGAGACAGAGAGACAGAGAGACAGAGAGACAGAGAGATCCCCCCCTGCAAATGAATCCGTATCTGGATTTTTAACAATCCGGCCACAGATTTCAGTATTTCTCTAAAAAATAAAAGATCAGATAATGCGGATTTGCCTTTTTGAGTCTGATACATGAAAATGTGTGCTTCAAAGAAACCGGTCAATCTGAGGCAGATCCAAATCCACTAAAAAAAATTGCTCAACTCTAGTAATCTTAGTGTTTTTAGTAATTACATCCATTTTATATTCTATTAAATTCTGGAGATATCAGTTACTGAATATATGTCTCCCTTGTAGGTTAAAATGGCCACTGTCATTTACAAACATTAAGACAACAGAAGTTGCCATGGTAACTGCTGATGCCAGTGAAATACAAAACAAGTAAAAACTCAGCAATAAAATTAAGATTTGAAAAATATTACAATTCAGAAATAGATCCGAATAACATAAACTATGATGTTTTATTATTACTTCATTTTGTTTTTTGGGTGGCGTGGGAGTAGGATTACTGCTTTAAAATTGATCTAAGTTAATTTTAAGCGGTTTATACCGTACAGTAACAACTTAATGATTTCACATTTTTGTGAGTTCTGTTTTCTTTTGGCAATGAAACTCATACATGTAGCTTCTTCCTACCCTACCTCACTATAAAGATGGTTAAAAGAAGAAAACATATTTGTATGTTACTTTTAAACTTTGCGATGTGGAGGAAGCTCCCTGATGTACTGTAGAACACAAGATCATGAAGCTATAGCACCCGTGCAAACCATGTGACTTTTCAAAAGTCATTCAAAATCATAGTCAACGCTGGCTAGGTCCCGAAAGAACATGGTTTAATAGACATTTTCCTTAAGTTTAGAATCTTAAGGGATTTGCCAATAGCCTTTGAATTTATTTGACTAGCTCAGATGAATGTGTTCATCTATATAAGGCATTGGTTAACTATCAAAATGAGAGATGGAATTCATTTGGTGTAAAATCTATACAAAATCATTCCTCCCATCAATTATTTGGAAAATTACTAAAAAGGAGAATCATTTACTTTTTATTGGCTCAGTCACCACTAAGTTAAGCTACTTTATTGAGCTATTCTTCACTAGCTACTTGTACATTTTCTTTGACATAATACCATTTTATTGTTTTTGGGGGAGTTTGGAATCCAAAATCTAGCCTATGCAATTCAGACATTACATACAATCTACTAATATATTTTTATTGTATATGTTATATTAGGACACTTAATTATGCAGTTTTATTTACATATCATGTTTAGCATGCCACTTAATTCCACCTAACATTTACTATAGGATAGTAGAGGTGAAAAATTTACATGTGAACATTTCACTTTTTGTCTTTTCTTCCTGGAAAATGAATCTTAAATTATGTACAGACTAATTTTCTGGCATTTTTGAATGTGTGTGTTTCTCTATTTCTGAATTCTTTTAGAATCACCAATAGCTTCATAAAATAATGAAAGGATATACAGTACATATGCAGAAATAGAGGGTGTTAATGAACAGTATCTGGTAATGTATCTGCTAATGTACAGGTGCACCGACGAGTATTCTAAAACTTGCCTTAAACTTGCCTTGGAAAATCTGGGGCTATCACTAACAAGACCCTGGTACATGCTGGGTACATGCTGCAACATTTCAGTGACATTTCTGCAGAGACTAATGGCCCATCGGATAAAAACAGCAGGGTCCCTGGCAGTCCCATTCAGTTTGAATGGGACTGCCTGGGACCTCCGCTGTTAATCCGATGGGCCATTAGTCTGTCTGCAGAAATGTCACTGAAATGTTGCAGCATGTACCCAGCATGTACCCGGGTCTTGTTGGTGATTGCCCCAGATTTGTTTTAGAATACTCGTCGGCACTACAGTATGCAAAGATTTTTTTTTACTTGGACAGCTGCTGTATCTGATATATTACACTTACTGAAATGACTGTGAAACCTGCAATGAAAATTACAGTAAAGGGTTGAATTGTGCTAAAATTAAAACATCTTGTGAACATAATGCTCTCATATTGCTCTCATTTTGAAAAAATGTTTACCCCTGCATGCACGTTAAACCTTGCATACATGTTAAACATGTTTCCCATTTAAATAACTTACAGTATTTAATATACATTGTATCCAGTATTTAAATTTAAAGGGGAGGTGACAGACTTAGGAATTTGTCCAGAAGGGAAAGCTTCTGGATATATACACTAAGGACACTGACACCTAAAGGCTTAAATATAGAGTTTGATCTAGCCTCCTTCCTAAGGGATTAGAAATCACTCTTTATCCACTATGCATTTAATATCTTTATTAACTATCTGTTTCCATTATACAAGCCATTGAATCCCAGATTTAATCTCTTTTGACTTGTAGTAATGTATAGCGTCTGTATTAATGAATTTTATTGTGTTTTAATACGTTTCTGTCATATGTATATGCAATGTAATTTGACACCAAGGTGTTAATTACTTCTTGGAGGTATAAATAGGGCTTATTGGCAGTAGCTCCTTATCCTTTGAAAAAGTGACGTCCCCACGTCACGAAACGCGTTAGGGGGGAGGAGTTCTAGAGGCACCATCTGCAGAGGAGGTTCCCAGTTGTTTAAACGGCGCTCAGGCAGTGACGTCAGCGGGACCAGCGCCGGAACACACCAGGGAGGGCGAAGAGAGTCCTGGGCACTGAGTTGCTGCTGAGAGGAGCCATACAGCTGTACTTGATTCGTAACAAGCAAAAGGGACACCTTAGCAAGCTGCGGACGGCATCCTAGTATTGCACGTGTTACTGCATCCATATGTGAGTTTACATTTGGCTGTTTTTATACTGTATATTTTAATAAATTGTGTTGTACTTTCCACACTATCTTGCTGTATTCTCTCCTTATCATGCCTTCCGAATATCTACTTGGGAGAGGCTAAAGAAGAGGAGGATTGAGAAGATTCGCGTGGGATTCGTGATCACAGCAAGGAAGAGGTTAAAGCACAGACCCTCTCTGCTGAAAGTTGCAAGATTTATCTTGTAAGTAGTTCACTGTGGTCGTACTGTCCTGTATGCACCTGTCCAGATATACTGCGCAATTTGTGTTTTTTCTTTAACCCTTTATTAGGGGGGACTAACGAATCCAACTGCAATCGTCATTTTGGTTGGGAACATCATTTGGACATTTAAAGGACTGCAGTGTATGGACACTTTCTACTGTATTAAGCGCCAGGTATCCCATATAGTTTTTGTATTATATTTATCTGTGCTTAACCTCATCTGCTATTTACCTGCCAAAGTTTTCAGTCTATCCAAGTTCTTCTGGAGAAAAATTACATCCTGCTCTGATTTTATTCAGTTCACTGACTTACTGCAAAAGACCGCAATGTAAAGTATTTAAGAAAGAAAATATTATGTTTGTATAGGTGACATTCATATTTTTCCTAGAGTGTAAATGAGATATTAACAGAGGTTTATTAGAGGTAACAGAGTGATGTACTACTTCACCAGGAACAATGCAGACAGTAGACATACTTCTTTTTTTAATGTACTACACTGTCGAACAAAACTTTTCTTTTTCACTCCATTCTACACCACATAGAAAACAAACATGCAATTTGCTAAATTAATTGGAGATGTCAGTTTTGCACAGCATGTGTACACTGCCAACACAGTTTATCTGAGTGCGGCTCATTCCGCAAGCCGGGAAATGTCCCGGCTTGCGAGCCGCACTCCCTCAGCGTGCCGCGCATCACCGATGCGCGGTCACGCATCATCGGGTGCCAGCGCCCCCTGCACGCGCGTCCAGGGCTCCCCGAGGGAGCCCTGGTGTCCCGCGATCGCGGGACGGCGGCAGGGGGTTCCGGGGGACCCGGCGGACCCGGCAGCGGTAGGGAGAGTGCCCCGATCGGAGGGCGCTCTTCCGCTGCTTCGGCGCGCGCCCGTCACCCTGCGGCGCGCGCCAGGATACTGCTGCGGCCAAGAACGGGCAAATGCTCGAATAAACTTGGCCGCAGCAGTATATATAAAGAATGCATAACTCTTATCACCATAAAAAGCAATAATATAAACAATTTATGAAAAATGGCAGTTTTCTAGATACAGTATATTGGAGTGACACTGAATTCAAGTTACATTGGTTACAATACAAAGAACTACAGATGTGACCGGCATTATGCATAATAGGAATTGCAGACTTTAAGCAATATCCAGCTGCAGACTAAAAATAGCTTATCATTATGTATCAGTTTAAACAATGTTACCCCCAAAAATAGAAATAAAAGTCACAAATATGTATTAGCAACCACAAAACAGGAGAAGGATTGATCAATTTATTTATAAAATGTTTAACCAGGAAATAATATATTGAGTGATACCAATTGTTTTCAAGTATGTCCTGGGCACAGAGTTATAATGACAATACGTTGTTACATGTTTTATTTACAGACATTTCATGGACAGTTGAAGAAAATATATGTTATTGGCATATTTAAAAGACAATTAACAGTAGCAGATCTAAGTACTGGCTTTTAAATTAGGGGAGCCAATTTGAGTTCCAGTAAGCAGCTTTATATCCCTGTGCATCAAGTACCAAAAATTGTATTCTCTGGGCTCATGTTTGTAAAATGATATGCACCGCACTGCATGCATTGCACTGGTATATAAACATGAAAATATATTGCAGATATTAGTTTTATTATGCAGCCTGGATCACTCCATACCATCATACTGTACACATTATTTGCCACCGCTTCCTCCATTTTTTCCCTTTAATTAATTTGTAGTATTTAAAATTGAGCCACTTCATGAAATGTACATTTCTATATTAGTCTATTTACTAATTATTTACTTAAAGCTGCAGTTCAGTCTTTTTTTTTTTTTTTAATTTTTATTTTTTACTTCAATAGTTTTATGTGTGCAATCTCTAATTACCTAAAGAACTGTATAGCTGCTGGTCAATTCGTTCTCCATGTATTGATAGGTCGAAATTTGGTGACATAATTAGTGAAGGGATCTGTTTATATTCTGCTTGTCTGTCAGTGGAAGCTCATGAATATTCATGAGCACTGCTGCACTGACATGTGCTAGAGGGAGGGCAGGGCTGACAAAGGGGTGTGCCAGGGCTTGTGACAGGACATGAAGGGGCAGTGCCTTAGCAAATGGCTGTTAAAATAGAATACAAGAAAATTGGTCTTTCAAAGTTGTTTTTTTTAAAACAGAAAATGCTAAAAGTATTTTTTCTTACTACAGAACTGATTTATTAAAAAAAACACACATGCAGGATATTGACTGAACTGCAGCTTTAATTAGTTCATTTACATATGTGAGATAATTATAAGTATAGTTATACTATACTGTTGGACTGGTTTAGCTACATGCATTGTTAATTTGGCACAATATGTGAGTGTGAACTGCATTGCTGTGAAGCGCTATGTACATTAATGGCACTATATAAATAAAGATATACATACGTACATTATCCTTATTGAACAAGCTGTTTTTTCCAAAGATTGTACCCGTGCACAAGTTGGCACAAAAGGCGCAGGTACGTAATACGCTACAAAAATGGCATAACTCAAGGACACGTAAAAAATAATTGAATCTTACAATAAATTAAATGTATTTAAAAGAACAGTTTTTGTGATATCATATTAAAATAATGCCAAATATAATTGTAGAAATTGCAACATTCTCAATTTTTTTTATATATATACACAAACACACAGAGTTGGTGCCGCAATCAAAACCATCCCCCATAGATCAAAATAAATCACTAGGCCAGATGTAGGTGTTAAATTTACCCTCTGGCGGTGCTAACAACCCAATATGATATACGAACACAAAAAGAAAAAGAGGGTTTGTTGAAAGCACACGAAAAATATGTGAAAGTACAAAATGGATTTTATTAGCAATATCCATTTTGTAATTTCACATATTTTTCGTGTGCTTTCAACAAACCCTCTTTTTTGTGTTCGTATATATATATATATATATATATATATATATATATATATATATAGTGTTATGGAAATCATTTCCTGGAGTTAGAAAGTGTTAACATTTGAAAGTACGTGTGTACTATAGTTGTATGTTCATATCAACACTGTTATTGCAAGGTTGGAGATGAATAGGAAAGGTGAACCTTTTTTTCTGCACATTTCCTTCCACCTGCTTCAAGTGAGTTTCAACAGCACAAAATAATAAAAATAAATTCTGCAAAGCGGTGGAAATATAGGTATAAAAATCTTGAACTCAATTATTGAACCTAGTAGCATGCTCACTTTAGAGATTACAATGGGCCCTGGTCAACTGACAGTGATTAATTACTTGTAGCAGACTGGGACTGCATTCTGTGTGAGTTCTAAGTAAGCCATATTCTATCGTAACAATATAAAAGGATATAAAACTGATAGCAAACATTTTCTACTGATATGAATAAAACGGGTTGATTTGTTTTGGTTGACACCTGTGCCACAATTAAAAATATGGCTGATTACTACAGTAGATATAACTTGTCTATGTAAATTGTACTTTTGCTAAATCAAAATGGGATATTTATCTGAAATGACACCCTGAAATCTATCCCAAAACTGTGGCTTACTGGCTACTTCATTCTTTTGTGTAATTCATTGTAAAACAATGCTAACCGTTGAGGTCCTATATTTATCCACTGGCGGAAGCTAAAAGCAACAAGCAGCTGCACTATGGGCTTCTCCACGCTGCCCTGTGGCTGACCTCTTCTCTGACCCAGAAACTTTTTTAGCAGTTAGACATAATACAGTCCTCAGGCTAGCTTTCTCCTGGGACATGCCTGATAACAAAGAAACATTATGTGAAGTGATTCAATTTTTGACCAGCCTCTGCCTGCACTAAACTGATTTGATATGAAAGGCTGAGGATTTTCCTTCCTGAAAAACTGTCTCTAATAATGCTTTGCATCATACAATATCCAATAATGTTTGCATTATATGCATATATGTGTTTAAGTTTGTGGTACAGTATATTTGTAATACTGTATGTAAGTGCTGTGGAAAGTGGTAATCTTTTGCTAAAAAAATATGCTGTTAAAAACAAACTATTAAATTAAGTTAGAAAAAAAAAGTAATATCATGGCATATTCTATATAACATACTGCATATAAAGTAGCATTCAAAAAAATGTGGAATGTGCTGGAAAAGTGTTAATATAAGCTGTACAGGGCTAAAAAAATGATAAAGCTTTAAGTATACGGTATTGTCCGCATGGCAACATATTATTATTGCTAAATTAATCATCACTAATTGTAAAAATGAAATCATTACAATTTTAAAAATAATTTATTTTTAGTTAGTAATATTACTAGGTTTAAACTTCTTCAGTGTCCTTGTTGTAAAGACCAATCAGTTTGAAAGGAAAGGAGACACAAAGAAACAAAGGGGAAGATGCTGTGGACCACTGTTGCAGGGTACATGCAACCACACGCGGGTTTTCTTGATAAGGCTTATATATTGAGCCTTAAAAATTACAGCACACAAAAACAAAACAGCTTCTTGTCAGCATACAAAAACAAAAAAGCTTCTCTTCAGCATAGAAAAACAAGACAACTTCTTTTAAGCATCCAGGACACAAACAATTCATCAAACATGTACCTTGAAAACAGACCTTGTAGCAGTAATCTTACTTCAACATTTTAGTCCTATCTCTTGATCAGCTAGCTTGCAGGTGTGTACAGCCTGGGGGTTTTAAAACACCTTGGTTATGCAGCTGGGACCACTCTAATTGTCAGGAGCTTCCCAGGTGAAAATTAACCCCGTCTCTGCTGCACTGCATACCTACACATACGTCTGCCAGGCATATAGCTGGTGACGTTCATTCACCCTGTCACATTCCTCCCCTGTTAGTGTGTGGCTGGGGCAACGCACAGCTGAATCCCGACCATCCACCCCTTCTCTAGAAAATAAATCAGCATTGGCATTTTCTTTTCCAGGCCTGTGCTGAATCTCAAATGAGAAGGGTTGGAGGGCCATATACCACCTGGTCAACCTAGCATTGGAGTCTTTCATAGTATTTAACCATTTTAATGGAGCATGGTCTGTTACCAATGTAAAATGGACTCCCGCCAGGTAGTGCCTCAAGGCCTCGATTGCCCACATTACTGCGAGACACTCTTTCTCAATTACTGAGTAGTTTTTTTCCCTTGGGAACAATTTCCTACTCAGAAAAAGGATCGGATGTTCCACTCCCTCAAACTGTTGCGAGAGCACTGCCCCTAGCCCTATCTCTGAGGCATCGGTTTGTACAATAAAAGGCTTATCGAAGTCTGGGCTTCTAAGGACGGGACCCTCTGATAGAAACCTTTTGACCTCCTCAAAGGCTCTCTGGCACTCCCTTGACCATACCACTTGTGTAGGGGCACACTTTTTTGTGAGGTCTGTTAGTGGGGCTGCAACTTCCGAGTAGTTGCGGATGAACCTCCAATAGTACCCTGCTAAACCCAACAGGGAGCGTACCTGCGTTTTTGTTCGGGGGGTCAGAACTTCTTTCAGGGCAACTACCTTATCGGATAGTGGCCTTACTTTTTCACCACCCACTGTATACCCAAGGTACTTGGTTTCCGCCTTACCTAAGGCACATTTCTTAGGGTTGGCTGTGAGCCCTGCCTCTCTTAGCGACTTGAAGACCGCTTTCAGCCTATTTAGATGGGCACGCCAGTGTTTACTATAAATGACAATGTCATCCAGATAGGCCGCGGCATAAACCCTATGAGGTCTCAGTACTTTATCCATGAGCTTCTGAAATGTGCCTGGGGCTCCATGCAGTCCAAATGGCATTGTCACAAACTGGTATAAACCCATGGGAGTGGCAAAGGCTGTTTTGCACTTGGACTTTTCCTCTAAGGGTATTTGCCAGTATCCTTTTGTTACGTCAAGCGTGGATATATATTCCGCGTTACCAAGGGCGTCAATTAACTCGTCCACCCTTGGCATCGGATATGCGTCAAACTTGGATACCGTATTGACCTTTCGGAGGTCCACACAAAATATTACCTTCCCATCGGGTTTTGGGACCATAATTAGTGGACTACACCACTCACTGCATGATTCCTCAATCACGCCTAAATGTAACATTTCTTGTACCTCCTTCTCTACCAGGGCCTTACGGCTTTCAGGCAACCTGTAAGGATAAGAACGTATTTTTACCCCCAGGTGCTGTCTCTATCACATGGGAAACTAAGTTAGTTTTCCCTGGTAAATCAGAAAAAACATCATTGAATTGTGTAATTATTTCTAACAAGTCCCCTTTTTGTTCAGAGGACAATTGTCTACCAATTAGGATATTATCGTCACCCACGATGTTCTCCCATGGGGGCTGAGGACCCAGGTCCGTTTCCTCCTCCACCGGGTGGATGAATAGAGACCGCTGCACCTTCCAGGGTTTCAGCAAGTTCACATGGTAAATTTGTTTACCCTTCCTGGACCCTGGTTGAGTGATCTCGTAATCCACATCACCCGTGTGGCAGAGTACTTCAAATGGGCCCTGCCATTTGGCTAGGAGTTTACTCTCACAACTGGGTAATAATAACATCACCTGGTCTCCCGGGTGAAACACTCATGCGAGCATTCTGATTGTAATGTCTCTCCTGACTGTCCTGGGCTGATCTAAGATTCTCCCTAGCAAAATGGCCGACCACACCTAGGCGCTTCCTAAGGTCTAGTACATATTGCAGGGTATTCTTAGAAGTGGACCGCTGTTCCTCCCAGGACTCCTTTAGGAGGTCTAGGATACCCCAGGGTTGGCGGCCATACAGCAGTTCAAATGGAGAGAATCCCGTGGAGGCCTGGGGAACTTCCCGCACTGCAAACAGCAGAAAAGGGAGAAGTTCAACCCAGGCTCTCTTCTCTGAATCTACGAATTTTCTCAGCATACCTTTTAGAGTTCGGTTAAATCTTTCCACCAATCCATCAGTTTGTTGATGGTAGACCGATGTCCGAACAGACTTGACCTCTAGTAATTTTAAGACATCCTGCATCAGTTTAGCCATAAAATGTGTACCTTGGTCTGTCAACATAACCTGGGGAAGTCCAACCCGTGAGAACAGCTCCAACAACTTGTTGGCTACTTGCTTTGCCGTTGCTGTGCTCAGGGGGAACATCCTCAGGATAACTTGTTGCATAGTCGACTATTACGAGAATAAACCTGTGTCCTTTCGCAGAAGGTTCTAGAGGTACTACTAAGTCTTCCCCAATCCTCTCAAAGGGAACTGAAACCAAGGATAGAGAAACCAAGGGGTCTGGTTTTTGTCCCTTCGGACTAGTTAGCTGCCACTCAGGACATGCCGCACATAACTTAGCAATATCACTATGCATCCCTGGACAATAGAATCGGGATGAAACACGGTCCAAGGTTTTTTTCCTTACCAAGGTGACCACCCCAAGGGACAGTATGGGCTAGGGTGAATACAGATTTAACAAACGCCTTGGGAACCAATATTTGTCTGGTGACCTCCCCTGTTTGTGTCTGCCTATTCACCCTATACAGGATATCATTTGACAATTCAAAATGGGGGAATAATATCACCCCCTGTGCATTCAATATCTGATCATAATTTTTTCCACTTTATCATATTGTCTAGCAAGGACTGGATCTTCCCTTTGCCTCTGGCAAAAATCAGGGAGGTAAAGGTCTGGTAAATCTCCAGGGCCCATATCCCCCTCCTTCTGGCCATCTCCAGCCATCACTTGTGACTTCTGGCTACAAGTACGGTCACCTTGAGACCCAGATTTCTGCAACCAGTCCTGTTTGTCAGAGCGTCTCTGCTTTTGAGTCTTTGGAACCCGGTGTCTACTGGGGAAAATGTCTGCCGAGAAGGGGAACAGTTTACGAGGGTTCTCCTGAGACATAGAATATGGCTCCTCGTGAGATACTGGAGCCATTAGGTCTGAAAAGAAAGGCCAGTTCTGACCAAGCACAACGGGGGCAGGGAGCCAAGGAGCGACTCCTACTTTGAGATAGGCCTGCTGACCTTTTACCTGTAGCCGGATTTTGACCGTCGGATACCGTTTTACATCGCCGTGTATACATTCTATACTCCATGGGGAGTCAAAGGAACACACGTCGGCGGTAAAAGTTCCTGAAAGACCAAAGTTTTCCCAGAGCCTAAATCTACAAGGGCCTAGAAGGTTTTACCCCCAATCTGGGCTGGAAGTAGCCATGGCTTGTAATTTTCTCCAGTGAAGGCCGAGGCGACGGTCCTGCTGAAGGAACAATCCACCTGTGGACAGTCCACATGCCGGTGGCCTTGTTCGCCGCAAGCGGAACATGGAGAGGGTTCCCTCGCAGGAGGATGCCGCCGATAGCGCTCCGCTGGACCGGATACTGAAGACCAGGTATCTGGTGGGTCTTGTGGGCGACGTCCTCGGAAGTTCCTCTCATTTGGTGACAAGCCGACATCAGGAAGTGGATGAGGGTCTCGGCGGTGCCCGGCATTTGGACCTCTCCCTTGTTGGAAGGACTGCTCCTTTCGTGGCATCTATGGAGTGGCCGTAGTTTCCCCGTTGGTCCGGTCTCCCTCTTTGGGTGTCTGCAAGCGCTGGCAAAGCCGGATCCGTCGGGTCCAAGACACTCGCCTGGTCCTCGGCCCCAAGGAAGTTCTCAACGAGTCGGACCGCCAAAGCTAGAGTATCAGCAGCATGGCGTTTTACCCAAGAGCATGCGGAAGGGGTTATTACTTGTAGGAATTGTTCCAACACAAGTTGTTCAAAAACAGTCTCCTTAGTGTGTTGCTCAGGTTGTATCCAGCGGTTACACAAGTCCAATAACCACTGAGCTAGGACCCGGGGTCTCATCTTAGAGGCATGGGCGTCCGCAGGGGGGGGCAAGGGGGGGCGCTTGCCCCCCCTGGATCCTGGGCCACCAACAGCTGGGAACAGAGGGCACTGGCGTGACAGGATTTAGCGCGCTCTTCTGCAAAAAAAAAAAAACCTCCCTTGTCTCCTGATTGGCTGGTGCGTGTTGGCACGCTGCCAGGATTTTTTTTTTGTCCCTCGCAACTCTATCTCAGCGGTGCGCAAAACTGGGGGGTGCTAAATTATTTAGGGGGGGGCGCAGCCTGTGCGGCAAAACCTGGGGGCAGAGCAGAGCAGGGGCAGAGCAGAGCAATGCCAGGCAGAAGATCCGTGCTGTGTTTCCCTGTGCTTGCAGAGGGGGCGGGGCGTCCCTCTGCACACAGACACAAGCCCTCCTCTTCCTGGCTTTACTTGAGTGGGGAGCCGAGCAAGCAATACAGGTGTGTGTGTGTGTGTGTGTGTGTGTGTGTGTGTATATATGTATAGTGATGTGTGTGTGTGTGTGTGTGTGTGTGTGTGTATATATATATGTAAAGTGAGGTGTGTGTGTGTGTATGTATATATATATATATATATATATCTATATATATATATATGCAAATATAACTGCATACAGTTATATTTGCATATTTGCTTTCCTGTGGAGGGTTTTTGTCACTTTTTTTACTCACCATAACTTAACTCAGTATTATGATTTATATATATATATATATATATATATATATATATATATATATATATATATATATATATATATATATATATATATATATATATATATATATATATATAATGTGTAGTGATGTGAGTGTTTTGTGACTGAATGTGTGCTGTGATTGTGTGTGGTGTGGGGGGTGTTGTTTGTGTTGTGATTGATTGTGTGCTTGGCGAGACAAACAAAATTGACATTGAAGCATGCTCAGCAGCAGTCAATGCGCACAACCCCACACCCCCACACACCCACACACAAACACAGAAATAGCCCTGATCCATACCCCCCACTTGTGCTTGCAAAATTATGCAGGACACCCTGTGCTCATGCTTGGAGAGTTGGTGATGTCACCACTCTCGGCGGCAGCGTGGACGCAGCCTAATTTTGCAAGCGCGAGCTGTTAAAACATATTTGTATTTACATTGTATATCGTTTAATAAAGGGGGGGGGGGGGGTTCATGTGATTTTGATTACGTCAGGCAGGGGGGGCCCCGAGAAATTAAATGGATGAAAAGGGGGGCTCGGCATAAAAAGTTTGCTCACCCCTGCGAGTCTATCTGACCTTGCATAGCGAGGCCTGCCCTTTCCTGCATGGAGCAAGTCAGGTGACTACTGCTCCATGCCACTCTCACTTCCCCCTTGTCCTCCTGCTCTGATTTCCCCCCCCCCTGCTCCGGTCCCCCCTTCCCGTTCCGATTCCCCCCCTGCTCCGGGTCCCCCCTTCCCGTTCCGATTCCCCCCCCCTGCTTCGATTCCCCCTTGTTGCGAGTGTCTGAGTTTGTGTCTGAGTGTGTGTCTGTGTGTGTGTGAGATCAGGGGGGGAGGGAATGAATGTGAGGAGGACGGATTCAGGGAGTGGGTTTGAGTCAGAGGGGCATAATTGATGGAGGGGGGAGAGTGAGGAGACAGGGGGTGTAATAGAGGAAGAGAGGGGTGAGGGGAGAGAGTGAATGAAGAAGAGAGGGGGTAAGAAAGAGATGGGGCTATACCTTGGAACTATCTGCATTAGAGTGGGGTGTGTGTGTGTCTGAGTCTGAGTGAGAGAGTCTGAGTGAGAGAGAAAGTCTGAGTGAGCGAGGGATTCTGAAGGGGAGGGAGTCTGAGGGGGGGAGTCTGAGAGAGTCTGAGGGGGAGAGAGTCTGAGGGGGAGAGAGAGAGTCTGAGGGGGAGAGAGAGATTCTGAGGGGGAGAGAGAGAGTCTGAGGGGGAGAGAGAGAGTCTGAGGGGGAGAGAGAGAGTCTGAGAGGGAGAGTTTGAGAGGGAGAGTCTGAGAGGGAGAGGGAGAGTCTGAGAGGGAGAGTGGGAGAGGGAGAGTCTGAGAGGGAGAGGGAGAGTCTGAGAGGGAGAGGGAGAGTCTGAGTGGGAGAGGGAGAGTGGGAGAGGGAGAGTCTGAGAGGGGGAGAGTCTGAGAGGGGGAGAGTCTGAGAGGGGGAGAGTCTGAGAGAGGGAGGGTGTGTGTTTGTGTCTGTCTGTCTGTGAATGAATACAGACACCAACCATCATTCAGTCACCCACCCAAGTGTCAGTCAGTCACCCAAGTGTCAGTCACACACGAGTCAGTCAGTCAAAGTGTCAGTCACCCCCCCCCCACAACCACTCTCTCTCTCTGTCTAGTTAACATTATGCCCCCCCCTGAAAACATTTCTGCGGACGCCCATGCTTAGAGGTGTACTTCAGGTTTCGGAACTGCTGCCGGTAGGTCTCTGAGGTCAGACCTAAGCTATCCAGTATGGCGGCTTTTACTTGTTTGTAATCCATTGCCTGGTCTGCTGGGAGGCACTGATATGTGGCCTGGGCTTCTCCTATAAGGAGTGGGGCCAAAGCAATTGCCCAGCGGTCTGCAGACCAGCCCTGGGCTTCGGCAACCCTCTCAAATGTCTGTAGAAAAGCCTCTGGATCCTCGTTCGAAGCCATTTTTCTCAGGAGGACCGGGGGTTTATTCGCAAGTTCTGGACTGGCAGAACCCTGGAATTGGGTCAGCAGCGTGGCCATCCGCTCATCCTGTGCTGCCTGCTGCTGGGTTAGGAGCTGGGTTTGCTGCTGCAATAGTCTTTCATCTCTCTCTGCCTGTAGATGGGACTGCTCGCACAGAAACTCTTTTTTAAAAAATTCCATTTTTTTTTTCATTTTTGTGTGTGGCCCTTCAACTGCAGGGGCCTCTCAACATCCCGGCACTTCTGACACCATATGTTGCAGGGTACATGCAACCACACGCGGGTTTTCGTGATAAGGCTTATTTATTGAGCCTTAAAAATTACAGTACACAAAAACAAAATAGCTTCTTGTCAGCATACAAAAAAAAATAGCTTTTCTTCAGCATAGAAACAAGACAGCTTCTTTTCAGCACTATACAAAAAATACACTAGATGGCGCTCAAAACACTCTAATAAAACACAAACCATGCAGTGAAATAAAGTGACTAATTAAATCAAAATAATGTGCAATGGGTGATAAAAACAAACAAACACTCAAACCCTTAAGGACTGTTTCAAGGTCCGCAAAGTACAGAGAAGAAGAATCAGGGGAGCGTCAGTGCCTATAGAAAAAACGTGATACTCGCATAGTGCAGTAAATTAACATAACACATACACAGGCAGAGCTCTCATAAGAGCACAAATAAGGAGCTAGATAGTAATGATCACAGAGTATCAGAGATATGACTATCTATGGACATCTATGATAGTATAAAATGTCCATTCAAAAAGGAGCAACAATTAGGAGGTGGAAATCCAAAGAGAGACACCAAACCAAAACTTAAAATGTAGACATTTATCCAGCATTGGTAAAAATGGAGGCTTACAGGATTCCGAATGATAAACAGCAAGTGTGTACACGTGTAGATTCCAGCCGAGTCGCATTCTCGGGATCTCTGCACGATGCTGCTTCCTCACACGGTCTCCGACCTGCGCTGCTTCAGGGAGCCGATACGTCACTTCCGGTTTCTTCAACGCGTATAGCAGACGCCACCGGAACTCCACAGCAGACACTCTCCCTCAGGATCTCGCAAGAGGGGTTACGCTCTACGCGTTTCGCCGTGCGTAGTGACGGCTTCGTCAGGAGCTTCTTTTCAGCATGCAGGACACAAACATTTCATCAAACATGTACTTTGAAAACAGACCTTGTAGCAGTAATCTTACTTCAGCATTTCAGTCCTATCTCTTGACCAGCTAGCCTCCATGTGTGTACAGCCTGGGGGTTTTAAAACACCTTGATTATGCAGCTGGGACCACTCTAATTGTCAGGATCTTCCCAGCTGAAAATTAACCCCGTCACCCTGCACTGCATACCTACACATACGTCTGCCAGGCATATAGCTGGTGACGTTCATTCACCCTGTCACATTCCTCCCCTGTTAGTGTGTGGCTGGGGCAACGCACAGCTGAATCCCGACCATCCACCCCTTCTCTAGAAAATAAATCAGCATTGGCATTTTCTTTTCCAGGCCTGTGCTGAATCTCAAATGAGAAGGGTTGGAGGGCCATATACCACCTGGTCAACCTAGCATTGGAGTCTTTCATAGTATTTAACCATTTTAATGGAGCATGGTCTGTTACCAATGTAAAATGGACTCCCGCCAGGTAGTGCCTCAAGGCCTCGATTGCCCACTTTACTGCGAGACACTCCTTCTCAATAACTGAGTAGTTTTTTTCCCTTGGGAACAATTTCTTACTCAGAAAAAGGATCGGATGTTCCACTCCCTCAAACTGTTGTGAGAGCACTGCCCCTAGCCCTATCTCTGAGGCATCGGTTTGTACAATAAAAGGCTTATCGAAGTCTGGGCTTCTAAGGACGGGACCCTCTGATAGAAACCTTTTGACCTCCTCAAAGGCTCTCTGGCACTCCCTTGACCATACCACTTGTGTAGGGGCACACTTTTTTGTGAGGTCTGTTAGTGGGGCTGCAACTTCCGAGTAGTTGCGGATGAACCTCCAATAGTACCCTGCTAAACCCAACAGGGAGCGTACCTGCGTTTTTGTTCGGGGGGTCAGAACTTCTTTCAGGGCAACTACCTTATCGGATAGTGGCCTTACTTTTTCACCACCCACTGTATACCCAAGGTACTTGGTTTCCGCCTTACCTAAGGCACATTTCTTAGGGTTGGCTGTGAGCCCTGCCTCTCTTAGCGACTTGAGGACCGCTTTCAGCCTATTTAGATGGGCACGCCAGTGTTTACTATAAATGACAATGTCATCCAGATAGGCCGCGGCATAAACCCTATGAGGTCTCAGTACTTTATCCATGAGCTTCTGAAATGTGCCTGGGGCTCCATGCAGTCCAAATGGCATTGTCACAAACTGGTATAAACCCATGGGAGTGGCAAAGGCTGTTTTGCACTTGGACTTTTCCTCTAAGGGTATTTGCCAGTATCCTTTTGTTACGTCAAGCGTGGATATATATTCCGCGTTACCAAGGGCGTCAATTAACTCGTCCACCCTTGGCATCGGATATGCGTCAAACTTGGATACCGTATTGACCTTTCGGAGGTCCACACAAAATCTTACCTTCCCATCGGGTTTAGGGACCATAATTAGTGGACTACACCACTCACTGCATGATTCCTCAATCACGCCTAAATGTAACATTTCTTGTACCTCCTTCTCTACCAGGGCCTTACGGCTTTCAGGCAACCTGTAAGGATAAGAACGTATTTTTACCCCCAGGTGCTGTCTCTATCACATGGGAAACTAAGTTAGTTTTCCCTGGTAAATCAGAAAAAACATCATTGAATTGTGTAATTATTTCTAACAAGTCCCCTTTTTGTTCAGAGGACAATTGTCTACCAATTAGGATATTATCGTCACCCACGATGTTCTCCCATGGGGGCTGAGGACCCAGGTCCGTTTCCTCCTCCACCGGGTGGATGAATAGAGACCGCTGCACCTTCCAGGGTTTCAGCAAGTTCACATGGTAAATTTGTTTACCCTTCCTGGACCCTGGTTGAGTGATCTCGTAATCCACATCACCCGTGCGGCAGAGTACTTCAAATGGGCCCTGCCATTTGGCTAGGAGTTTACTCTCACAACTGGGTAATAATAACATCACCTGGTCTCCCGGGTGAAACACTCATGCGAGCATTCTGATTGTAATGTCTCTCCTGACTGTCCTGGGCTGATCTAAGATTCTCCCTAGCAAAATGGCCGACCACACCTAGGCGCTTCCTAAGGTCTAGTACATATTGCAGGGTATTCTTAGAAGTGGACCGCTGTTCCTCCCAGGACTCCTTTAGGAGGTCTAGGATACCCCAGGGTTGGCGGCCATACAGCAGTTCAAATGGAGAGAATCCCGTGGAGGCCTGGGGAACTTCCCGCACTGCAAACAGCAGAAAATGTAGAAGTTCAACCCAGGCTCTCTTCTCTGAATCTAAGAATTTTCTCAGCATACCTTTTAGAGTTCGGTTAAATCTTTCCACCAATCCATCAGTTTGTTGATGGTAGACCGATGTCCGAACAGACTTGACCTCTAGTAATTTTAAGACATCCTGCATCAGTTTAGCCATAAAATGTGTACCTTGGTCTGTCAACATAACCTGGGGAAGTCCAACCCGTGAGAACAGCTCCAACAACTTGTTGGCTACTTGCTTTGCCGTTGCTGTGCTCAGGGCGAACATCCTCAGGATAACTTGTTGCATAGTCGACTATTACGAGAATAAACCTGTGTCCTTTCGCAGAAGGTTCTAGAGGTACTACTAAGTCTTCCCCAATCCTCTCAAAGGGAACTGAAACCAAGGATAGAGAAACCAAGGGGTCTGGTTTTTGTCCCTTCGGACTATTTAGCTGCCACTCAGGACATGCCGCACATAACTTAGCAATATCACTATGCATCCCTGGCCAATAGAATCGAGATGAAACACGGTCCAAGGTTTTTTTCCCTACCAAGGTGACCACCCCAAGGGACAGTATGGGCTAGGGTGAATACAGATTTAACAAACGCCTTGGGAACCAATATTTGTCTGGTGACCTCCCCTGTTTGTGTCTGCCTATTCACCCTATACAGGATATCATTTGACAATTCAAAATGGGGGAATAATATCACCCCCTGTGCATTCAATATCTGATCATCAATTTTTACCACTTTATCATATTGTCTAGCAAGGACTGGGTCTTCCCTTTGCCTCTGGCGAACATCAGGGAGGTAAAGGTCTGGTAAATCTCCAGGGCCCATATCCCCCTCCTTCTGGCCATCTCCAGCCATCACTTGTGACTTCTGGCTACAAGTACGGTCACCTTGAGACCCAGATTTCTGCAACCAGTCCTGTTTGTCAGAGCGTCTCTGCTTTTGAGTCTTTGGAACCCGGTGTCTACTGGGGAAAATGTCTGCCGAGAAGGGGAACAGTTTACGAGGGTTCTCCTGAGACATAGAATATGGCTCCTCGTGAGATACTGGAGCCATTAGGTCTGAAAAGAAAGGCCAGTTCTGACCGAGCACAACGGGGGCAGGGAGCCAAGGAGCGACTCCTACTTTGAGATAGGCCTCCTGACCTTTTACCTGTAGCCGGATTTTGACCGTCGGATACCGTTTTACATCGCCGTGTATACATTCTATACTCCATGGGGAGTCAAAGGAACACACGTCGGCGGTAAAAGTTCCTGAAAGACCAAAGTTTTCCCAGAGCCTAAATCTACAAGGGCCTAGAAGGTTTAACCCCCAATCTGGGCTGGAAGTAGCCATGGCTTGTAATTTTCTCCAGTGAAGGCCGAGGCGACGGTCCTGCTGAAGGAACAATCCACCTGTGGACAGTCCACATGCCGGTGGCCTTGTTCGCCGCAAGCGGAACATGGAGAGGGTTCCCTCGCAGGAGGATGCCGCCGATAGCGCTCCGCTGGACCGGATACTGAAGACCAGGTATCTGGTGGGTCCTGTGGGCGACGTCCTCGGAAGTTCCTCTCATTTGGTGACAAGCCGACATCAGGAAGTGGATGAGGGTCTCGGCGGTGCCCGGCATTTGGACCTCTCCCTTGTTGGAAGGACTGCTCCTTTCGTGGCATCTATGGAGTGGCCGTAGTTTCCCCGTTGGTCCGGTCTCCCTCTTTGGGTGTCCGCAAGCGCTGGCAAAGCCGGATCCGTCGGGTCCAAGACACTCGCCTGGTCCTCGGCCCCAAGGAAGTTCTCAACGAGTCGGACCGCCAAAGCTAGAGTATCAGCAGCATGGCGTTTTACCCAAGAGCATGCGGAAGGGGTTATTACTTGTAGGAATTGTTCCAACACAAGTTGTTCAAAAACAGTCTCCTTAGTGTGTTGCTCAGGTTGTATCCAGCGGTTACACAAGTCCAATAACCACTGAGCTAGGACCCGGGGTCTCATCTTAGAGGTGTACTTCAGGTTTCGGAACTGCTGCCAGTAGGTCTCTGAGGTCAGACCTAAGCGATCCAGTATGGCGGCTTTTACTTGTTTGTAATCCATTGCCTGGTCTGCTGGGAGGCACTGATATGTGGCCTGGGCTTCTCCTATAAGGAGTGGGGCCAAAGCGATTGCCCAGCGGTCTGCAGACCAGCCCTGGGCTTCGGCAACCCTCTCAAATGTCTGTAGAAAAGCCTCTGGATCCTCGTTCGAAGCCATTTTCCTCAGGAGGACCGGGGGTTTATTCGCAAGTTCTGGACTGGCAGAACCCTGGAATTGGGTCAGCAGCGTGGCCATCCGCTCATCCTGTGCTGCCTGCTGCTGGGTTAGGAGCTGGGTTTGCTGCTGCAATAGTCTTTCATCTCTCTCTGCCTGTAGATGGGACTGCTCGCACAGAAACTCTTTTTAAAAAAATTCCATTTGTTTTTTCATTTTTGTGTGTGGCCCTTCAACTGCAGGGGCCTCTCAACATCCCGGCACTTCTGACACCATATGTTGCAGGGTACATGCAACCACACGCGGGTTTTCGTGATAAGGCTTATTTATTGAGCCTTAAAAATTACAGTACACAAAAACAAAATAGCTTCTTGTCAGCATACAAAAAAAAATAGCTTTTCTTCAGCATAGAAACAAGACAGCTTCTTTTCAGCACTATACAAAAAATACACTAGATGGCGCTCAAAACACTCTAATAAAACACAAACCATGCAGTGAAATAAAGTGACTAATTAAATCAAAATAATGTGCAATGGGTGATAAAAACAAACAAACACTCAAACCCTTAAGGACTGTTTCAAGGTCTGCACAGTACAGAGAAGAAGAATCAGGGGAGCGTCAGTGCCTATGGAAAAAACGTGATACTCGCATAGTGCAGTAAATTAACATAACACATACACAGGCAGAGCTCTCATAAGAGCACAAATAAGGAGCTAGATAGTAATGATCACAGAGTATCAGAGATATGACTATCTATGGACATCTATGATAGTATAAAATGTCCATTCAAAAAGGAGCAACAATTAGGAGGTGGAAATCCAAAAGAGAGACACCAAACCAAAACTTAAACTGTAGACATTTATCCAGCATTGGTAAAAATGGAGGCTTACAGGATTCCGAATGATAAACAGCAAGTGTGTACACGTGTAGATTCCAGCCGAGTCGCGTTCTCGGGATCTCTGCACGATGCTGCTTCCTCACACGGTCTATGAACTGCCCTGCTTCAGGGAGCCGATACGTCACTTCCGGTTTCTTCAACGCGTATAGCAGACGCCACCGGAACTCCACAGCAGACACTCTCCCTCTGGATCTCGCAAGAGGGGTTACGCTCTACGCGTTTCGCCGTGCGTAGTGACGGCTTCGTCAGGAGATTCTTTTCAGCATGCAGGACACAAACATTTCATCAAACATGTACTTTGAAAACAGACCTTGTAGCAGTAATCTTACTTCAGCATTTCAGTCCTATCTCTTGACCAGCTAGCCTGCATGTGTGTACAGCCTGGGGGTTTTAAAACACCTTGATTATGCAGCTGGGACCACTCTAATTGTCAGGAGCTTCCCAGCTGAAAATTAACCCCGTCACTGCTGCACTGCATACCTACACATACGTCTGCCAGGCATATAGCTGGTGATGTTCATTCACCCTGTCAAAAGCCCCTACAACCCATCACAGGGAATCTACAGATGTAGCCAGACTTAGGGCCTCATTCAGTAAGCGTCGATAAGGCGCTTATAGACCACTTATCATCCAAAATGCCTACTCATATTCAGTAAGCCTCGATAAGTGGGCAATAACGACCTGTATCACCGAAAAATATTTTGAACAAAATCAAATCGCCAACGGAGTGGTGATAAGCAACTTATCAACACTTTTCGGAATGTTCATAAACACGCGCGATTCTAGTAGCCGCGAATCAGCGATCGCCGCCTTTCGTGGCCCTAAAATGGCGATTTCCTCCCCAAATCCAAACGCCAGAAACAGTTGACAGATTGGTAGGGAGATGAGTTGATGAGCGGTGATAAGTCGATACATTTTGGCCTTTTTCCTGCATAGGATTGATGCCGGGGTCTCCGGAGCTGATACACATTAATACCAGCACTGGAGCCCCCTGGCATGAATCCGATTCAGGAAAAATGCATTTACAGCCACTTCATTACCTTAGCGGCAAACCGCTAAGGCAATGAAGGCATTATCCACCGGTGCCAGGCTTATTGTGGGTAGCGGGGGTGGGTGAAGAGGGTATTTGGCCCTTGGTGGGTTTTTAGGCCTTGCAGGGGGGGTTGCGGGTGGACTTAACCCCTTCATTACATTAGCGGTTAATACCGCTAAGGTAATGAAGGGGTTAATACCCCCTTCACCCACCCCCTTTAAACCAATAAACACAATACACCACAACAGCCCCAAAACCCACCTCCTATGTGTAAGGAATCGGGGGCCACGTCCCTTGTGGTGTGACCCCACCTTACCCACTACCAGTACTGCAGCGGCTGCTGCCCCTGCCCCCCGTCGCCACCCATTCCACCGCCCAGTGCATACCTTGAACTCTGCCGTCGCCATCTTGGATTCTGGCACTGGTGTTACAGACTCTCAGCTGTGCTCCACTACTTCCTGGTCTCTCAGCCACTCACGAGCAGCTCCTCGACACGCCTCCACCATACCCCTCGTCCGGATTGGTCACTGTCGCTTTAAATATTCTGCTTTGGCTTCACTTCCTTGCCGAGCATAGATCCTTATGGGATGTTACCTGTGTTTCTGCCACAAGCCTTGTTCTTTCATTACGTATCTCTGTTTTTGTTCCAGTTCGTTGTACTCGTCCAGTTTCCTCCAGGCCTGCTGCTGCTACGCTGAGTTCCTGAGTTCCTGGTTCTTACAGACCTGCTTCGTTTGCGCTGTAACACGGGGTTACTAGTGCTGCCTGGTGGTGTGCCTATTGCGGTCAGTCTTCCCTCTCCTAGACCGGAGCCATGGGTCGTGGACGCCACTCGCGTAAACCTCGTTCCCGACCTGCAGCGATTGCGCTGACGCAAAAGGACCAGCTTGATTTCCTGTTGCCGACTCCCTGCTTGAACTACGACTACCCGGATATCTCCTACCCCGACTCTGGCTTGCCCAACAACTATGCTGTTATCTCCAGTCCTGAATCCGGCCTGTTTGACTATGAACTGCGCACTCCGGACCAGTCTGCGCGGTATAAGGTCTGTGATTTCATAACCCAGCCTCAGCCCCGCGGTCCGGTCCCGGTTTGTGGCGAGCACAATCGTGACACTATGCCACATTAAAATTGCAATATTTAATATACATCAATACACCCCCCTGTCCCCCCCATAATGTTAAACCCTTATTTATTTTTTAACATACAGGATTCATACCCCAGACCTACGGTAGTCCCCTGTGGTCCCGACGGGTGTCCACAGGTCCCACAGTGCACCAGTACCCCAGGGTCTGGGAGTCTCTGGGTGGTACCCGCCAGGTGCCATGGGCTTCCAGGTGGTCCCCACAGGTCACTGTGGGCAACACAATACATCACTCATTAAAAAAGAAAAACAATCACCAACATTTTATTTCAATCAAGCTGAAAAATACCAAACAATTACATCCACATAATAAACTAACATTGCATAAAAACAGCAGCAATACAAAGTCAGAAATGCCCCCAAAATATTGTCCTAATAATATATTGATCTGTACTCTAAAAAGTTTAATATATTATCAGTCAATATTCAAAAATTAAAAAATTAAAAAACACATCCAATGTAAAAAACCTGTAAAAAAAATACATTTACAAACATGCAATATATTACTTCAAACAGCTAAATGAGGGTGGCATTTCCTATCTTGTTGAAGCTCACCCCCTCCCACATTTAAGTGGTTAAAAGCTCACTCCATAGCATCTCCCACTCTCAGGAGAACTTGCTTGTGACAAATCTAATACAGAGTGCTTTTCCTGGTGATGTACAGGTTAATAAAAGCTTCAATCAGACTTAGAACTATGCAACTAATTTTGACAGATTTATTATAAATCATTCTTCCTGGTAATGCACAGGTTATTAAGAATTTATTTTAGTGTTAGGGACCCTTGAGATGTGGTCTGCCGTGTAGTGGCTCAGGGGCTTACAACACTTTGGCCAAAATGTTAAACTAAAAGACCATTTTATTTAATAGATATCTATACATATATATTTAAGCACTGTACCGTGTATAAGTTTCACTGGATGTGAACTGAGCTCTGTCTGTGTTTCGTGTTCTGTCTCTGGTTTTAAATATATTTTGCCATGCTCAGTAGCACTCCTCTGTGACACTTATATGCTTATATATATGTTGTGGTTATTTGGGGGTTCAATATGAGCTGGCAGGTGTCCTGTATGTTTTATCAATATATATATACACATTAAACTGTAACTATTTAATAAAATATATTGTGTCCTGTTTTCTGTGTGCTAAAATTTATGAGTTCCTAATCTGGTGTCAGGGATGAGTGAGTGTATATATTCACTACATTCACTAGCCCCATTCTTGGCACACATTAGAAAAATAACTTTTAAAACTTTTAGACACGGTGATCATGCTCAGCTTTATAACATAGCTGGAGCTCCCCTAAACCCCTACACTAGGTTCAGTGTACCCGGGTATGTATCTGGGTATCTGTCCTATTGTGGGGAACCCCTGCTACACTAGGGACTATGTGTATAGCTGCAGATATAGTTTAACCCCTTCATACCCATTTACCTTGGCTGGATAATGCTGCAGCAGGGATCTTGGTGGTGAGCCGCAATAACGCTTTCAGAGTCAAAGTTTGTCGGAGTAATATGCTTGGCTGCATCAAGAATCTCACTCAATTCCCAGATACAACTTTTGGGGTATCCCATAACTTTGGAACCCCGATAGATAGACACATTCGGTAAAGACTTTCTCTGACAAACCCACCCTGAAACTTACAGAATAGAAATCTCCTGATCCCAACACCCCAGTAAAGGCAAAAGTTAAATAAATCTTTAATGTCGCAAAATTAGTAAACAGTCTCAGCAATGCATTTTTGACATCTAGGACCCCTACACATGGGTCAGGGGTAACCAGGTGGGCTTGACCTTTATTCATGAGCCCGGTTAACCCCTTCACCGTCACATATTGCAAGATGCATAAAAGCATCTTGCATCGCCGCAGCCTCCATGAGGTCCCCGTGGATGTCTGGTGGTGTCTGCGGGTCTCCCTGGAGTGTCCACAGGTCCCTGTGGGTGTCTGGGGGCCTCCGAGTGGTCATTGTGGGTGTCTGAGGGAGCATGGGTGGTCCCAGTGGGTGCCCTGGGGCCTCTGGGTGGTTGGTTCTTTGGGTGGTCCCCACGGGTGTCTGGAGGTCCCCGCATATCCCCACCGGCCTCCGGTATCAATCCTGTGCAGAAAAAAAATTACAGTGCAATACATTCAAATAAATACAACCCCAATACATACAGTAGAGTAATTGGCAAAATTACTATTATTCTGTTATGGAAAATAGTGCATTTGCCCAATAAAAACAAAAACATAAACCAGTCAGCATAAAGTAAATAAAGCTTGCACTTACCCCTGCCAGGGTGAAGGCCATCCTCATCCTCATCACCATCCTTGTCCTCTGTTGGCAGCAACATACTGTAACAGTAAACAATTAATAATAATTAAGGGGTTTCCACCCAGGAGGCCTAACCACCTTCCCCAGGGCAACTACCCCCACCCTCTACCCCTGCTACCCATTGATTGGCATTGTATAGCAATAAATGGGAAAGCTAAAATAACAGGCACAAGATAAAATACATTACATAGAAAAAAAAACACATTTTAAAGCCAAGAAACCAATTGATTGGTACAGTGGTACATCATGCCCATAAAATATGGGCATGATTTACCACTATGACAATCAATGGGCAAGCAAAAAAATTAGCAACCACCAAAAATATTAAATGAAATGTTAAAATAATCACCAAAAGAAACACGCCAAAAATAAACAACAATTAAAAAGCAAAACACCAAAAAAATACCAAAAATAAAGAGCAAATGTTAAATGGGTATCAAACCATATATCCAAAACAGAATTAAAAAACAAAACAACAAAAATAAACAATAATTAAAACAACAATCAACAAAGAAACACAAAAATTACACAAAGCAATCAACAACAATACATATAAAAGTAATAAAAGCAAGTATTTCCCAAAAAATGCATTACTTGTCACTGTATGTATCTTTAGCCCAAAGGGGTCATAGATAAATACTTTGGCAATCAATGGGCAAGCAAAAAAATAAACAATACAATCAAAATACCTGAAAAATAAAATGTACATACTGTACATTCAATGGTTTTCTTACCTTTAGATGTTTTCACCCTCTGATTCCCAGGGTCTCGGGAAGCTCTCGACCAAAGACGCAATGACCCTCAGCTTCAGGTAAGTTCCTTCTTCTTTTCTTCTGCTTTTCTTCAATCTTCTCTTCTGTATTTGTAATCCAATTGGGGGGAGATGTTCCCATCGGCTTCTTGATGTCAAATGAGAGAGAACAGGCCTTATATAAGGCCTGTGACATCACATTTTACTGTCAAATGACATATCTCCAATCCTATTGGAAATGTACCTGTGACAGAACCTTTTCTTTTTTTTTTAAAGGATGTGACATCATGTAAAGGAAGGGAAGCCAGCCAATCAGGAAGGATGGGCTTCCCTCCCTTTAAGATGATGTCACTAAAACAAGATGGCTGCCATGCCATTTTTACTCCAACCAATCAGATTGTGAGATATACCATGTGGGGCATAACATGGTATATCCCCAATCTGATTGGTTGTAGTAAACAGTGTGACAGAGTCCATTTTTGGAGAGGATGTGATGTCACTCCCTTTCAATGATGTCACATCCTTTAAAATAATGGAAGCAGTAGGAGCAGATGGTAATCAGGTCTGGAACAGTTCCTCTGTCTAGAGACAGCTCCTTCCTCACTCCGATCAGCCTCTCCACCTGAGAATTCATGCAATAGCCCCTTGTGACCTCTACTTGTTTCGTACAACGTACTTCGGCCGGAGTGAGGAAGTAGCTGTCTGCAGACGGAGGAATGGGTCTGGACCTGATTACCATCTGCTCCCACTGTTGAGCCTCTGGATTCCCCGGTCACCCTACTCTTATACTTTTAGCCAGTTGTACGTTTATTCACTTTGTTTCATTATTGTTGTATTTGTAAAGTTTTTATTACTCTGCATTGTTTAGTCCTGTTGTGGTACTGTTCATATTTTATCTATAAATATACTGTGTTTCTCTCCGCTCTGTTTTTTTTTGGCCTATATCAGCACTGACATTTACATTGTACAATTTTTTTTAAATTTGACGGGATCAAAATTCCCAAATATTTTATACTGCTAGCTGTTATTATAAAAGGATATTTTTCTTGCCATACCGGTATTTTGTTTAATCCTACTGTATGTTCAGGGCTTCTGATTTTGTAGCAACAGGCGATTTGAAGCAAAGGTACTGCTTCTACTCTGCAGGATTGCACGCTCCGGAACACTGCAACACTAGATTCATTTTGGATACCCCCATGGGCAGGTAATGGGCTATAGCCCTAATATGTTTACCTGTGATCCTAATATTGGGGATGTTTATACATAGAGAGGGGTTAATATACAAAGGCAATTTGTTGTGGTAGTCAAGTGGACACCGCTAGGTCATTTGTCCCACTGTATATGCTTATGGACATTAAGCTACTATGGATGGTTACAGTGTGTTAATTATTGCCTTAAATACAATTGTGTGATATACTATATTCAGTGCACACACTTATATATGAGCACCATTCTCCTGCAATCGTTCTTCTGATTTTGCAATATTTATTTTGTAGCCCGAGAATGAACCAAAAATATCCAAATTCTCCAGAATAACGGGAAAGGCGACTTCGGGTCTGATAATGAATATTAAAATGTCGTCCGTGTACAAAGCAATTTAAATCTCTGTTTTACCTATTCTAATCCCTTCAAATTCTTGACAATTTCTCAAATAGATAGTCATGGGCTCCAGGGCAATAGCAAATAGTAGTTGAGATAGTGGGAAACCTTGTCTAGTCCCTCTTTTTAAATTGAATTTGTGAAGGGAAGTTGCCAGCAAAAACCCTAGCTCTTGGGTTAGTATAAATCCACTTAATAGCATTCCCAAATTCGCGCACAATCCAAAATTTCTGTAACACAGTATATAAATGATCTCACACTACCATGTCAAAGGCCTTCTCAACATCCAGACTGAGAAGACATGGGGACACTGCAATCATGGTATTTTGTACCTGTTGGATTGCAGCTAGCACTTTCCTAATATTTGAAGTAGGGGTTCTGCCCCAAATGAATCCCGCTAGGTCTGGGGATATTAGGTAGCCAGTCTTCATAATAAAGGTGAAAAGGTGAAGTCTGACTGGTTACCCCTGAAAACCGTGGGTCCCCGGTAGCTTAGCAGTACCATAAGCTGGGGACACTGTTTCTATTATTACCTTTAATGTCTGGTAATAAAACTGGGATTTCGGGAACGGGTGTTTAAAGGTGGGTATTTGTGTGGAAATGTGGCTAAAATATGTGGACAAGGTCGGGGGGCAAAGATACCGGTTGTCCCCCCATTTTACCCACAGACCGCATCTGGTCTATGTGTACAGTATGTGTATGCATGTTATCCCCCCTAATAGCTTCCCTTTAAAATATTGTATTTCTCACCAGCAATTTTTAATGTAACAGTTGTATTCCTGAGCCCAGGTTAGAGTTAAAAAAAGATGCTCTTATAAAATGTACATCCATATCTATACATACAGTCCTGGTGTTCCGATAAGTAGCCAGGATGTCTGCATAGAGATGAGGGATCAAAGAGGAGAAGGGAAGTCGAGAGGTGTCAGAATGTTTGGTGAGCAGGGAAGGGCGGAGTACCGGTCTGGAGACAAAGGCTCCCTGTCGGGGAGACACTTTGTTCACCCCAAACTCAGTGAAGCCTACCCAGTGGGAGGTATAGGGCTGACAAGGAGAATCCATTGCTGGTAGGCTCGATTCCCATTGGCCAGTCAGAATTTCCTGCTTGCTGGCATCCTGAGTCTCTTCAACACACCCCTCCTCTGACGCATACGGCCAGACGATCCCCCAGCTCTTATTGGTTGTTACAGCTATGATCCATGCTCTGGGTCTATGTAAGGTGACTGGACGATCAGAGAACCAGACGATCCTGAGCTTGGTCCGTTGAAGCGCTGGCGGGCTTTTTAAAAGTGCTTTTCTTCCGAATAGCAAAGCACTCAGCACGGAGTTGACGGAGAAGCCTAGCTTAGCTGAGGACAAGATATCAGATTGCGAGCAAGTTCTACTTTTCATCTACAGTAAGTTGCGGTCAGTGGAGAAAGCCAGGGTTCTCTCCCGAAAAGAGTACCGTGGTGTTTCTGGACGTGGAGCGGACAGGGTAAGCCTTCTAAAGCAAGCACACTGCACCTAGTGAGGCTAGAGACTCACCCAAGACCCCCAGTAAAGTGTGTATTTACTGTATTTTGTGAATCATTGTGTGTCTGCTGGTCTCACCAGAATAAACCCATTTTATTCTACGACTTTGTCCTGTCTAGTGAATTGATCACAGAAGGTGAAGGTGTTAAAATTAGACTCCCGTGACAGTCATCCTTAAATAGATGGTTAAATAGTCTCGTTAAAGGGTCTACCACACTCTCACCCTGGGGATTTTATACATTTTAAGGTATTGATAGCCTTCTGAACCTCAGCTTCCTGGATTGGATTGTTCAAATCTACTCGTGCTTGATCTGAACATTTTGGGGGTAAGATTTTACTCCAAATGCCTCCTTATTTACTCACATCACCTATTCTCTCATAGACCCTCTACAATCTGGCTTCCGCACTGCTCACACCACTGAAACAGCCCTCACTAAAAAAACTAATGACCTCTATGCTGCCAAAGACAGGTGTCATTACACTCTGCTAAAACTACTCGACCTCCCTGCAGCATTTGATACTGTGGACCACCCTCTTCTCCTTCACATTCTCCATACTCTTGGCATTCATAACAAAGCTCTATCCTGGATCTCCTCTTACCTCTCCCATCTTACTTTCAGCATCTCCTGCTAACAACTCCTCCTCTATCGACCTCTCTGTGGGGGTACCTCAGGGTTCTGTCTTAGGACCTCTCCTCTTTTCTCTGTACACACTCTCTCTAGGTGACCTAATCATATCTCTTGGATTCAAATATCACCTCTTTGCTGATGACACACACATTTACTTTTAGACCCCTGACCTTACATCTACTGTACAGACCAAAGTTTCTGAATGTCTCTCAGCAATATCATTCTGGATGGCCCTCCGTCGACATAAACTTAACATGGCAAAAACAGAGCCCCTCATACTGTACTTCCTCCCAAACCTTGCTCCACTACCTCCTTCCACATTACTGTTGGAAGTTCAGTCATACATGTAGTAGCACAAGCACGCTGCTTAGGGGTCAGACTCGACTCCTCTCTCACATTCGCCTCTCACATTCAAAACATATCTAAAACCTGTCGCTTTTTCCTCCGCAATATCACAAAGGTAAGCCCTTTCCTCTGTTGCTCGACTGCTAAAACTCTGAAACAGGCCCTCATTCTCTCCTGTCTCGATTATTGTAACCTCCTGCTGTCCGGCCTTCCTGTCTCTCACCTGTCTCCCCTGCAATCTATCCTAAAAGCTGCTGAAACATTCACTCTACACTTTCCTAAATCTGTCTCAGCGCCTCCCCTGATCAAATCCCGTATCACACATTCAATTCTCCTCTTTACTTTTAATGCTTTACACTCTTCTGCCACTCCTTATATCTCATCCCTAATGTGTCACTATGCACTATCCTGGCTCTTGCTTTCTGCTCAATGATGTCTTCTCTCTACCCCCTTTGTATCTAAAGCCCTCTCCCACCTTAAACCTTTTCCACTGACTGCCCCACACCTCTGGAATGCCCTTTCCCTCAATACAAGACTAGCACTCTCGCTATCCACCTTTAAGACCCACCTTAAAACACACCTGCTTAACAAAGCATATGAGTAGCTCCGTGGTTAACACTATACACCTGATACATACAGCTTGGCCCCTTTCAGACGCACTTACCAGTATGCCCTCCTACTGTATCTGTATGTTCCTCCTACCAATTAGATTGTAAGCTCTTTGAAGCCGGGACTCCTTTTCCTAAATGATACTTTTATGTCTGAAGCACTTATTCCCATGATCTGTTATTTGTATTATTTGTTATTTATATGATTGTCACGTGTATTACTACTGTGAAGCGCTATGTACATTAATGGCGCTATATAAATAAAGATATAGATACATACATACATACATACATACATTATAGAAAGTCTCATTGTTTTGCTATATCCTTAGGTGAAGGAAATTAAACTAAAAGCATGTGATCAGCGCTCAAACCTAAAAACCTATACCTAAATATTAGCTAAAATAACCAGGTGCTCTATAAAAATAAAAATAAAAATAAAAATAGTAAAGGGTCCCCTATAGGGAAAACCTTAATTATCCTTAGGTGAGGTGAAAACTTTTCCTGAGTTTCTATCTCTTATTGAACTTATGAGGTTCTGAGGCCTAGAGCCTCTGACTAGGTTGGCTTGAGTCTCCCAAATATATTGCCATATTTATACAGTTTAAAATTAAAATAACTAAGGTTGGCTTTTTCTCTTTCCTGGGTTATTAATTCACATTCCTAATTTTTTACTATAAATAACAGTTTATGGGCAGGTGAGGGATTTGTTTTGTGTTCATCGTAAGCTTTAGTTATATTTTCATTTGCTATTTTAAATTTTTTGTTAAGTGTCTTTTTGCATGTTATGGAGAAGCCTATAATTTCACCTCTTATCACCGCATTCCCGGCTTCTCTAAACAAGGCTGGGTTGTCAATATGTTGTTTATTGTTGTCAGTATAGGCCTTCCATTTTTCAACCAGAAAATCCTGAAAATATGGTCTATTGGTTATTATAGGCTAAAGCAGTAAAATTCAGGGCATTTTTGAAAACCCTGCTCTCTGATTGGTTAACATTCCGGGCACTATCCAATCAGTAATGCCCAGAATTTTAGCAGCTTGCAAAGTGCAGTTTTCAATGTGTTTATTTCCAGCCAATCAGCTTTCAGAAGATTGAAGGAACAGCTCTGAGACAGGGAAGGGGATTGGTCAAAAAGTATCAGCCACAGGTTGACTCCTCCCCCTCCTGAGCTGACTGAGATTTTCTGAGCAGATTCAGTTGAATTGGGGGGGGGGGGAGTCTGCAAAGAAGTAAGTGGCTGTCTGCAGTTTGTGATTGTGTCAGTAGCAGTGTGTGTGCTGTTGTGTTGTATATCTGTGTAGAGGTGCTGTGTGTGTGTATAGAGCTCCAGTGTGTGTGTCAGTGTCAGCAGCAGTGTTTATGGGTGTAGCATGTGTGTGTAGCAGCAGTTTGTGTGTAGAGGTGCTGTGTTGTGTGTAGAGGTGCTGTGTATAGAGGTCCAGTGTTGTGTGTGTGTGTGTGTGTGTGTGTGTGTGTGTGTGTATGTTGTGTGTGTAGAGGTGCTGTGTTTTGTATAGAAGTGCAGTGTTGTGTGTGGGGTGTGTGTGTAGAGGTGCTGTGTTGTGCTGTGTTGTGTGTAGAGGTGGGGGGGGGGGGAGAGTGCAAAGCGTAGTGTGGCCGCATTTTTTATTGTGGCTGCAATGTGTGTGTGTGTGTGTGTGTGTGTGTTTGTGTGTGTGTGTGTGTGTGTGTGTTGTGCTGTTGTATGTGTAACGGTGTTTGCCCGGGCCAATCTCATATTGCCCCCCCTATGTGGACACTGACCCCTGTTACAGGTGTGGTGCACCTGCTGGCTTACAGAATCCCTGAGTCTCCCGTGATGGTATGGGGGATGACATCAGGACTGGCTTATGAGGTATTGCTGAGTTATACTCACTTATGATACAGCACCTCCATCTCTTCCAGACCCCCAGCGTAGTAGGGAGGAGTCTCTGAAAGAGAACCTCTATGTGCACCTTCTTCCCAAGTGACTCCACACACAGGACAGAAGCGATCTCTTTCTTTGGCATCCTTTATTGTCCCCACACATAGACGCCCATCATAGCGGCCGGTCTTCTAGCCGCTCATCTCAGGTTGCCAACCCAAAGGAAGTCCCTGACCGTACACTCCCAGGCAAGGGCACTGAAAGCAGGTCTAGCTCTTCCCTTACTCCCTGATGGAGTAAGAGGAATAGTCTTCCACACCACTCCCTTGAGGGAGGGCCACAAACACTGCCAGAGCCCTGACAGGTTGCTGGACAGACTTACCTCACTCAGGTGGTGAGGCACACTGACTAAATTCAGGAAGTGCTGCATATTATATAGATTCAGTAGGCACCACCCCTGTGTCACTGTAAGTGGACACAGAGCCTGATGTCACTTCCTTCACTGAATAATACACAGCACAGGAGGTGAGGGCAAACCCCATGATTACTCCTGGCAACCTGCCCTTAACAGGGATTATTGCACAGGAGGAGAAAGACATGTAACCCCAAAACTATACAGGGCTACATATGTGTAGCAGCAGTTTGTGTGTGTGTATAGAGCTACTGTGAGTGTGTATAGAGATCCAGGGTGTGTGTGTCAGTGTCAGCAGCAGTGTTTATGGGTGTTTATGTGTGTGTAGCAGCAGAGTTTGTGTGTGTAGAGCTGCTGGGGTGTGCGTGTGTGTGTGTGTGTGTGTGTAGAGCTAGTGTGTGTGTGTGTGTGTGTGTGTGTGTGTGTGTGTGTGTGTGTGTGTGTGTGTGTGTGTGTGTGTGTGTGTGTGTGTATAGAGCTTGTGTGTGTGTGTGTGTGTGTGTGTGTGTGTGTGTGTGTGTGTGTGTGTGTGTGTGTGTGTGTGTGTGTCAGTGTCAGCAGCAGTGTTTATGGGTGTAGCATGTGTGTAGCAGCAGAGTTTGTGTGTGTAGAGCTGCTGTGTGTGTAGAGCTGCTGTGTTGTGTGTGTGTAGAGGTGCTGTGTTGTGTGTCTAGAGCTTCAGTGTGTGTGTGTATGGTGTGCTTGTGTGTGTAGAGCTGCTGTTTGTGTAGAGGTGTTGTGTTGTGTATAGTGTGCTGTTGTGTGTGTGTGTGTGTGTGTGTGTGTTTGTGTGTGTTGAGCTGGTGTGTGTGTGTGTGTGTGTGTACACAGAGGGGGCGGCAGTGTGTGGATATAGATATCTGCAGTGTAAGTGTATATAGAGGTGGTTTAATGTATTTACCATTTTATTTTAATAACAAAAATCTATTTAACTATGCAAAAGTGTCTATTATTTATGAAATAAGCCTACATTTAGCCTATAATAGTAATAATCCCCTCAGAACAGGGCATTATTGGCCAGTAATGCCCTGTTCTTCAGGGATTATTACATAAATATAGGCTAAAGCAGTAAAATTCAGGGCATTATTGAAAACCCTGCTCTCTGATTGGTTAAAATTCCAGGCATTATCCAATCAGTAATGCCCGGAATTTTAGCAGGTTGCAATGTGTAGTTTTCAATGTGTTTATTTCCAGCCAATCAGCTTTCAGAACAGCTGAGAAAGGGTAGGGGATTGGTTCGAATGAACTAACAGCTCTGAGACAGGGCAGGGGATTGGTCAAGAAGTATCAGCCACGGTTTGACTCCTCCCCCTCCCGAGCGGACTGAGATTTTCTGAGCAGATTCAGTTGAATTGGGGGGGGGGGGGGGGGAAGGGCGGGAGTAGTCTGCGAAGGTAAAATATGCACATACAAAATAGAAATACTATATAGGCATGTAGGTATAAAAACCAGTAATAGATAAGGCGCTTCCACGACTGCTGCACAGGATCCACAGAAGGCACCACGTCTTGCTTCACAGGCTACGATATGGCCACGGATGCCGAACTTGTTCACCCTCACATCTCTGCTCCTCCACGGAACGGGATAGCCAGAGTTGGTGGAGTGAGTAGAAGAATATCAATTGAGATCCACTTTCTCCAGCAGTTACAGCTCTTGGGTACTGCATGTCTCAACCTCCAATCAGCACAGCAGAGAGAGGGAACACCAAGCGTCGACAGGTGGAACCACAGAGTGACGTGTACCTCGTCACAATCTCCAAACAATCACGGCTCCGGTCACAGAGGTGGAACAGCGCTGTCTCAGCACCCAGGCATCGTAATCGTAATGCGATCAAACAGCATCTAGCGGAAGCATCTAATGTTGAATTAAAAGTCCAGAAAAAACTCAACTGAGCTTAATATATCAAATAAACTTTTCGGATCAAAAATAAAAACTCCAATGCGTTCGTGACGCAAGGTCACTTTTTCCATGAGGATGCCTACAGTATATAGTATTTCTATTCTGTACGTGCATATTTTACCTTCCATATATAAATTCTATTTTTACATACTACATTATGAGGGTCTTGCGCTTTCTTTTTTTTCTGTTCAGCGACCTGTCATATTGAACTTCCCAAGATGTTGTCCGCATTTCACGATGTGTTTGATCTCTACAAAGCAGATAAGTTGCCTATGCACTATCCCTCTAATTGTCCTATCGTGCTTCTACCTGGAACTTAAATCCCCTTTGGACGGGTCTACGCACTGTCAGATCCAGAACTACAAGTTCTGCATCAATATACTGCTCCGGCAGCTTTTATTCGAAGTAATCACCGGCTTGTATCTGGCATGTTCCTGGAATGCCACGCTGTTCACCCGGAGCATGCCGGGCTCCCATCCAGGGTCATGCCCGGCTGACGCGCGGTTGATGTGTTTATTGATAATGGTTCGGATTTTAATAGGCTGCAATGCTTCGCGTGTCCGCCAGATGGCATGAATTCATGAATTGTAATGCGCCGAATCAGTAATGTGTCGGCTTGCAGGTGTTTCGTTTAAAAAAGATACTGTACCACAGTGTGCTATTGTAACTTGGCCTTGGCCTTGAGACTGAAGGAAGAGGTTGCAAAAATGTATCAATTTAGGCTTTTCATATTAAACAAAGACAAAGACCAGTTTCAGTTTGTCTTACACTATTCTCCAGAGACCCACCCGCCATGAGTGTTCAAGTGCAGCCTGCTTTCCAAAAACCTGACAGAAGTTACGCGTATTTGATATGGGCCGCGATTAATGCAACAGATGATAAGATGGCAACAGTTGCTCAAATTTATCAGTATTTTATCGAAAACTATGACTTTTACAAATTTTCGCCAACTCCTCATACGTGGAAGCGTGCAATAAGGTAAAGGTTATGTAGTGACCCCTGTTATCACCGTATTGAGCCCCAATTCGTTGGAGGGTATTGGTGTGTGTCACCGGATTTTTCCCGTATCTATGATCATGGAGGTGTCAAAAGGCAAAGGGTCGTGTTAAAACCAACTAAGAAGTGACAGTCGCTGCCAAGCAATGCACCAGCACCAGCACCAGCACCAGCACCGTCTTCCAATGATGGTCCCACTGAGCCTGAGGCTGAGCTGTATTTGGCGTGCAGTTTTGATGAAGCTTGCATGTACCTAAGCGATTTCCAGCCTCACCTGCTGACTACAGGTGGACTAGTCCCGCTGCCAACTATCGACGTGGATGATGAAGAAAGCTGGACCGGCAGTGGACCGGCACCGGCGCAAGCTGAATTGGAAATTCAATGGTGAGTACTGTCTTGTTGCCGTATTATTTTGGTGGGGCTGGCTGGGTACTTCTTTAGGGGGCTGACTATTACTGTACTGTACTGTACATTAAAACTTTTCTTTTTGTTTTTCTCAGAAAAGAAAACGGCTAATGGGGGGATTTCGATGGGTAATATTGTACTGTATGCTGATGTTTTCTGGCCGTACAGTATACTGTGTAATAAACCCGAATAAATAAAACTATGCATTTATTCTAAATGTTCAGTATCGTGTCATTATTTGTCTTCCACAGTATACTGTACAGTGGTATACAGT